>NW_005187483.1:1762426-1799007 GCF_000239375.1 Pundamilia nyererei | reverse complement strand
GCTGAGTTTATCTATGACACATTTAGATAGATTTGCAATCATTGCTGTAGCATATTGTTCTCTTTTTCAGAGTCATATGCATCATTGTATTGCGCTATTACTGGGGTGGGCGATATGGTTACAATTTTCTTGTCAAAATACTGAATAAATCACGACGATGTTTTGAAAAACCAGAGGTGCAATCCTTATCCTATCAGGAATGTCTTTTTTTCCTAATCCTGCAAATGCATAACAATACAACTTATCTAAACATTTAAAATCCACAATTAATATACAGTATAATTTATTATTATTCATAAAGCTGACTTGGAATTTTGCGCACAGAATTGTCACTCTAAAAGAAGAGCTGCTAAGGTTTACAGGTTATATATAAGGTTATCTATTTATATAACAGTATGGTAATATTGTTTGCCATTATATTCCTCGGTGTGGTGAAAGGTATAGTTAATAAAATGCACTGTCACCCCATATTACCCTGCAAAAGTCACAAGACATCTCTGTGTGGATCAGTTGATCATCAGTGACTGACCTGTAAATAAATTCCTCTGACCTGCTGAAACTGACACTCAGCACAGGAGGATGATGTAAGTCCTGTTCATGACCGGGGAGATAACACGACAAATATCTATGGATCACTGCAAAGCAGGAAACAGCAACCTCATCTTGTGGGTTACCAGACACCCCCTTCAACACAACAGCCAGGAACACATGAAATATTTACATTTGATGACCAAGGGGAAAACGAGGCCTCCCGTATGAGCCCGGCAAATGTTAGCAAGTTATCTGCTTGGAACGTGAAGTAACACATTTTCCTGTGATCTATCAAAAGCTATCATTAAAAGAGAATGTTTCTCTAATCTAGTTGCTTAGCCCTCAAATCCCAGAGTAAACCAAAGCACAGGCTTGAGGAAGAAGGCAGTTCTATGTAATCCCTACACCAATTGGCTGTTTTTGAAGGAAGAAGTTCAGTGTGGTGACTTTCATCTGGACCCCATCAGGTTGCATGTCCCCAGGCAGTTAGACTGGTATCTCTGTACCAGGCGTGTTCCTTTATTAAAGCCTTGGCCTCCTCTGACCCAGAACACACAGTGCAGGCCCCAGGGAATACAGACACGCGTTTACACACACACACAGTTCCCACAGGCCAGTGTAGCGGTTTGCGAGTTTAATTCCTTCATGGACCACATATGGACTTGAGTTTAAGTAACTGAGAGTGTGGTGATTTTCTTTGTAAAACATCTGCTTAATGATGGTGTACCAAAGAGGAGGGGTCATTATTCCCACAGTGAGGCCAAGCAGAATCAGGGACATATGATATGAATAAAGTGCATTTCCACAGTGGAACTTGTTAATGTGATACAGAAAAATGGATCGGACCATACTGCCAATCCACCTGCCATAAAGGTCAAAATTATAGCAAAATGGGCCAGAATTGACTTCAACAACTCACCACTGGGGTGGAATTGCTCCACTTGGCATGCAACAAAAAATAAGAACCTCTAACTTATATTGATATACCAACAATATAACTCCTATGTTCAAATAAGTGCTACATTTTTTGACAGGGCTGTCAAAAAATACGATTCAGATTCAGCTGCCAAAGACTCCAAACCGGCCCACAGGAAAATGTAAAGACGTTGGACTTCTCATTGCATTTTCAGTTTTTCTTTCACGGCTTTTCCTCCTGATAAACACATACCCTGTGGTCATTCATACTAGACTATAGTAAGTAATAGATACTAGGGGTGGGGGAAAAAATCGATACTGTGTAGTATCGTGATATTTTGCTTGCTAATAATGTATCGATACAGGGACAGTAGAAATCGATATTTTGTTACAAAAAAAGTTTTTTGTGCTCTGGCTTCAGAGCATGTTGATCCTTTTTCTGAGCAAGCATCCTGACATTCCTTCACTGTCCAAATGTGTTTAACTGTTTTTTGGCAGCAATAAACATGACAGTTTACTTATTTTAATTTAAGACATGTTTTATTTTAATTAAGTTTAAAACTTTTTTTATTTAATGTAAAATTATATTTTGTTTTAATTTACTTTCAAATTCTTCAGTTGCTGAAGGGGCTGCATAGTTTTCATAAATAGCTATAATTGTACCAGATGGTTGCATTCAATTAAGTTGGACTAGACTGTAATACAAACCGTTCAGTTTGTCAACAGTAAAACTGACTGAAATGAGAGAAAGACACAGTGCAGACTTTGATATTAGATAAAATGAATATTGATAAAGTTTACCTTTATGTACAGAATCTGAATATCGCAAAATATTTTAAAAAATTGCAATAATATCGTATCGTGGGATGTATGGTGATTCCCACCTCTAATAGATACATATTTAAATGGCAGAAACATTCCTGTTTTTTTTACTATCGCTCGTAGAAATTTCTAATTTTTTATAGGGGGTCACTAGTAAAGAAAAAAAGTGAATTTTCTGTAAATTAATAAGTTTTGTTATGTCAGGACACTATAGGAAATTAGTTTCCTTAACTTTTTCTTTAATTTAACATGTCTGTTTCTTACAATTTAAAATTCATGCTGACATCTCTTCCATTTACGACAGCAGCATTTCTTTATCATGTAGAAAAAGAGAAATGAACTGTTGATAATAAAGGGCTAATTTATTCTTTTATTAAACTGCTTTACACTGACAGACTGACTGGTTTGGCACACTTAAGGTCAAAGTGAGCTGTTTGTGGCCTGTGGTCCAAAATGAGTTTGACATTGCTGTTTAAAGATGATTACAATATTTAATTAGAAATAAAATCAGAGTAGAAAATTGGCAAAGAAAAACTTTGCTAGACTTATTATGTGTAAAGTGGCCAGACTTTAGGCACGTTTTGGTAAGTGGAAAAAAAGTATTCCAATTTTTTTTTTTACTTTCTAGAAGACAGAATTCTATTTAAGTAGTTTAATAGTGTGCAAGTTGTAAAATATAATATAAATATAAAATCTATTCAGTATTTATATTATCTCAAATAAACATACTCAGGATGGAGAATTGTACTTTTCAGAATCATAAACATATAATTATTTATTAACTGATTAACTGATGTGTATCAATTGCATCCCTGTGCTTCTTCTCCTGGAGGTTTCTGACTGTTAAAAGGGAGCTTTTCTTTCCCACTGTTGCCAAGTGCATGCTCAGAGGAAAACATACGCAAAAATGTAAACACAGAATGCTAATTTAAATAAAAATGCATTAACCTTTTAAAGTAAAAGGGAAACATTTTGAAATATCAAATAGTGTTTCACCTAGAACACTTCCAAAAGTAAGTCTACTTGTGATACACAAATATTCTGTTTTGAAGCCCATGTTGCTCCAGTGTACTAATATTGCAGCTACAAGTAATACTGTTTCTGTGCTTTCTTTCTAGTACAAATGTTGGTCACTGAATAATCAGCAAGTGTGATTATTGTGTCATCTTGTCCGTTGTATGGCCCGATTTTTAAATGTGAAATCTAAAACAAATCAGAGTAAAGAGCCACCTGATGTGCTTTGTCAGTGCAGAAACAAAAGAGCCGTATCATGTGAAAATGTTACAATTACATGGTAAAAACAATAAAACGAATCTCTTCCATGTGTGTCACCTTGATTCATTTTGCTTTTTGGCAATTGGAGCTGTGTGAAATCAAATCTCCTCTAATGCGTTTAAATTTCCGGTATTTGCTTTTATTGTAATTATGTTTTTACTTTTGAGAATAGTGTAAAAACAGAGCTAGAGCTACAGCCTGTAGGGAAGGATCAGAAGAACATTTGTCTGTTCTATTATTTTTTGTCTTGAACTTTGAAATGCAATTCGGGGAGATAGATCTATAAAGATAAAACTAAATGCTAAAGCTGTAGATCGAGGAGAAGAGATGAGTCTGTCTCCAGGCCCTGCAAATCTCACTTATATTGCATTTAGCTGGAAAAGAAAAAGACAGTTATGGTTGTGTTTACAAAGAATTTGCTCCTTGGCCTCTAAAGAAATCCTCCAAATCTTATGAGTCTGTCAACATCATTTGAAGCCTACATCCCTCTGAGGCATCCACAGATGACAATCATGTTAGACCTGTAGGTATTTCTGCAGCGTTTTAGACTGTTACATCTCTAAAGGTTTAACAGCATTTGAAAATGTAATGCACGCTTTCAATGTGAATTTTGGGGGGGGATTATTAAATGCATAAAGTGTAAAACTGGTCTTAGCTGTAAGTGAAATAATCTACAAGCTTGTATATTACCCCTTGGTAGCATTTAAATTTAGTATGTCATTGTCTAATTAGCAGGACATACAGTATTTATTCATATATTCTGCATCATTTAAGTGCTTCTAAGTTGTTTGAGCCAATCAGTGGAACATTTTCATTCATCATTAAATTTAATACATTGTAGATATATGCAAATGTACATGGAATTATTTGTGCACATGTCCTTGATCCCCTATGTCCACTACGTGGATTCAGGTTATCACAAAAGGAGCGGACGCCACAAAGGAACTGCTGATAACACTGTTTTGTTTGCAACCTCAGATAAAACCAAGACCAGAATTGAAGCCAAACTGCTTCTCTGGCCATGGACCGCTGACAGACATTAAAGCAGGCCCTAAAATTGAGGACTTAAGGGAAAAAAAGCTGGGACCAGGAAATATGCTGACATTAAAAAGAAGAGGATCAGGGAAAATAGATAAGAGTTCCAGCAGCAAATTTTGTTTATCGTGCTGGATTGTTAAAATGCTACTTTATGGTCCTTGATAATGGTTAACCTCATAATAATCTGCAAAAGCTCAGCTAGTTTTGATTTTATGTCCAAAACACACACAACAGACAATCAAACAAAACTTGTAACTGAAGCTGAGCTGATATATTGTGATCTGGAGTTTCAGCATCGATGTGCTTCGTGAGACGACTGACCGTCCCTAATATTTTGCACATTCACTGCACATATTCTACATTGTTGCCTAGTCCACTATGACATTGTCCATTCTGTCCCTGTCTTGCCTTTAGGAGCAAATAATGCTTCGTAAGACAGTCTTGTTGGCTGATGTCCACTATGACACCTGAGTCACAGAGGAATAGAGGTCTGGTGAGTGAAACTGGAGAACTTCATTGCATTACAGCACTGCAGGGGAGATAACACTCTACGATAAAGTGCCTTGAAGGAAGAAGAGAGGCATTAGAAAGATGGTAGTGATAAGGCAGCATCCAGACTTGTAACTTAATATGATTTTAATCTGTAGAGGAGGAAGGACACTTGTCAGGATTATCACCTTAATGAGGAGCAAGTGAATTCATTTTCAGTTTGTAATACTTATCTGCTTCACACTCAATTATACAGCCCTTTGTAGGCCCCCTTTTTACATCCAATACACACAAAAAAACTCCTGACAGATCTTTCATTAACCAATAAACCAATCACCAGTGTAATCTGTAGCTGTAGGGAAAGATCCAACGCCACCAGGCAGCTTCTTCCTGGTTGGTAGCATCTATGAAGGTAAACCCCCTTTATCACCTCTCACCCACTCTCATAAGTTAGACTTGCTTGTACATAAGCACCACATCGACACACATGCAGACCAGTACTTGTTCCCATATGTGAGGAGGGGCGTGGGGGGGTTGAGTAAAGGAAGGAGGGATCAAATAACTAAGAGTCACACACAGCTACACACGACATAAAGTCATTTTTCAGTGATCAATCTTCAGTGAGGAATTCTCAAATAAAGTAGAAGAGGTGAAAAATTCTGACTCAATCCAGCCAAAAAAAAAAAAGAGACCTCCCCAGACCGTTACCTCGATGCTGTGTGAAGGTGGAGTCATGGGGTGGAGAGAGAGAGAGAGAGAGAGAGAGAGAGAGAGCTAAATGAGGAGAGAGCGAGAGGAGCTGGGCACCCAAAGAGGACAGATATTCGCCTGGACTGACCAACCTTCCTATTTAAGTCTTGAATCCTGTTTTTCGTCCTCAGAGTAAAATCTGGAAATGTTTTCCTGCACATGTGGAGTTTAGCAGCTTGGAACAGGTAAATGGTGTGGTGGCACCATTTTTTCTTTTTTTTTTAATTTCAGTGGAACTAAAGACTTTTACCAGATTTTAGATACCTTTCTACATGGATACTATTACATTTTCTCAACTGGATATTTGTTTTTATTAGTTTTTTCTTATCTTTTTTTCTTGTTAAGTTGAAAAGCAGTCTGGGACTAAAAGGCTTACACCGGAGCCCCTTTGAGCAAGAGTTAAAAGTTCACAAACAATTTAAGAAGAATTAGTAAAACTGTGGAAAAGTGCAGGGGGAACAAAAACAGGTTTTCACCAGAATGCACACATAGTCTGCCTGCTTTTTTCACTTTCTTTTCTTTTTTTCTTTAATCTTTGTTCATTTAGACTGAGATGTTTTCCAAAACAGACTTGGAAGTTTTGATAACCAGCATAAAACCTTGCAGCAGTGGAGAAGAGAACGGAGTGGAGTACCAGCTTGGAAAATAGAGACTTACTGAAATTACATAATCAAAAAAAAAATCACCCAGAAGGATATCTTGACATTTTTATACCTGCGCTGAATAGTTTGGACACTGTGCAGGGACACCTTCACTCTGGTCTGTGGAGGGCTTCCCTCCCTGCCTTCTCAGGCAATCTTCACCCCCAGCAGCATGTCCCAAGCTCCGAGGCTGCCTCTAGTCCTCCTCACAGCACACTACCATGATCAGATGGACTGCTGGAGGGAGTAAGGCTGCCTCTGCCTCGTCCTGCTCCAGGGCTGGGTTAGGGGCTCGTTCAGGCTCTGGGGCCACCTTCAGACTACGGTCATCAGCATTGCTTATCACCCCGGCTTTTCCTGTACTAGTCACCCTGTTGGTTTTTTTATTATCCCTGCATGAGGCTGCCTGCCATCAGTTCCACCGTGACACAGATAGGGTCTCCAGCCCACGGACTCTCAGAGCTCCAGTGAACATTTCTGAAGCTGAGCTGATCTCTAGAGCCAGAGCCAATGGGGGCCCTGTGGGTCGGACTGGGGGAGCACAGGGGAGGCATGTGCGCAGTTACAATCATCTACTAGGGGACATACGAAGGAGAAAGCTGTTCTCTTTCCAGAGGTTTTTCCTGAGGATCGATAAGAATGGAAAAGTCAATGGAACCAAAATCAAGGACGACCCCTTCAGTAAGTAACCCTTTCAATTAACAAAAGTAGGTAAAGAAGAGTGAATCAGAGCCAAGAAGTGATCTGTGTGACCCTATCCAAGGCTCATTTAGCCTGAAATATTCGAATTAATTTTACCTTTTAAATTGTGAGTGTGATATCAAATTTTTAAGCTCTATAGCCCAAACCTTTGCCTTCGTTTTGTATTAGTATATCAAATGTGACAAAAGCACCTGATGAAGTCTTTAAGTGGGACATTTCTAGTAACAAGAAACCATATTAAATGAGAACTTAGATCCTGACAGTTTATTTAAAACATACATTTACATCTTTCTGTCTATCTGTATCTATATCCTATGTAACACCAAAGTAAATATGTAGATTGTACCTATAGAAATATAACTTGTGCTGCTACCTGTAAATGGTGAGTTTAAAGGAAAAGCGTGATCCTTTCATGTTACGCGAATGAACCGGTTGGCAGTTCATTCACTGGTAGTTTGGAGGAAGTAATCCTAATTTGAGTTGTCTTTTTGTTTTAAACCAGACATCCCACTGATATCTCTCCTGTCTAAACACTCAGCACAATGATGGTAGCTCTCAGATGGTCTAAAAAGGAGCAGGAGCAGATAACCCAGCCATTATCAGGCAGTCTTCACAGCCCAGGGTAAACAGCATTGATAACATCCATAGAAAGAACAGGGCTGTGGCAGGGGGAGGATATAAATGTCCAGCTCATTGATGCTTTTAGACCCTTTTTGCTTCTCTTCGGCTGTTTCGCTATGACTCTCCCACTCAGATTGCCTTCTGCCCGCCAGCATCACGCAAATTACACACCCTCAGTCACAGATCAGACATTTGTTTAAAGCAGCTTGACGTCCTCACTCAGAGAAACATGTCTTTAAAGTGATTACATGTTGCATGTTTCAGTGTATAAGTCAGTAAAATAGCATTCTCATTAGTCTCCCAGCATTCCCACTGAGCAACGTGTGTGTGCCTATCAACCAGCAGGCAATCACATGGTCCGGTGGGTGTGATCTTATGGTACCCAACAGCAGCACATGTGCTCAAACAAACACACACACACATATATCCCACTTAGTTGTTGTTATATACCTTTTTTTTCTCTCTGTTTCGCAATTCCATAGTAAGTGTATCCCGAAGTTTTAACGTTCCTCTTGGGAGAGCTAAACCGCACTTTCAATCAAAGTGACTTTGGGGGAAATGGCACAGGAGGCAAAATGTCAGGGGAGATGTTTGTTTTGACAAGGTCATGACAGAAGCAGCTTTATTTCCTGACCATATTACACTGTGATGCCTTTACTGTTGCTTTTGTTAGCAGTTTCCTTTAAGTAGTAAAACTGAAGTGGTGCAAGGAAGTCTGGTGTAAAGTCACTCTAAAGTTTATGTATCTTTCTGAGATAATTTATCCCTCTGTCTTCCTTTTTACTGACCCACAAATCCACTTCCCCCAGTGCATTGCTTTTTTCAAAGGTAAGTCTGAATTAGCAATGAATTGAGGTTCAGGCAGGGAGGTGAAAGTGAGATTCTCTAGAGGTACAAAGTCATGAATGACATGCCTGAATATTATTGTGGCCACATCAAAGCCGTTCATCTTCAGTATATCAATGGTGGTGCCATCACAAAGCTGTGTCCTAAGGGGGTCTGGGGACACTGTATGGATTATGTGCCCACATATCAGGTTCACATGGTAAAGAATACTACACAACAGCAGCTTCAGTCTTCGCTCTAGCCCCTGAGGCTAGACATGATCCCTGGACTGACGTCCTTTGTAGACCCTTGATGATCCCTTGAAGTGACAAAATATCACATTTTCTTTCCAAGTACTGGAAAAAAGTTTTTTGAAATCAGAAATTGAAATGCAAAGGCACCCTACATTTAAATTTGTCAAACTTTAATTAATTAATCTAAATTAATTTATCTGCAAGCTGTTTTGGGGGGGCTCCCTGTGGCCCTGCAAGGAGCAGCATGCCTCCCACAGATTTATGGGGATGCCAGTGCAAAACTGTCCCACATGGTTTTCCAACCCACTGTGAGCCTTTGCTGAGGTTACAGAGAAGCAAGGAGAAAAGGAAGGCAGACTGTGTTAAAGTCAGCTAAGTAGCTGCGTGGCCTAAGCACAGCAGAGCCGTCTTAAAATTTAAAGACATCTGGCAGCTCTGAGTAAAACATTGCTAAACAAGACTCAGGGAAAGGCTTTGTGGTAATAAATAAATAAATAAAGTCTGGCCAACTATCCATGGCTGTGATGGTGTGAAAGGTTGAGCATGTAAAGACTGTATGTATACTTGTATTGGGCCAGTGTGTGTGTCTATGTGTGTGTGTTTCAAGAAAGAGGAAGGCTAAAGGAACCAGGCCATGTGCACAAGACAGTTCTTGGCATATCCTGTGAATATTGTATAAATAATTTCTTTAAATATAGCAGCGACCTTTTACTTGAAAAAAAAAAAACCCAGATGGTGCTCTTATGGAGGTCTGAGGAGGGAGATGTAGCCAATAGCTTTTCTCAAAGGTAGTAAAAAGGTTCCTTTCCATGTAAATACACTGAGTGTGGTCCTTATCAAGTGTTATTACTATATTTCCTGATTTACGCCTCACTCTGTTCTATTTTTCTGCATGGAAATGATAACAATCAACATTTTAATCCTGACTTATCTGCCCAAATACTGCTTTATTCAAAACCAGAACATCTATTTTGAAAAAAAGAAGTTTAAGAGTGAGAAAGAATAACAATGCTAAGCTGCAAAGCACATATTCTTTTGGCTCCCCGCTGTGGAAAAACCACTGCTAATTCTTACTGGCAACATCTACCTCCATTCCACAAACAACGCACCATTTACTGCTGTAACTCCCACCAGAGCGTATCGAATAAGCCACACATTAGGCGCAAAAAGCTTGCAAGAGAAAAACTGCTGAACCTGGCTGGCTTACTTTAGGCTACATTTTAAAAGGGGTTTGTAAAATAAACCCCATACGAAGCAATACTATCCCATTAACAGCGTAAATAAAGCTAAACGATGAGCACATTTTCCCACATTGGCAGCCATGACCTTATTACTTCCCTAATGTGGGTCTACATAAGCATTTAGCCTTTCAGCACAGAGCAGTGTAGGGAGATTTTGTAGTAGTTTCACAGCCAAGCTGAGTTAGTGTGTTATATGCAAGTGCACATTCACCTGCTTCAAAACAACTGTGCATATATATGTGTATGTGTGTGTATGTGTGTGCTTTTCCGTGTGTGTGAGTGAGTTAGTGAGTGAGAGAGTGCATTAGTGCATGTGTGTATATACAACCTGTCTCGCCCCTGCCTCCGGTGGCTTACTTTGATCAGTGATCATTACAGCCTTTCTAATCCTCACTCCACCCCCAGTCTCACTGTCATGGCTCCTCTGTCCTCCTCTGTTCTCCTTCCTTTCATCACTCCCATGTTTACAGAGCAGCCAGAGACTGCCATAGATTGTCTTACATCCTCACTCCATACCCGACATCCGATCCCATACAGAAACCAGCTCTTCTCAGATCTTCAATGACCGTTGTGTCACAGTCCCCAACACCGCCTTGCAGCTTCAGACCTCACTGCCCTGAGGTGCCGCTGTTTGAACTAGAAATTGATACAGTCAAGACCTCACGGACGAGGAGAGAAGCTGCTGTATATTTAACAGAGGGATTGTTCTTTTGGGCACACCTGCATCCTCCGCTGTCCACTCAGGTCCAAGGCTGGCAGCCTCCAATCCCCCCCCCCCCCCCCCCCAGCCCCTTTGGAGCGAGTCTGACAGTAGAGCAGGGTGCCACACAAACAGTCATCAGACAGAGGAGGGGCCCCTGGTCTGATCAAAGGATGTCGTTGACTTTCTGGAGTTCACGCCCCCACTCTGTGTGTGTGTGTGCACATACACATATGGGTGTTAATTGGGGTAAAATGACAACAGCTCACAGGAAGTGGGAAAAGGAAGGTAGGGAGGGCGGCATGAAATCAAACATCCCATGGGAAACAGTGGGGTTCACTAACACACACACACACACACACACACACCGGCATGAGATGAGACAAGTGGGTTCTGTGGTCAAAGGACACATTAGGAAGTTATAGCTCTCCGACCTTTGATACCGAGACCACACAAATAACAACAGCTGTCTACAGCAAAAACACATCCATTTTAGCTGAGGTATAAATTAACCTCCCCTAATAGTTTACAATAAACCTGACGTATTTGCACAGGGACCTGGAAAGCTAAATACCAAACTCAACATAAACAACCCGAGAAATCTCCGGGGGGAATCCACCCATTAATCTTCAGACTAAATGACCTGAGCAGCTGGAATCTTTTATACAGGTGTAGGCTGTAAAGGAACTTTAAAATATCAGAAATGAGAAATGTGCCCAAGAATAATTGTAACCTTGCACAGAAATCCCACACATTCCCCATGTAAATGTCACAGAATACAAATGCTGGTACTCATTATACTATTACTGAAAAACCTGTGGATTCCTCCAGGTTTATATCTGCACTTCATGTGGGTGGTTTGTGACTGCTGCCAGAGTGTTAATTCTTCTATGCTCTGCTCCACAGCATTTATTCAGTTGTTCATGACATAATAGCATGCCTACTATTAATGTTGACACATATTAATGTCACCTTCTTTTTGCTGATCCCTAGGTATTCTGGAAATCACATCAGTGGACGTGGGAGTGGTGGCCATCAAAGGGCTAAGCAGCAACTTCTATCTGGCTATCAGCAAGAAAGGAGAGCTGTACGGAGCGGTTAGTATCCGAGTCAGAGGTCAATCTGGAAGCTCCAGAGAGAGAGAGCTAGTGTTAGCTTCTTCAGTCCTTATCAAAGGAAGCCTTATCTATAGTTCTACAACTGCTGGGTCAACTCTGAATCACAACCAGACCAGTGCACACATGTGAACCACTGAGAAAACTATGCAGCTTTAAAAACGCGCACAAATCACCCACACAGAAAAGCATGCAATGTAGATTCGGAAGTAGTAAATAGGCACTCAGACAACAATGCATTTTGCACAAGATAATAATCTGCGTTTTGTCTTAACCTCACACGCTAAGTCTATAACACTGCAACATGATACCTGCTTTTTTACAGAGAGAGTTTGGTGTCGACTGCACCCTGAAGGAGCGGATTGAGGAGAACGGCTACAACACGTACGCATCAGCCAAGTGGAAGCATGGGAAGCGACAGATGTTTGTGGGTCTGAACGGCCAGGGGAAGCCGATGAGAGGAAAGAAAACCCGAAGGAAGAACACAGCCACACATTTTCTTCCAACTGTTGTGTGAACCTGTGCACTCGGCTGGAGAGGGACAATATGAAACTCTGAAAATGTGAGGTTTATAACTCTGAAAAGTGAGAAATCTCTCATTTGATTTTAAAAGAAAAAGGCCTAACACTGTCATGCATACAAGTGGTCTCTTCTTTTCTGGGAGATGGTGTTACCTGTGTTTTCACTGGCACAGATGCAATGCTTATTCTTTTTTTTCCTTTTTTTTTTTGTCTGTGCCAAACAGTTTGCAGCTGGACTAAGTGTGTGATGTGGACACAACCGAAGCTACTGTTTCACTAAATAAACTGTAGTAGATGCAGAATTATCTCAAGATGTTATTTATATCCATATTCTCCTGTGAGACACATAAACAGAACAGAAAATGTTCAGGATGTGGGAAACAATCAGTGAGTCCGTTTATCACGGCAGCAGGAAATAATAAAGGATAGAACACATTTAAAGCAAATGTTCGATACTTAACCACTGTGTTTTTGCCTGAATTGTAATGATTTATTTATTTTGTGAAATATTTAACTGAAGGGGAACACAAGCATTTCTTTGAATTCTTTTTGTTTTATAAGAACTCTATTATGTGAAAAATAAAAGTACCATTTCTCCCCTGCAATGCAGTGAACGTTCCTCTGTGGTACTCCAAAGACTGGGAGAAGTGCAGTAAAAATGGTAAGGTTTACCAGAAGTACTGAGAGACCCTGGTAAACGTTCAAGTCATGGTATTCTTATCTGGGTCTCTGAGGTAGGAAAGAAGGGACAAAAGGCAACCATTAATTCCTAGCCAGATATACCATGTGGCAACCATTGCACTAATGATTAGTGCACAAACAAACTGAAAACACAAGACCAACCACAACAAAATGGGAGGGGGGAAACTCCCCTGGTATGGACTGTAGATGTTGACATCATTTTCTAATATCAGACCATTACTGTGGAAGCTGCAACCTTCTCCAACTGCAAAAAGACTTGCTTGGTAAAGATAGCTGGTTATGAATATAAAAAATGCTGCCCATGGGTTTGCATGGGCTTTGGAAGAGGATCTGAATGTATCCATGTAAGAAAAGAAATACAAAAGAAGTGCATAAAAAATATATGACCTGTGCCTGACCACCCACTTCCTTCAGTAATCATCTACACACTAATCATAAACACACTAATCAATGGCAGCTGCCTCAATCCCAGATCAAAAGAACATAGGAAGAGCATTAACACCACAGGCTTCCGGACCTTGTGTTCTCTTATCCTGCCTTTTAAAACAACTATCTCTGGATGGGCATCAGAAATTGGAAGATTATAGGAAGACAGCTGAGAGAAAGGCTTCAGAAGTTTTCCTTTGTCTTCAGTCCTAAATTCATTCAGCTTGGTGTGTGAAAAGAGACCGGAAGGAGTGAAAACAACAAAGGCGGTCTGATCTATAGCCTTAGTATATTGTCCTTTAATGGCTGTTACTGCGCTGAGTGATTTATACTGAGGAATGCTGCGGTGCATTCCACCAGTAAAGACCAACCGAGCACATCTCTGCACCCTGCACGGCCCTGTGTGCTCTCACAGGTTAATTGAGCAATATGGTGTGACTATTGAACCTCTGAAGCCAGACTCACAATAGTGTCTTGAAGATAAACTATAAATGTTACCTAAAAATAAAGATTAAGAAGGTGAAATTAGGGTGCAACTTTTGAACAAATACAAATACATACATGTCTTGATCCCCAACTTCATCCAAAGACTTCAAATGTTTTAAAGGTGATTCTGAATTGACTCAAACCATATTTCTTTATAAGAACTAAAGCACGGATATGCACTAGGAGTTTAATGACACCACATACAGTAGCATTTTCTTTCTTGATTTGTCCTTAATTGCTGTGCATGAGGAGATAAAGATGAAGTCAAATAAATAACAGAGGATTTGACCTACATAATGTGTACTGCTGACCCCAACCCCCACTGACTTACCCACACACAAACACACACAAATCCAATTCATTTGTCATCTTCTGCATTCCCTTGTGAATGTTTGAACTCTCTCCAAAACACTGGCACGGCGAGGGAAAAAAAACGGCAATAACACAAAATAGGCACAGTAATCTTCTATCAAAGCAGGTCTCTGCATTTCTGGCACTGGAATTCTCTGTGGAATAATGTGATCCAGCTTTGAGAAACAAGTGGAAAATGACTGGAGGCTAAAACAACTAATGAATACTTACACCGAGATGTCTGGTAGAACACATGTTTGCAGCGGGCAGCTACTGAGTGAGCTTGGGAGAGGCACTACTGAGGGGGTTGTTCAGGTTCACAGCCTTTCCTCTTTCCTCTGAGATGGATAAATAATTTTCTAGCATTTTAGATCAACATGAGGCCCTTCAGCACGTGCTTATTGTGTGCAGACAACCACGTTGTGACCTCAGTATTTATTTGGAGATAGTCTTTTTTTTTAAAACAAACAAACAAACAAACCAAGCATGAGTTTATGTGCAATGAAAATTTTCATACAAAGTTTTGGAAACATTTTTTCTCTAAATGCAACTGATGCCGAAAACAAAACTGCAACTAATTATAGATAATTAATTAATGTCTACGAAATTTCAAACATCATCACCTGAATTCCTGGTAATTATCAGAAAAAGAATTTGTCGTGGAACTTGAAGCCTGATGTGGATTTTTTTTCAGTACATATCAAATCTGATGGAAAAAAGTTAAAAGATATTCATATTTCACACAATCCTTCTTTTAGTATAAAAAGAAAACATGTCCAATTTTCGTACAACAAATTGGACAGTGTGCACCTCTACATTCAAAAGCATAATCGCTTATGAATGCGAAGATTTCTCCTATAATTTGTTAGCATTTTTGTCATGGTCACATTAATATACTGGTAGTATATTGTGTTCATTTTATTACAAATATAAGCAAATAATATGATTACTCCCTCTACTAACATTTTCACTGTTAACTAGAATTAAACTGAAAACTAAAACAAAGCGTGACAAAACATTTTTGTCATTTGAAATGAAATTTAAAAAAAAACTGTAGTCTAACTAAAACCATATGCAGCTCTTTGTAAGTTTTGTCAGAGTTTTCAATCCATCATATATGAGGAGTATAACAGGGCAGCCTTTCACAGCTGGATTTACAGTGAGAGGTATTTTTTCACCATATAGCTCTCAGGACATGACAATCACTCATATGTTACGCCTTCTCACAAAACAATCACCCTGTCTTACGGCAGCTGGCAGCCTTAAATACTCTCAGCTGTCACAGGCTAAACCATTATTCCATTAACAGGTGAGTTCTCAAATCCCAACCTTCCACCACATTATATCATCAATTTCAATAAATACATATAGACATACATTTTGAATATGTATTGAATATGTAAATGAATAAATATTTTACATTTTACCCTTAAACCTTACCATTATTATAGAAACACCAAAACCCCAAGATCAAAGATTCCCCACACTCCCTTGACCAATGGCCTCTCCTGGTACCTTTAACTGGTATCTGGACACCTGGGGAAACATTTGCCCAAACATCCTGGAGAGCACAGAGGAAGGGAAGGTGAGTCATCACATCTCTGTAAGTCACTTCTTTGTACCGCCTTTACCTCTAGACCTTGCACACATTTGCGTTAGTTCTCCTTACCTTTTGCTTAGTAACAATTCTTTTCTCCTCACAGACAACCACCACATTTCTTGATGAGGAGCAGCTGTGCAGGACCTGGAACAAAGTCTACTGGCTAATTATTAAAATACTCAAATATTCAATAAATAATTAAACTTCTTGTATGCAAATGTTATTGATGTGCTTAAAATGCGACGCTAAATAAAGTGCAAGTTAAGGTGTTTTTAATAAAGTGAAAGGTAGTCCTAAAGTGCTGTACAACTTAATACAAATAATTGTAGGAAGGGGGGAGTCTTCCTTACAAGGAGATTATCATATTTAAAATTTTGTATAAATATCTGCATTTGAACGAGTTTGTCTTTGTAACTCCTATTACTACTGCTACTAATGCTAACATTAATAATCCTTACAAAATTTAACAAAACTTGACAAGTGGAGGATGAAAGAAGGGATAAATAACATATGATAATTCTAGAGCAGATGAAAAGCGTCTGAAAATCGGGTAATTAAGAAACCAGGAAAAATCCAGCAAAGACCTGACACAGGAACAAAGTGATCCATCTGGCCCTTCAGTTGATCCAAATACTGCTCATCGAAGCCTCATCAGCAATGGTCTTGGTGCTTTCTGGAGCACATTCTTAAGAAGGTGAAACTGGGAGAGACGGTTCAGGCATGTCCAACAGATCTGATGGAGTAATAAATCCAAAAGTTGAAATTGTCCTTTAAATTGTCATCAATATGTAAAGAGGAAGACCAAAAAGGAACATATCAACTGAAAAGCCTCTGATTGGCAGCGGCTCCATTTTTAGGATGACGATGACCCCCAAATGCTTCTAGCTTTGAAAATCCATCATGAAGTCTGGAGAAATATTCCTAAAGAACACTTAAAGAAGTCTTGCTTAAGAGCGTTCGTGTTGTGTGAAGAATACAGCTGGTGGTGCCAAATATTGAAATAATAAATAAATATATATTCCAAGCAGAGTTGTGCGAATTTAGTTTTTCTCATATAATGGATTTTCATTTAAATTTGCAGATGTTCCATAAATGTTAAATATACGTTTCAAGGCCTTTGTGCAGTAATCCATTCAAAAAATACATTACTGTGTTTAAGCGTTAAACGATCCCGTGCAAGACGGTATTTATTTCAGCGCCCACTTCCACTCCGTGCCACTAGAGGGAGGCAGATTTTTTTAATTCTGGATAATCAGTGACAGCAAGTTTGTTGTTAAAGGAAGTGGCCGAAAAAGTTATGTAGCATTACACACTGATACTATCCGATAGAGAAAAGGCCACCATGAAAGCGAGATAGGACGCGTTTTACAGTAAAAAAAAAACCAACAAAAAAACACAAGCACTTGCCGCTACGCACGGAAAACGGCAGCTGGAAGGGCGACCGGAACATCTTCGTTTATATCAGATGCTGTATTAAGAGCCGAGGCTGACACCGAGCAGTCATGAACGAGAATTTCGATCGAGCTCCCGGAGCAGGGAGATCCCGTAATTTTCCAGCAGACCCCGGACTCATGACAGGCGCTGGGGACGCTGACAGCAAGACCCCGCTCTTCAACCAAAGAGAGCCGCTGAGACAGCCGCGAACAACTCCTCCTTTTACCGAGAACAGCATTGGCTCTGTCAGCGACATACCTGATGGAGGTACGGAGCTGTCAAGCAGCAGCTCAGCTAATGCAGCTAGCTGCATTCAGATTCGGGTATTTGTCATTTTAACTCAATGGCAAGGAGACCTAAAGCACAGAATGTGTTTGTTTGAGTGTAAATATTATCTGGTTGACATTTTTCCTCTGGGGAGCGCTCGGTTGTGATAAATCTGGAGTTGACATTAGCTAGCTGCTAAGGGAAAGCTAACCTTAGTGCTTTTCGGTTGGGAAATCCACGCGTTTGTTGGATTTCATGTGATCTTAGGCATCATCTAAATAAAGCTCGCACTTAGTCAACTCTGTCTTACTCAGGTTAAACTTGTACTTGTAGAGTTGGTTTAGCTAAAGTTAGCCCACCGTCAGCGCAAAAGGAGGAAGAACTAGCTTGGCACTGGGGAGGGAAGCAACGATTTAAAAAAGCTCACGAGACTCCGTAAACGTCCAGTTTTTGCACGACTAGAAGCCTGGATCTTGTTTCTTAAGGGGTTACTTAGTAAAGAGGCTTTCATGAAATTGTCAGAGGACCACACTTTACAGTAAGAGTAAGTCGGCTATCATGAATGTAAGTAATACTTGATGGAGGAAAACGCAGTATTAGTTATCTAAAACCTCACGAACTATCAGAAATACACGAATGGTGCACAAATGACAGGGAATGAGGTCATGAAGAATCGAAGAGTCGCTTAGCATATAAACTGGAATGGATGCAGTCTCTCTGGATGCTTTGTTTTACCTCTGCAGCTATGCAGGATTTACCTGAATGCACACTTTCCCTGAGGTAACCACACAGGAAGTAGTTCACTGTGGATCTGGATAACCACTGAATATCACCGAATCTCAAAATTAAATTTCTGCCGAATTGTTCTGCAAAGAAGATATCAGATACCTGTCAAGAATATATCACATTTAAATTGCCAGTGTGTAAATACACAAAATTTCAAAGACAGACAAATGAACATACGCTGGTAAATTAACAATAAAATGTGTCCCATCATTATGGGACATTTGCATTCACTGCAGATTCTGCTGCCCTCTTGGCCAAATAGCTCTTGGAAAAAAGGAAAAAAAAAAGAAAAAGACATTTTTACTGTCAGTGAGACTGAATAAATAAATACATTAAAATCACTTTGCCAAAAGCTGATTGTAGTGTCTGCCTTCAGGAGGTAATGTTCTTTCTGCATCAAAAGAAGTTGTCATTTGTCAGGGATATTTTTGAGAAATTATATAATACTTTTTTTGTCAGACAATCAGTTTTGGGCACTACACACCAGAATCATTTACATATTTTAAGGTCAGATTTTTCATCAGATAAATGAGTTTTGGCATCCCAGTGTTTAAATTGAGGTTGGGCTTCTCCTAAAACACAGTACACCTTTTAATAGTGCAACGTTAGTTCTGTTGAACTAACAGTAGACAAAGACAGTACCATGTCTTGGTCTTTGCTGTTGTTGTGTTGTTACACACAGCTAACATTCATTTCTCGTGTTAAGTTTTTGGACAGTGCTGCGTCTTATATTACCTGTTTTATTTGGTGGTCTAAATGTCATGTCAAATCTGTGTGCATGCTGCAAGCAACGTCCACCTGTTGTGTCAAAGGTGTTAAGTAAAGTCAAGTAAAACAATGACAGAGACCATGTAGTGCTATATATTGTCCACTCGTCCAATGATAAAGCTTGTTCCTCAGTGTTACAGACCTTCTTTGTTGCCCCAAAGATTGTTAAAAATAAACCACATTACAGCAGTATTTTTTTAATTTCTCTCTTTTAAAAACACCTTTGTAGTCTCCCATAAAGCAAAGCCTGGAAATATTTTTGTTTTTCCAGATTATAGAAGACAAAGCAGACCTCCGCAGAGTCCAAATTACAACAACACATCTGCTTCAAGAGGTGGTAATGATGTGGATTCCATGATCAAGTCATCAAAGCTTTCAGCTAATGCTCCTGAATTTGTGCCTTTGGGATTTAACCAATATGATGTAAGAGAACAGTTTCATACTACACATTAATCCTGATGCATTTTATGGTGATAGTTTTTGGAGTTATTGTTGAATTTTTCTCTGAATTTTCATGTTTTTCTTTCAATTTTTGTATAGGACTCCGCTTACTATGATGACAGCGATGCCTATTACGGCGAACCAACTCTGGCTGATACAGTCACAGACTTTCTTGGCCACCTGAGTTCCTCGCCAGGGTCCTTTGAGTCAGATGTTGAAGACATTACTGGTATTCTCAATTCCTGGGTTACCACTGAAGAGTTGTTGAAGGAGCTGGTGGAGCTGATCTACACACAGGTTCAGTCTTTAATTTTAGGCAGTGTATAATATAATTTAAAACCTTTAGACACATATTTACAAAATGCATTTACAATACATGCAATTTTGTAAAGGGGGCCTCACTAATATCTTTGCCTTTCTTTTTATTGCAGTCCACTTCTATTCCAAACTTCGCTTATACTGGTGCCAGGCTTTGTAACTACCTTTCCCATCATCTCATAATCACCCCGGCAAGCGGCAACTTTCGTCAGCTCCTTCTGAAAAGGTCTTTTTCCCCCCCTCTCCTTCTGATTTGTATGTATAAAATTTGGACAAGCTCCTATGAAAAGTAAATCAAGATGTATATAACCATTTTTAACCACTGCACTGGGCAGGATCAATATAAAATAATACAAGTTTATTAATTGTTATAATACTGGCACTCTCCATCTCTGCTTGTTGTAAGTAATTAGCTGTAATTAAAGATGGGAATTTTATTTTCTTCACTATTTCTGCAAAACTTTTATTTTATTTTATTTTAACTTTATTTTTTTTAAACCAACACTCCAAACTATGGGGCCAGACTTTTACCCTGTGACCTGCCTGGCATATAAATATAAGAGTTAATAAACATATGTAAGGTGTACAGCACCACAGAATGTCACCCATAGATTCAGTTTGTGACTTCAAAAGTAAGAATGTTGTCTGTTGCAGATGTCAAACAGAGTTTCAACAAAGGGATGCAGCTGTTCGTGGAGAGCCAGAGACTCAGAAGAAATTCCACTCGTATGTGCTGTTTCTGGGAGAGCTGTACCTACATTTGGAGGTAAGAACTCAGAGTCGCTGCAGTCTCTCCTTTGGATTCTGCTTGTGTTGATAGCTGGGAGGTGTCTGCTTACCCCAGTGAGTCTTTTTCCTATAGTAAGACTCTATTGTTCAAAAGAGCATCTAGTGTTAGTAGTCCTTGGTCTGTTCTCAGCCTTAGTGAGCCTTGCGCAAGTGTGCATCAATCAGTTCTCCATCTGCTGCGGGTCCTGGTTTAGAGCGGCCCTCTAGGTTGCAGCAGAGCTACAGATCACAGCAAAGAAAACAGTTGCTAGCTGCAGTCAGAAGAGGTTAGTTTTCAATCTTCCTGATGTCAGGAGAAGAGACTTTTAAGGCAGCTGATATAGACATGTTAACAAGCAATCTGGGCAACATCTCAGTAGGAAACCACAAGTATGGAAATGCAGGTTAGCAGTGGCAAAGCTTTCAAAGTAGACAGAATGAATCGGCCATTAAATTTATAAATCCATCGTGTTTGCTCTCAAACAGATGAAAAAATGCCAAAATTAATCACCAAATATAATTTGAGTGTTTGAAATGCTGCATAGCTTAGTGCCCTAGTGTATGCAAGGTTTTCTTTTAATAAGCAGCCTCACTACTTTCCTGGCAGCTAGTTAGTAATCTTGTCTTTGGAGCTAGGAAGGAGCATCTCACAGTGTAAGTCCCAAACACCAGAATACTGACCAGATTACTGTCATCTTTTAATTGTGTCATTCACTTTTCCACATGTGTGTAAATCTTTTATCTTTTAGATAAAAAGTGGACAGGGACCTCCAGTTCGAGCACGTGTCCTACTAGGTGCTCTGAAAGACCTGTTGATCAGTCTGTTCTCCAGTCCTGTGGATGCAAATCTCATCTGCGCTGTCAAACTGCTTAAGGTGTCAGAGTTCAGTTGAAAATGTTACCAGATTTTTAATTTAATTAATTTTTTTCAAATCTTTTGATGTTTGTCCATCATTAATGGAGGAAATAAGAATGTTTTGAATTTGCAGTTGACAGGTTCTGTCTTGGATGATGCCTGGAAAGAGAGTGGAGAGTCGCACATGGGAGAATTAATCAAAAGAATAGAAGATATTGTTCTGGATGCTGCCTGCAGCAGGTATGACAACCAGTCTGATCTTTTATGTACCGCTTCTTCTTAAATCGAACTTTGTAGTTAAAAAGAAAGACGCATAGTCGCCTCTGATGGTCACATGTGAACACGTTCATCAGGTCATCAAAAATCTTTTGATTTATTTTCGTGAAATATTCATGAAAATGAACACAATTTTCTAAATTTCTAAACTTAGGATCAAGGGAGCATGTGCCATAATTTAAGATTTAGCCGTAAATTGCCATATCAGCTTGATTAGAAAAGTTTCTTATTAATATTTCTTCTCAGAGATGTGAGACAGATGCTTCTTAAACTAGTGGAGCTGAGGTCCAGTGACTGGGGCAGAGTCCTTGCAGCTGCAGCAGCTAGCAGTGCCACACCAGACAATGACCCCAACTACTTCATGGTCAGTTTTAACTGTGGCATGCTCCTCATATCACTCTTTTTGGCTTTCCTTTAATTCTGCATCTTTCACTCCCTCTTTATTTCTTATTTTTCATGCATTTGTGTTTCAACCTTCCAGAATGAACCTACATTCTACACAGAAGATGGCACTCCTTTCACAGCAGCAGACCCAGGTCAGTCTACAGATATGTCCATGCATACAGAAAATTAAAAAATCAGCCCTTCATGTGGATATGCACACATCTGTAGGCAAGGGACTTTTTAAAATATATGTGCGTTTTTAAACTGGCTCTTTTCAAGTTTCTGTTTCCAGTCCACTTGCAGTCCTTTTAGGGATTGTCTAGTAGCGTTTGAGCAGGCTGTAGGTACATACTATTAAGTTCAAACAGCAGCATGTATTTGCCGAATAGAACAGAATCTTTCTATTAATTGTTCTAAATTTGACCCGTGCACAATTACGTCTGTGTCGTTCAACACATTTTTAAATGTTTTCTTGGCTCTCCTCAGTCAGGTCATTGTCCTGTATGTAATTTACATGCTGCTACTACTTTAAGTTGGCATACGATTATGATGCTGATCTTGTTATCTCTATGGTTTTACAGATTATGCTGAAAAATACCAAGAGATGCTGGACAGGCAGGACTATTTCCATGATGTATATGGTGAAAATGGAAATGAAATGTAAGTACCCACTGTAAATGTAATTGATAAGGATCATAAGGACTTATTTATTTATTTTTGGTTCCCCCCTCTTATCTTATTTACTGAAGCTTCTTGCTTTGTTAACTAGATACACCTGTTAATTCTCTGCTAATGCATATAGAAATAGAGGAATACATATAGGGAAAATAACACAGAAAAAGTAGAAGTAGATAAATTGAAAGAAAAATACACTTAAAATGCAGTGTGACAACATAAATGTGGGCTTTAATACAAACACAGATAAAGTATTTGTTAAAAAGCTTTATTATTTTTGGTGAACCGGATTAATTTACTGGCTAATTTCTTAGTTTGACAGTTTTGCCCTCCATAGTCATTCACCAAATGCTGAATTTGCTGAATACAGCATTAGCATTTTTTTATTTTTCATTTTTGTACATCTGAATGCCCTTCAGGCGCACAATTAATCCACACATGTAATGTGTTGCAGACATCATTGTGGTTCTCTTCTCATCTAATATCAAACTCCTTGTTTACTTTGGCAAGTAAGAGTATGTAAACCTGGAGAATTACAAATGTGAGCCGCTAAGTGCAATAATTTGAGTTTTTCTGTAAAAGTATTACACCTTTCTCATAGTGCGCACACACAGTAACACTGCAGGTGCACTAATTAGCTTAATCTTCGTATCATGTTACCGTGGTGTCATTTAGACCACATTTTGTATGAATTCAACCGTGTCACCATGCTTGCACAACTTTGGTCATGTGATCGGATAGTAGCTTCCCAAGAGAAGTCATGTGACCACCACTGACCTGTGGGCCCCTGAGCTTGGCAGCTGTGTTTGACTGCCCCACAATGCAACAGGGCTGTCCACAGTCTCAGATTCAGTTTAGTCAGCAGCTGGGTGTGAAAGAGGGCTTAACTCACTCCTGCTCCCCCCCGCCCGCTCTTTCTCTCTTTCTCAGAGCTGTGCGTGTGTCTCTCTGAATATGCTTTGAAATGCCAAATACTTTAATGTACACATTTTACTTTTAAGGATCTTAAAAGTAACATCCATGCCTCTAAATCCCTTGTGTTGCATTCACAGATACGACTTTGAGGACGAGATGGAGCCAGAGATGATAGAAGCTTTTGAGAATTTTTGTTTAGAGTCGGAGAGGAAACGACAACAATGACGTGAGAGCGAAGAATCTGAAAGTCTGAAGCAGGCATATACTGTACTTTTCCCACTCAACGTGCCGGAAGAAAAAGAAAAAACTAGCATTTGATAGGCTCAGATTTTTATTTTACTGCAAGCATTTTAACAAAACGAGCTGTTCATAGTTGCATTAACGACACTGTTTTCAGTCAGTGTTGATTAGAAAAATTGGGACAATCAGTGGGATAACTGTTCAGAAGGTTGAAGAATTTAGACTTCTTTTGACATGGAAGCTTTTTCTTTGTTCTTTTGAAGTAGCTTCCAAGATTTTCTTTCCTTTGCCTAAACTAAATGCCAAGAGGGAAGTAGTTTGCTGTGGATTTTTTTTTTTTTTTGTTGTTGTTATTTTCTTAAAGGTGGATGTGTTTTAATCTAATGTGTGCATAATTTGTTAACTGCTAATTAATTCCCCCAGTCTATAGGTAGAGGCCAGAAAAACAGCATCACAGAGATGCTTTATTCTGATGTTAAATTCTCTGTAGATGAGTGAGTTGGTTGTTTTACTACGTATTACAGCCTTTATCCGTACTGTTGTGATATTGCATCACACCGTCGATATTAAATACTATATTTTGGGCTGTTCACCTATTCATCTGGCTGCAGCTAACTGAAGTGTTCCAAAGCTCTGTGGAAAGCTGTGCCAATTAAGAAATGTTGTATAAGAAAATATTTAAATTCATTCACAAACTGTGAAGCGAACATTGACACAGACCTTTGTGGAAAATTCAGAGCTTGAAAACTGAAATCTGCATCTAAATCCAATTGATTTCCTGAATGTACTTTCAAATATATACACATCTTGCAGGTCAGGGTTGCATAACTAAACTGCAGAAACGGACTCCTTGTTATCCCGAGACTGAAAGACTGTTTACCAGCAATCTGTGGCTCCCATAAAACGGAATGTTGTTTTATAGTTTGTAAATATTATTTATAGTATTGTTTGCCTGCAATAAATTCTTTATAATGTGAGACTGCATTTGCTTGATTTGTGTTTTTGAGTTTATTGTTGTTGTTTTTTTTTTTTTTTTTTTAAATGCCTTTATTTGATCCATGTTTTTTTCCATCTCAATAGTAAGTTTTGTGTGGGTGTTTTGTGTGTAAAACACACAAAAAAACCACTGAAACAAACATTACCTCACATCATTATACCAAGGATGCACTGGAAGGAGACTGACCTAAAACAAGAGAAGCAAGATAAACTTACCAGTAAAGCTGTTGTTAGTGGAAAGGAGGAGGCTTCCATATTCACTACTGTATTCATCAACTGGGAGGGACTGTCTGAATTCATGGCTGTATATTTATGACACTTACCTGGACCTGAAAAGACATGACATGAATTTTTACTTTGTGTGTATAAATACTAAAAGATATTCCTCCTAGAAACATCTTCTGAACAAACTCTGCCATCAGGTGGTAACTCTGTGTCAGTACAGTACTTGAGTCCACATCAATTTTCCCTAAGGGGACAATAAATCATATCACATCCTATCAAACAACTAGATTTGATCATTGCTGACCTGTACTCATTGGTACGTCATCTGCTGCAACCAGAACAGTGCTCTACCAAACTTCAGAAACATGTTGTGCCATCAAAGTAAAGAGTTAGAGTCATGAGACTTTGCCAGTCAAGAAGAATATTTTTTCTTTATATTAGTACAATGTAGAAGTTTCAACAGGGTTCACAATACAAATACTCCTGTTATATCATTTTTTGGTTATGATGGTGAAACAAACACTCATTGCAGTTGTCATTCTGTCAGTAAGAGGTGATGGCTCATAACAATTAGCTAAAGTTCTAGAAAGGTTTAGCTTTTTTCTTATTTGTATGATTGTTTTTGGTACTATACTATTGCTGCTCCTAATCTCTTGAACAATCTGCCCCTTAGAGAGGCCCCTTCACTGTCCATTTTTAAAACACGCCTTAAAACCCATTTTTACTCCTTGGCATATGACACAGTATGTAATATATAAATAAATTGCTTGCTTGCTTGCTATATACACACTAACATCCGTTTTTAGGTAGACTTGCAAGTACCACGGTTGACTCCCTTTTGCATTTAGAACTGCCTTAAATCTTCATGCCACAGATTCAACAAAGTGGAACATTCCTTGGAAATGTTGGCAATTTTTTTGTGTATCATTGTTTTGCACAGAGTGAGAAAATAGGCATTAAAAATTTCCATTTGCTCCATGTGTGATTGTTCCACCCTTTTAACTGTCTCCCAGTTTACAGATATGAAACTGTACAATTGTGATTGCTACCATTTGGTGAATAAAGTGAATAATGTTTGTAAAGTGAGTAAGTCATTCGTTGTCAGGGAAGTCCATGAACAACACAACACAACATTTAACTTAAATGAAGGAGTGGTGAGGTCTTTTTTTGTCTTGAGATTTTAAGTAATTGTGCAGACTAATTATTTAGTTTCAGTACTGGCCTTATATTATGAAGCTGAGTTACAAGGAGATGGATGTGCAGCAAATTGGTTGAGAATAGATGGTACCGTGTTTTCTACCAAACACAAGCACAAAATGACAGCCTCTCAGTCTCACATCTCTTTCATTTCTACATTTACATTTTTGGAAAACACTATACTATATCATTAACCTCGATGACACACCAGAGATATTTTTTCTTGATGCAGTTAAACAGCTATTGTGTTCTATGGAAGCATTGGAAAGCAAGTTTCATTCAGAATATATTTTGCATTTCTTTCTTGTCTGTATATTTAAAGCACTAGAGCCTATACACCCTGGACAGGTTACCAGTAACACCTATGGGCAATTTAGAGTTTCCAATTAACATATCCCCACTCCCTGCTTTGGACTGTGGTAGGAAGCCAGAGAACCCAGGGGGAACATGAAAACTCCACACAGAAAGACCCCAGCCTGATGGTGGAATTGAACTCAGGACCTTCTTGATGTGGCAGTGCAAACCACCGTGCCACTGTGCTACTGTAG
Organism: Pundamilia nyererei; assembly: GCF_000239375.1. Lineage (NCBI taxonomy): Eukaryota > Metazoa > Chordata > Actinopteri > Cichliformes > Cichlidae > Pundamilia > Pundamilia nyererei. Next base: position 1,771,908 of record NW_005187483.1, on the reverse strand, counting down.
TTAAAGCGCTGTGGTGGCCCATTTATGGGAAATGCAAACCAACAATAATAACAACAACAGTTACAGTTTGAACTTTGAATGAAGCCAGTATTAGTACATACTTTTTAAAATATATTTTCAATTACTAATTCACTGCCATACCAAAAAAAGAGAGAGAGACTTTCTGGGTAGTAAACAGTTAGCATCTGCCAGTTGTTACCATTTTGGAACAAAAGAAGGAACATTTGCTTTCTAGTCTGCATAAAATGTAATGCCATCAAACAATTTTCTCACTTATCTCACATACCGTTTCAAACTGCTCTGCTAAAAATGAACAGCTCATGAGTACAGTTTAAATTTATGTGTCATCCAAATTTATGTGGATGTGTCATCCATAGAGGAAGCACACTGCATATGGCTGATATCTTACAGTTTTTTACAGACGCTAGGACACATTTCTCAATACTTAGGTCACTTTTGTAAAACTCCTCACACAGTTTTTTTTTTTTAATTATTATTAATCCTTTATTTATCCAGGTAAAAATCTCATTGAGATTAAAAATCTCATTTACAAGAGAGACCTGGCATCATAGCAACAAAAGTCACATACCACATAGGTATATAACATTTAGTGGTATAACAGTGAGCACAACAGAAGTCTATGTGGGCTAAACTGAGGATCAGTTATCATTGTTTTGGCACAAGATGCATTCAATGACTACATCTCTCAAATTTCATGAATTATTTTCTCACTCGGACACAGCAATTGCCAAAAATCTTTGTACGTACAGGACATTTTGCATGTACTTACATACTGTTTTCAAAACTGTTAAACTTATGGCCAAAACAATAACATAATGCAAAACTGAATAAGACAGCAAAATTCAACAGCAATATTTTATTGAAACATATTTTAAATCTAAAAATGCAGTTTAACCAGCCACAGCTGATTCTCATTGTAGATGAACATCTACACAGGTGTTACTCCTTCAATTTTTCAACTCCTTCAATTCTGGCATGCCAGAAGATTACAGTTTTTTCTGAATGCTTAAACCCTAACTGTGATTCCTGTAGCACAATCTCTAAAACTATTCAGACTTATAGCAAAACCACTCACTGAGTTTGCAGAACTAAAAGCACAAAAACTGCTTTGCACTCAGTTTGCAATTTTGTAACACACACTTTGCAAAACTGTAGGCACAATTCACTGCACAACACTCAATTACCAAATTTCCAACACACTCCTAGCAAAAGTATACACATGTATGGCTATCATTAACACTAATTTGCTAACTGTCTGGCACACTTTCACATGTGAAAACTTTTCTAGATAATTAGTTCACTTTGCAATCAGCCTAAGCACTATACAGGTAAGCTGTGTGTGCGGAGTACAATGGAGGGAGCAGAAAGAGTGAGAAGTAGAGGAGGCCGAGGAAGAGGACGTGGAGGTGAAGAAGTAGGATGAAGAGGACGACAAGGACAAGGAGGAGCAAGAGGAAGACGAGGAGGGGGGAGAGGAAGATGAGGAGGGGGGAGAGGAAGGGTAGGAAGAGTAAGAAATAGAATTGCTGATGACATCAGAGCTACAATAGTGGACCATGTAATCAACCGTGGAATGACCCTGAGGGTAGCTGGCCAACGGGTCCAGCCTAACTCGAGCCGCTACACTGTAGCAAGTACCATAAGGACATCTTGAAATGAGAATCGGTGAGCACAGTCACTTCGCACAAAGATTTGTAGCACTGCCATATGCCAATGAGAAACACACCAATACCATTGATGTAAAAATACTGAAATTGTACTTTACAGAATTGCTAGATGACCAGATGCTGGGGCAGAGGAAGCATGTTCACTGCAGACCAAGTAACCCATATAGTCATTATGGCGATTGCAAATAATCCTATACTTGGAAATGAACACTTGTGTTTGTTTTGATGTGTTTGAATAAACACCAGTACTTGAAGTTTGGATCCCTCTATGCTTATGGATCTATGACAGAAGTATGAGCTCAAACTGACATAGCCTACCTTGCGCACAGAGAAAGCAAAAGCCAGATGTGTTTTGTATTCATACCATCAGTGTGCAGTTGGCGCATTGTGTGCTTAGTAGATGATGTAGATGAGTAACATATATTGAAATTATAAACAGAGATGTGTCCTTGTTTTACACAGGAAAACACTGTGTAATGCTACATGTTGTTAGTGTTTTTTAGGTCATTGTTTTGTGGGTGACAAAGTGTGTTTGTCGGCTGTCAACCTTTGCTAGTGTTCTGGAAGAATGAGTTTATTTGAGACCTGAATAAAGTGTTTTGGTAGTTGTAGTGCATTTCGAATGTGAAATGAACTGCTTTGCCAAGCTGAAGGTCAGTTAGGAGAATTGTGTGAAGAGTTTTGCAAAAGTGACCTAAGTATTGTGAAATGTGTCCTAGCGGCTGTAAAAAACTGTAATCTACAAACCACTTGCTGCTAACTCATGACTGGCATGAAATAAAGCTGAGAAAAGAATCCCCCTGTTTGCTTAGTGCTGTTTTTTTTAGTTGAAAATATATATGTACAAATCTTGTATATAACTCTACATATCTATTTTTGGTCACATGACAGGATAGTAACTTCATCCAGTCACATTTCCAACAGCAGTCTGTGTGCAGTCATTGACTCGTGAGCCCCCTGTGAGCCTGCTGGATGTGACTGTGTGGCTCAAAATGCAACCGGGCAAACAGGACTGGAGATTCCCATTGGTCAGCATTTGGGTGTGAAAGAGGGATTAGCTCTGTGCTACAATCCATTCACCCAGAACTTGCTTTCATTCCTGTATTCATGTCTCTGCCATCCTCTGCATAACATGTTTTAAATTTAATAACTTGTCAAATAAACACAGAAAACTGCAACAAATGTCACATGTCAGAAAATGACACAAAGAGCACTTGCATTTCTGAAATGGCTTTCTTTAACTTGGGAAAAATTAAAGATACTTTAAAAGAGTTTAGGAGTTTGGTCCTCAAATTTCAACAAGTGGTTGATAATGTTATGATCTGTGTGCAAGTGCTATAAGCAGGAAATAAATGAGATGTGTGCTCAGTTTGTAATTTGCAAGTGTGAAGCAATACTGTGGATATTCATGAAGCTTCAGTACATTGTCTAGAGAAACAAACTAGAGAATGACACTACTGACCTGACTTTAAATGGGAATGTATGTTTCTGGTGGAAAGTTGCTCATTTGACAGAATTTTAGCGACTCATGTAGAAAGAGTTTTTGAGAATATATTATTTTGAAATGTTTTGACTGTAATCACAGGTGTAGTGGTGCTGGCACAAATATCAACAAATTGTATCTCAAACCCTGGAAAAACACACAATAAAACCAAAACTACCTTTTTATGCCAAGATGTAACAAAGACAAACAAATAAGGAAAGCAAGTTTACGTAAAAAAAAAACACATACGTGTGACGGCGGGCTACCTCATCCTGTGAAACAAAAGGCTTGGCCTGTGATTACAAATCGTCTCCTAACATCCTGACCAACTTGGAATGATTCATGAGCCGCCTTGGAGGGGATTTTCAATGACTCTCCCACACTGCCACATTCTGTATGTGCCTGACAGGAAAATAAACTGCTGGCTCGTCTGTTTCAAGATCCTTCCTTAGATTGTTTAGCATTACTTAACAAATTAAACTCTTTTAAAACCTTCGATACCGCTTTTGTAAAATAATATCTATAAATAAAGGAATGTAGTATCCTGTTAAAGGTGGGACCCTTTAACAGATGCGGTTTTCTTTGTATATATGAGACCGATGAGTCAGTTATTAACTTTGGGAAAAGTTGCACTTTCAGTTTCTTATCCCAGAAAAGAAGCCTGCCCCCTTCCAGGAACGTCTTCACATCACTACTACAGAATTTCTTAAACTTGGCAATTTTGAACTCTAAAGGTGCTCCAGCTCAACAGATGTCTTACATTTGTCTTGCTGCGCAAACAAAGGAGGTAAGACAAAGGTTTAGCTGTGAATACTGGTATGCATTGTTTCTTCCAGTCTTTGTGAAAACAACTGAGTAAACTGATATAAATAAAGGAGTGGGTGCAGAAGCCTGTTCCCACAGAATATTTGTTTCATTTGCTTTAGGTCATTTACTGCTTTAGTAGTTTAATGAGCTACATAATGACACTGTCTTCACATTCTTACAGTTGGATCACACCTTTGGTTAACAGAAGAGCTGCTATTAACCAAAAGGGTTTAGCCTTATGCTAAAACCTTAACGTCTTATGTCAGTTGACGCCTAACTTTCATTTAATATATGACGCTTGGCGAGGAGGACACGTTAAATGATGTTCAAATCATATTTTTTTGTGTTCCAGTGAGTTTTGTGACTTTTGAGGATGGCAAAAGAGAAGCATCACGATACTTTAATGTTGGAAATGGGACAGGGTTTAGCAAAATTCCTGTTTCATTTCATTATTAAGACAAGCAATTATTCTGCATACTCTTGGGCCTCATGATTTAAGACCAGTCAAAATATTCAATATTTATCACCTCAAACCACTGATTCTAGTTTACGTTTCAATCAAAACAACAACAACGAAAAGAAAAGAAAAAATTGAAAAACAGAAGTATGTATTTACCAATGGCCTCTTTCTACTGTCGGCATCCACAGCCCACAGGAAGTGTACTAACATTATAGCTCAGCTGAAGGGGGAAACTATGACTACCATGAGCCAATCTTCAAATTTAAAATGAGGCTGTAATAGAGTTCACAGACTCTTGACTACTATTTTCTTGACGAAAAAGTCTACATTTCCCAAAAAGTACAATCTAAACCCGTCACTGCCTGGCAAAGATCTTTCACATTCCACAACCCCTGTTCACAATGCAGGCTTTGTTTTAAAAATATCTAACTGACATGAAGTCATTAGGGTCCATTTCAGACCTATAGACCCAAACACTCGGAGTCTGAGTCAGGCTTCCAAGTTAAAGTGAAAAAAAAAATAGTTACACAACCTAACTACTATGAGTTACTTGCTCATTAAACATTATGACATCAGAGGGGGTAATCATCTGTCTGGGGTATACTGCGCAGAGAGCTCTGGCCAAAGATGTTTCTAAGTGAGTAATTTGGAAAGGAACCGCTCTTTCAACTCTTTCACCACCCTGACCATTGCTTTATGAAAGGCCTACGTCATTGTTTTCCAGTTAATATAGAAAGGCTTTTGGTTACTCTTCAAACATATCTCATAGAGTTTTCTATTGTTGGGGCATCATTTTATAGCTTCTGGATATTTGACATTTCTTAATATAGTAGCTGCCCTGTCATGAACATAACTCTATGCTCTGCAGTGATTTGTAAATACAAAGAGTATAGCTCGAGCTCAGGGGGATGAGGAGACGTCTCAGACTGTTCTCTGTTAACTGATTGATGATAATTGCTTTTTATTTGGCAGCGGATGATTTATGTGTTGTTAGTCCACAAATAGCGAAGCCCTAGAATGATGATTAAAGGGGATTAAAATTAAGGGTGACGGGTGTGGGCTTGTTTGGAACACTCATATTTCCTTTCCTTATGTCTCGGAGATTTCATCTTCAAAGTAGTGGACTTTAAACTGGACTTTGAAATCTGCCTGAGGGACTGCTGTCTGCTCTTAACTTGGTTTCGAGTTATACAGAGCTATAGCTTGAGCACACCCCAGACTGTAAGTGGTCCAGTTCCTCTGAGTTTATTGCTCACTGTTTGACGGTACTTTCTGTGTGTACAGGTAAGCGGAAGACAGAGCCATATTTAGACTGTCCAGTGCGTCACCGCTGACTGCGCGCTGCGGACTGTTTTGACAAGTGCGGGACTTTATTTGTTATTAAATGGACTAACGGTGAGGATGGAGCACTTCTGGCGGAATACTGTCTTCACTTTAATTGTCATAAGTAAGTACCAAACTTCTGTTTTGGACTTTAAAGATGTTAACACATTTTTTTCGCCGCAACCCTTTCGAGGGTGATAAACAGCCAATCCTCGCTGGGAAAAGCGACGATTTCATAGTTTTTCAGAAGATCTTTTTTCCCCCTAAGCTGTATCAGTTATTCGATGTATATTTGACTTCAGCCTCTTAACGGTTTTTGCGCATTTTGAACACATTGCAAAACGTGTGAATTTCACCGGATGATTAGCCAGGAGATTATTTTTAATGAGATTTCCAGCTTTTATTCGTCTCTTGTAGAAATAATATCATAGTCAAGGCTCTACGTTATGTGGATCATAGAGGAAATAACTAATATTTTCACATACTGCTCGCTATCGCTGCCCTCCAATGTGTGGCAGCTGTGGAGCAGAACATGACAGACATTTTTAATCCGGTCCTTTTTTCTGTTCCTGTTTCAGTTGTTATTCATGGTTTTTGGGTTGTGCACGGGACGCAGCGAGCTGTTTTTGTGCTGCAGGTACACGGGCGTGGCAAGACACAAGACTGGTGAAGGTTTCGTGAATCCTCTACCTGCTGAGAAGGGAGAGAGGCAGGCTGAAAGCTGAGCTCTGCTCTGCCTGTATGGGCTTGTGGGTCTATTGCTGCACCAAAATATTCTACCTGAGGGGATTCAAATGGATGTGTTTGGGAATACAGCCATCTCTTTAGAAACAGACTGATCCGTTACAGCTTCTACTAACTCAAACTTCAACTCTTCGTGAAATGTATGAACTCTGAGTGTGTGAAGCTTCTTAATGGTCTGCCTTTCTCACTGAGTTAAGGGGATGCTGTTTTTAACAGAGCATGAGCCACAGATGCCTCAGATTGTTGCTGAAGATAAAACTGAAGCTGTACTACTTATAACCCTGTTCTGACATCAAATGCAATATGAAATGCAGATAGATATTTGTGTTGTCACACTGTGATGTTAATTCCTCTTTCCCCTCCACCAGCTGACAGTATCTGGCAGGCACGGTCCTTCAACCTTGGTACTGCAGGTGCCAAGATCTTTAGCGGAACAGCAAAAGAAGAGTTTGGTTACACAGTCCAACAAGTGGAAAACAATCAAGGCAAATGGTATGAATTTCTGTCATCACATAAAAAAAACTTCTTGAATCAAAGAGGTTTCAGTGTCATCGCCATATTTTCTTGTCTTTAATGTTTTATAACAAAAACATTAAGCTGCTATAAGCCTTCAAGCGGTGTGCATATTACTTTGCAGTTTTCCTAGAAACAGCATTAAAAGTCGGGAGATAATGGCATTCACAGAGGACAGGTTTGAGGTCCTCGTTATTAGCCTGCACGCTACAACAGGCTCAATTTGGTGTTGCGCAAAAAGGTCGGACGTGCATCACAGAGTGGTTGGCTCCAAACTGACTTAAAAGCTTCAAACAATTGTACACTTGAGAAAAAAAAATCCTGTTGTTGTACACAAACTTTAATATCTTTGAATCAGTGCGTGTGCAGTCACATCATGTTATTTTCAAAAGAATCAAGTTGGAAACAACAGCCTGTAACTGCAAAGAGATGGAAATGGAAATGTTCAAGCCACTTACTGGCGCACAGACAAGTCTCCACATTGCTATGCTACCACCAAGTTGAAGCAAGTTTTCAAAGCAATACATTCCATTGCAAAAAATGTGGCCTAGTCATTATTCTATTGCAGCATCCAACAGTAGTTACAAAAGTCTTAACTATTGAGTCAACAGTTCACACATTTTTAGTTTTTAAGTGATGCGCATGGAAACTGCAGTGGCCTTAGCTGATTTCATTGCATGCTTTAAAAAGCTGCACTTTAAGCAGCTATTGTTTACAGCTGTTGTTCATCTACAGTTCTCACACCACTCTTATAAGGGTTGTAGTGTGGAAACGCTGCCATTTCATTTCCTGTGGTATCACTACTGAGGTTGAGCATTTTCACAAAAACATGAACATGTAACTAAACATGTGCTGATATTACCTGTCACGTATAACAGCTGATAAATATTGAATAAGGTACAGACTTTTTTTTTGTCCCAAAATGTTTAATTTTGCACGTTACTATACTGTTTGAAACTGTCTTCGCCAATTTTTATTATACATGTGTAACAGTAAAGTAGTAATAAAATTCATTACTGTTTAACATTAGTTAAACAGTAATAACAACTAGATGTCTGACTGTTGTACACTCTGAGTCAGCATTTGTCAGAGTAACTCACCGCCTGAAGGAGTGACCTATTTGCGTAACTTGGAAATACAGAATCTGATAAAGACTACTGATTGCACGTTGCATGGTAGTCCGCAAACTAAACAGGAGATACACACTATTACACATCATACCATATATGGCAGAATGATGAGTGCCTCTTCCTGTGCCTTGTTGAGCTCTAGATTTTGAGAAATGTCTAAGTAACAGCAAGAAAGAGCTGGATGTTGTGGGAATAAAGTACATGAAGTGGATATTTTCTGTTTTAACTTTGATGTTTGTTTTAAAGAATGAAATAATTGAATTATCCACATATGTTATTAAAAAGAGCAGAAAAACTCAGTGCTGCAAGTTCATAGCCTGATTAAAAGAAAATCCGTTTTCTGTATTTTACGTGAAAATGTTTGTGTTTTTGCGATTACCAAAATTTCCCATACGTAGGTCAAGCTTTAAGGATAACACCAACAGTGCATGTTTTTTGGGGGTTTTCTTTTTCCTAGGCTCCTGGTTGGTGCTCCTTGGAGCGGTTACAGTCAAAACAGGAAGGGGGATATTTACAAATGTCCCATCACAGGATCCAAAAACAGCTGTGATAAGCTCAATCTTCAAGGTAAGGTTTTTGATGTTTGTTTCACAAATAAGAGGCTACCTTGCAGAGAAACACACAAGAAGTCATTCTGTCCTCTTTATGTTTCCAAATTCGTCAGACGTAACAGTTAAATCCAACAAAGTTGTAATAACTTCATATATTGAGCTTTTAGAAGGTTTTTCTTCAGGTTGTAGAAATTCTTGATGAGAACTCTAATCTGAACAGTAATCTAATGATGTCTTTGCCACTTTTTTACAGATTCTGTCAATGTTCCAGAGGTTAAAAATGTCAATGCCAACATGTCACTGGGTTTGACTCTTACTCGAACGCCTGGTGACAATGGTTTGACGGTATGTTTGTTTGAGTGTGTGCAACTTCACACAAAGGAAATAACACTATATCACTGAGCATAAGGAGAGCTATTTCCAGTCTATATGCTCAGTAATGTATTTTTATAACCACCTCCGTGACTAACACTTTCTATTCAGTTAGGCCTTTACAACACAACTCCTTATTCGTTACTTCATACATCACAGCTCTAATAAAGACCTTACCCTACACCATTTCCTTCCTATTTATAAGTTGGCACAAACTGTGTGTGACTCACTCCAGTGACAAAAAATATGGGTGGTCTCTTTAGGGAGCTAGACTAGAAAAGCAGAGCTGGTTGTTTAGATTGGATTGTTATGGAGTTGTTGTAGTATGTAGTATGTAGCCCATGCTAGATGAGCCTGTGATGAGCTGTGTACTGATATTTGAAGGTAAATATGACCCTTAGGAAACTGACA
>NW_005187483.1:1743560-1762012 GCF_000239375.1 Pundamilia nyererei | reverse complement strand
ATATCAACTGAGGGCATTAGTTGATATCACTTCACCTAATGTTGTGTTATATATATTGACAGGAAAAATGTTCATACACAAGATATCACTGGAAACCTTTAAAGATACTCATAACAACAAGCTTTCTTTAAACTTCCTTGTTTCTTCCTCTGTGGTTGGCTGATACAGACATGCGGTCCACTTTGGGGTCAGCAGTGTGGCACTCAAAACTTCTACCCAGGAGTATGTGCCAAATTGGATCCCGTCTTTCGGCCTCAACCTGCCTTTTCTCCAGCTGTCCAGAGTAAGATGTTTTAATATGCTGTGTATAGTTCATTATCTTTCTTGTAGTGCTTGCCTTTTCATGCAGTATTCCCTCAATACTAACTAAAGGAAATACAGCCTTTTGTTAATCTATAGCTCTTTAATTACCAGTTTCAGATAGATCCCGGTGCTTCTGGAAAATCTGACAGAGATCTTACAAAACATTTTTAATTAATGACTAAGTTTGAAATGTTTTTTTTCTCCAGACAATGTTCTTCATTTTTCAAGTTCCTTCGTGTTTCATTGTTAGTCATATCTTTTGGTTACCTTCTGTTTTACTGTGAAGTTGTTGTTTTTTGTTTTCTTGTGGCCTTGTTGTGGTTTTGATTCCTGATTTTGTTTAAACTGTTGAAAGACACGAAAATATTAACAAATGGTGAAGTGCAACTAGGAGTTAAATATGACATATTATACCAAGCAAGTGTCAGAGCTCAAGGCTGTGGCTGAATGAATGATAAATAAATGCATTGCATGAGCACAGTTTATTTAATTACTACTGACTTTTTCAGAGTGTGGAGGGCCGATGGACATTGTGATCGTTTTGGATGCCTCCAACAGCATTTTTCCTTGGGAACCCATTGTAGAATTCCTGAAAAATTTATTACCCGCTCTTGACATTGGACCCCAAAGTACACAGGTGACTATGCAACTAAAGCTGTAAGTCAATAGTTTTGACTTACAGCATTGGTAAAAAAGAAATTACATCCACTTTCAATTATAAGGTTTTACATCTCAGGACATAATATCCTTGTAAGAATCTGGTAATGTCCTTACCAGAACGTAAAATTAGATAAATACAACCTCAAATTAACAAGAACAAATTACAGTTTACATGATGTAATAACTGAACAAAAACTAGGCCAAAATACTGAAGCAGTGTGTGAAAATGTATATACAGACCATGAATCAGTAAGTTGACCACATATGACTTTATCAGTCTCTCACATCATCGTTTGAGGTTTGGCCCGTTCTTTTTTACAAGGTCACTTCAGTTTATTGAGGTTTGCAGCTTAGGATCATTGTCCTGTTGCATGATCAAATTTTGGCGAAGCTTTAGCTGTCAGACAGCTCATGTGGCTGCGAAACAAGCCCAAATAATCACCCCTACATCGCGGTGTCTGTGTCTAGTTGTACATAAACTTTAATATTTAACACACTAACTGAGACCAGAATGTGAGATGGAGCTCTTGGTTTATTTTGCAGTTTTTCTGAGCATTGCAGGTTTGACTTTGGGTTGAATGTCAACTCCCAGATTGGCAGCTGTCTTGAAGGTTTTAGACAAGTGGATAATCTTTTCCTTTGTAGACTGATGGATTTCAAATTGTTTAGCAATTTTAAACCTCCCCAGATTGGCCAGTAGTAATGTTTGCCTTTTAAAGATCATTCCTGATGTTTCCAAGAAAATTGCCAAAACTTCCTGTTCCTACTTACCCTCTTAATTTATATGGAAGCAGTTAGAGTATACTTTTTCCACACACAGGATTCAAACAGATTATTTTTTATAATGTCCTGATATGTAAATCCCTGTAATTGAAAAAGGGGACGCTTTCGTTTCCACATGACTGTAATTAGTCTTGTTTCTTTCTAGTTTTCCTGTTATCATTATTGCCACAGTCTGTAATTTGATGTAGAATTTCTTTAACATTATTATGCCAGGTTGGCGTCATCCAGTATGCCGTGAACCCCAAATTTGAATTCAAACTGAATCAGTATCAGAACAACAAAGACGCTATTTCTGCAGCATCTAACATAAAGCAGATGTATGGGGAAATGACCAATACCTTCCAGGCAATTGAGTTTGCCAGGTTAGTTGATTTTTATCACATCAGAATCATGTATTTGTTTCATTTATCCATAAATAAATCCAATAACCTGCCTTGTCTTCTCCTTTCAGCACTGCTGGTTTTAGTGCCCAAAACGGCGGCCGACCAAACGCTGCCAAAGTAATGGTGGTTGTCACTGATGGTGAATCACATGACTCATCTATGACAAAAGCAGTTATTGCCGATTGTGAGAAGAAGGGCATTACCCGCTTCGGTATTGCAGTAAGTGCTCATCTACCATTTACGCTGATTATTCATGAGTAAAAAGTATGATCACAACACTGAATTTCAGGTAACCAAGTCACTTATTTAAGATAAATTTCCATGACTTGAATCATACGTATTATGTAATGGTGACATTTCCTCATTTTCTGCATTTAAGCATCCTTTGTTTTAAAGAACTGCTCACTTTATGTGCAAACTCTGACAAGTGTTTGAACTGCTAGCAAGTATAGAACCAGTTTTATAGTTCACCTTTCTAACAGTACTTGCTAACTGCACAGTACTGACCTGCATTAAATTCCTTTTCTGATAGTTTATATTTGCTCATTAATTTGCTGATTTGATTTGTTACTTAAACTTATATTTACTTTGTCCAATCTGGAAATGCTGTTTTGTTTTTTGTTTTTTTTAAAATAATAATAGGTCTTGGGTTATTACACAAGAAATAACATCGACACAGAAAAGCTTATAAGTGAAATCAAATCCATCGCCAGTTCACCCACAGAGAAACATTTCTTTAACGTATCTGAAGAGGCAGTCCTCTATACCATCGCTGGAACTCTGGGCGACCGCATCTTCAGCATAGAAGGTACATAGAAGATTATGCCATTTCCCGTCCTGTTGTTGTGTTTACTGTAACTATATGCAGAACATATAGTCTATGTGACAGTGGATGTACAGTGCCATGAAAAAGTATTTGCCCCCATCTTGATTGCTTGAATTTTGCATTTTGTGTACTTAAAATGTTTCAGATTATTTCCTTTAAGAGGAAATGCTGCCCAAACCTGCCTAGCCTTGTCTGAAAGAGTAATTACCCCCTGAACCTAATAAGTAGTTGTCCAACCCTTGGCAGCAAGAACAGCAATGAAGCTTTGTGATAACTGTCAATGACTCACTTAAATCCCAGTGGAGGAATTTTGGCCTCCTCTTCTTAGGAGCATTGTTTTATTTCAGGAATACTGGAGGGTTTTCAAGTCTGAACAGCCTGTTTGAGGTCATTCCAAAGCATCTCAATTTGATTTGGAGGTGGACTCACTGGTGTGTTTCGGATCATTGTCCTGTATAATCAGAGCTTGAACTTCAGACCACGACCTAAAGGCCAAATATTCTCCTTTGGGATTTTCTTGTAGAGAGCAGAGTTCGCGGCTCCATCAATTATGGCAAGTCGTCCAGGTGATAAAACAGCAAAGCAGTCCCAGGCCATCATACTGCCACCAGCATGTTTGACTGTTGATATGATGCTCTTTTCATGAAATGCTATTAGTTTTAGGGCAGATGTAGCTGGACTCTGCTTTTTTTTTTCTTCTAAAAGTCTGGGTGATTACCAAGATGTTTTTTGGCAAATTTGAGATGAGTCCTTGTGTTCTTTTTAGTCTTTCTCACCTTGGAACTGGATGCCATTTTTGCTCAGTTTCTTTGTTAATGTTAAATTGTGGACTCTGACCTTAACTGAGACAAGTGAGGCCTGCAGTTCTTTAGCTGTTATTCTGGGTTCTTTTGTGACCTCCTGGGTGAATCATTGGTGGACTCTTGCTGTGTCCCAAGGTTTTAGCAAACGCTTTGTAACTCTGTCCAGTGACTTTGTTTCTTATCTGTTCTTTAGATTGTGACATGATGAGTTACCATTTGATATCTTTTAGCCTAATAAACCTTTATTTTGTCAGACAGGTTCTGTTTAAGCAGTAATCAAAAAAATCTTTTTTTCTTTGTCCAGTGTGAAAATTTGTTTGATAATGTGAAACATTTACATGTGAGAAATATGCAGAAAACTAAGAAATCAGGAAGGAAGCAAATTCACTGCACTGTAGATTAATTTCATGACATGTCTTTTCTAACTTAAGATCTTAACATGTGAGTTTTCATTATCTTTATGTTACCGCTTGTTATGTTTGGGTTTTGATTCTGGTGTACACATAATGCTTTGTTCCCACAAGGCACTGGAAAAGGGGCAGACAGCTTCAAAATGGAGATGTCCCAAGTTGGATTCAGTGCTCACTATTCCAGCAAACAGGTATCCACCCAGCCAAAAAATGAATCAGATTAAAAAAGGGTAAAGGTTTGTCAGACATCTTTTTTCTTGCCTGCTAAGCTGTGGAAACATGTGCAAAACCACTTTAAGAATAGCTTGTTAAAGTGGTTAGTATTTGTATCTGATGGATCTGATCTGATTTATGTTATATGTGCATATTGGTCATGCAGTCATGTAGTGGTCTAGTGTTTGTTGCCTAGATTTTGATCTTCTCTCTTTAAGGATGTATTGATGCTCGGAGCAGTGGGAGCCTATGCCTGGAGCGGGACCGTCGTACATCAAACAGGGTCACAAGTACATATTCTCCCTCTTTCAGCCTTTGAAGATTCACTGCAAGACAAAAACCATAGTTCACTACTGGGTAGGCATTTAATTCTTTATTTATTGGAGCAAATCTATAATGCAGTTTGACTTTGTTAGATAACTGTTTGCATAAAACACTACAGGGATAGGTGTAATGGATGGCTATTAGTATTAATACCAATACGTTTACACTACAACTGCATGGCTTTGAAAGCCACATTGGAGGCCTATGAATTTATTACATATGAAGTTTTTATGTTTCACTCATTTCAGTCCAATCATTGTACTTTTCAGGGTAGAGCCTTTGTTAAGCAGCTTCGCACAAACCTGAATCATTCAAGCATAAAAAGGCATTTAACTCAAGGGATGAACCAGTACATATAGCAGATAACTTAGCAAACACTGAATTTTAAATTCTATCATTGCGCACTTGTTACGTTCTAGGTCTAGGCGTGTCCTGAACGCAACAAAACATTGGCCCACCACACTCCACCCAAGCAAGAACACAAACAACAATCTCTTTTAAAATGCTAAGCAGCCATTTATTTGCTTCAGCAGTGAGCAGTGCCAAAAATAACAAACAAAACTCCCTAATGGTCCCTATGCTTTCTTACCCCAAACTGAAAACCAAACAAAAGACAATTCCCTTACCTAACTCGCTACATGAAAAACAGGAGAAAACTTAATCAACAAAAATGGCTTCTCACGCCTACTAGGCTGCTGCAGTGAACAATATATACAAGGTGGTGGTGGGGGGAATGCTCAATTGCTACTTTACAAATCTATTTACAGCTATTTACAAAACTAAGACACCAACACCACAATGATCACAACCCAATGACAAACTGAAACACAGGGCTTAAATACATAGAGGGAGCAATCAGGGAATGGACAACAGGAGGGAAACACAGCTGGGGCAAATCAGAACTCACGAGACAAGGAAGCGTAAACTGAACACACTGAGATAAGACAGACCTTCAAAGTAAAACAGGAAACACATAACAGTCACGCCTAACACAACACACTGACAACATTGGATCGTAACACACTGTTGTTGCTCGCAGCGTATCACAAACAAACACATAATTTGTTCCAATTTCTTCAGTCAAATCCATTAAAGATGCCAAATATAGCACAGCTGGAGCTCTTAGCCTTTGTAAATCCAAAATTTGATCTCGTGTTTACAACGTCATAGACTGGCCCGGTATGAATTTGCTTTTTCAGTTGTAGAACAAAATGAACTGTGAGACAGTGTGTTAAACGTGTGATGGCACCCCTAAGTGATAGCAATGAATATTTTAAAACAAACACCAAGATTCTCAGTTTTGCACTGTGGTTAATTCGGTTTCTGCTCTGAGAAGTGGCAACCTGATTCAAAAACATGTGGGGGCAAAAAAGGCACCTGGGCTGAGGTATGCCAAATTACACAAGAACTGGACCAGAAATGAGTGGCAACATGTCTTAAAGAGTGATGATTTAAATATACAGTGGAGATGAGGAGAGGGGTACAACTGTGAGTGTCTACAGCTGTAGAAGAAGGTGGTGGTTGTGTCAAGATTTGGGGATGCAGTTCTGCCAATAGTTTTGGGGCTCTCATCAAAATTGATGGCTTTGTGAACGCAGAAAAGATTTTGATCGAATAAGTCCTTGATTTGAAAAAAATTCCCCAGATGTTTTCCTTTAATTTTGAACTTCTTGAGACAGCGGGGGCATGTACAAACTGCTCTCGAGTGATATCACCCTTATGAAATTTTATAGTGCTTGCTGAAGCAGGACACTTTTCTGTGCCATTGTTCTTATTCATAAATAGTTTAGTAAAATCATTCACAGCACTGCTACACCCAAAGTGTGCCTGACTAGAGGTCTGAACAGCCAGAATAACTGAGAGCACCATTGTTGTTGAATAAATGTAGAAGAGTAGTTATTAGCAGAATTAATTGAGGACTTGAGTAAATCTGTGTTATTGTTCTACATTCTGCCACTTACCGAGTAAGAATATGTAAAGAGTTTATCTGTCAGTTGGTGAATGTTGTCTTTATGTTACTTTCCAGGTTACTCTGTCACCACAATGCGTGTTGGACCCAACGAGTACTTTGTGGCTGGTGCACCTCGTTCAAACCACTCTGGACAAGTTATCGTCTACACTGTCGATGCTCAGAAGCAATCTCATATCATAGACTCGCAAAGAGGAAAACAGGTACTGATCTGATTCAAGATGAGTGATTCATTTGACGTGAAGTGTAAGGATCAGAGTTAACCGTTGTTAATTGGTTTCCCAGATTGGCTCATACTTTGGAAGCGTCTTGTGCTCTCTGGATGTAGACAAAGATGGGACGACAGACTTCCTGCTGGTTGGTGCGCCCATGTACATGAGTGAGCTAAAGAGAGAGCAAGGCAGAGTCTTCCTATTCTCTGTCACCAAGGTAAAATTAACCACTGACTACTATTTTAGTTCCATTTTGTGGTATGGATTTCCTGCACAACAGTGCAAAAGAGATTGATCGACATATGCAGACAGTAGCAGATATTCTGCTTCTTTTATAGATTTGTTTTTAATTTATATGTTTAGCTTCATCAGCTGCATACAATCTCCATCTTATCTTCTGAAGGGCATACTGAACGAGAAGGGTTTCCTCAAGGGTCCACCCCCAACCATGGATGCACGTTTTGGGATGGCCATCTCTGCTATTCCTGACCTGGACCTAGATGGTTTCAACGATGTTGTAGTTGGAGCACCGCTGGAAGAGAAAGAAAAAGGTGTTATTTACATCTACAATGGAAAGAGGGACATGTCAGGTGTAGACTTCTCACAGGTACAGTACATATTACTAACATTTTTAATAACAATACCTTTTTACATAACATATGTGAACATAATGGGGGTTTCTCTTTTCAGAGAATTCTTGGCTTCAGCCTGGATCCTCAGCTGAAGTACTTTGGAAGGTCTCTAGATAGCTATAAAGATCTGAATGGTGATGAACTCCCTGATATCTCAGTGGGGGCCTATGGCAAGGTGGTGCAACTCTGGTGAGTTAAGCAAGTGCAACTCAGGGGAAATATTATGGTTTAATATTATAATTTTCTGCACTGTGTCGCTTATATCAGTCCGTGTTTCTAGTCATTTCAAACTGAACTTTTTCTCAGGTCCCGTAAGGTGGCATCTGTGACAGTTAAAGCTTCTTTCAATCCTGATAAAATCAACATTTTCAACAAACCCTGCAACATTAATGGTCGCATGCTTTCATGCTTTGACACCAAACTGTGTTTCACCGCTGCATTTAGACCTGCAACGCCTGCTGGAACAGTCGGTAAATATATAATATGTACACATGTGCACTCCTTTTTAAAGTAATAGGGTTGAAGGATTTTATACCAGACTAACATAGAATTCAGACACTTATGCAGATGTTTATGACAGGGGTTTTTTTTTGGGTTATTTTTAAACAAGCTTAGTCATAAATCATGATTTCAGATACAGACAAATCAAATAACAAAGGCAGAAGTTGTAGGTATTTGGGGACTGGCTCAGTCTGAGTCAGCCTTGTTGTTTCTCTTTTCAAACTGGGTGGTGGCTCTATGCTTACATTAATCAAAAAGACAAGTGCTGTAAGTAACAAGTTTATCATCTGATTCTCAACAGGAAAGCAAATCAGTCCATTTCCAGAAAGTCTGATCAAGATAATCCAAACACAAAAGATTGACTGCAGGGACAAAATGTGCCACACATAGTTTTTGCTTTTTTTTCAGATATTACATACAATTTGACTCTGGATGCTGACTTGCTGTCTTCAAGAGTGACATCAAGAGGAATGTTTGTAAAAAATAATGAACGCCTTCTGAAAGATGTGAAACAAGTACCATCCACAGGCCTGTGTCAAGATTACAAAGTTTATGTTCAGGTAGTGGATTGTGGATATATTACACTACATTTTCCCCCAGAATAGGTGTGAATTATTTTGAAAAAGATCCCTTAATTTGTTCATACACTTTGTATTCAACAGGAGACACCAGACTTTGACAACTCCCTCAGTCTGAAAGTAGAAATTGAACAAGCGGATCCAAATGCGAACCCTGTCCTTGACAAATTTTCTGAAAATGCTTATCAGTTCTTTGTAAGTATTTGACACCCAGCACGTCCCTGATTCTAAGTTTATTATTATTATTTTTCCCCTCATGCTATGCCTACAGGAAACAAATCAAGTGACAGAAGACCTTATGACGAAGCTGTAAAGTTGTTTGTACAGTCATTTTAAATAACATGTTTTACCTGTGAGATGATTACTGGCTGGTTTCAGTAAGTCATGCTATGCTGTTATTTCCCAGCAGCATGATTAAAGCTCACCCAACTTACAGACATGTAATCATTTCCGTTTATGATGTCTGTTCTGTTGGAAATGCGGTTTTAGAAAAACGCTGTATCGTTGGCTGAATTTGCTGCCGTGTCGTTGTTTTAGATCCCCTTCACCAAAGACTGCGGCTCTGATGAGGTGTGCAACAGTGATCTAGTGCTGAGTGTGAAGACAGATGCAAAGACATCCGGGTAAGAAACACTGAGCTGGACAAGGTAAAATAAGCCATGTGCAGGGATCGTGACACCATGTGCTGTGAATATTTTTGTTTTTTGAGTTTTCAGGTAAAGATAGGACCAGTTTTGTTTTGTGAATCTACCTGATGTGTAATGGCAGCCACAAGATTGTGTGTGGCTGTGTTTTGTCTTTTTGTTTTGTTTTTTTACTATTTGTGTGATTGATAATTGTGAAAGGCCCTGAAAACAATACATCAATAAAACAAATTATATGTAATTGTGGGACCAAAATTTACAAACTGTGCATCAATTTTTGTTCAGTAACATTTATAGACATTTGTAGTTCTTTTTCCAAGCAGAGACGTCTCCTCCTACTGGCAATTAGAAAAAGTTCAGGTTTAAGGTACTTTGCATCTGCTCTGCCTTTTAAAACAGGTGGCTACATCCTTCTTTATATATGAAGCATTATTTCGCTATGATAATAATAAATCTTCAATAACTTATACAGCCCAACTAATTTATCAACAAGCCAGTGTTTGCAACCAGTATTAGCTATATGTTGATCTATTGGTATCAGCATTTATGAAGGCTGATAAATGAAAATGATCTAATTAAATAGGCAGTGGGAGAAGCGTCCTGCAAACATGCTTTGAGTCTTGATGTTGCAAAGTTTTTCCATGAGGGGAAAACTTCCCAGTGATAACACGTGTTTGTAATGCCACAAACTCTTAGCACAGTAATGAATAATTAGACATAACAAATGTTAGGCAAATATTTTATGGTTTATGGTGGACACATTGTAAAAAAGCATAAATGTATTATTATTATTTTTTTTTCATTACTGTGCTATGATGGCTGTGGAGGAAATCAATATACAAGCTTTAAAATGTATGAAATTACAGTTTCAAAATGTATGTGTTTATTCATATTTTCCACATTTTGTCCCGCTGGCCGATTGAAGTCTTTGACAGGCCAGTTCTGGCCCCCAGACTTTATGTTTGACACCCTTACCCTACATGTTATAGTCCAATAATATTGCAATACCAACCAAAAAAAAAAGCACCTTTGTTTTTCTAACAGGGCTGAAATCTTGGCAAGTGTAAAGTAACTATGTGCACCATACAAGAAAGAAATG
This sequence comes from Pundamilia nyererei, assembly GCF_000239375.1. Lineage (NCBI taxonomy): Eukaryota > Metazoa > Chordata > Actinopteri > Cichliformes > Cichlidae > Pundamilia > Pundamilia nyererei. Next base: position 1,751,672 of record NW_005187483.1, on the reverse strand, counting down.
CTTTTAACTCTTAACAAACGTTACAAATGTTTCTGTTTTCTCTGTTTTACAAGTCTGCCTTCATTACTTTATTGCACATATTAGAGCCCATAAAATTGCTGGATCAGACTCTGAAAAACATAAAAGATTTTGGCTCCTCGGTGTATTAACTCACATGAATACGTAGGAAGGACTTTATAGATCGTACAGCAGCATTTCAATGTATTTGTAGTTTTGCAGCTAGTATTGGTTTCTGTTTTGTGCACTTGACTGATTGTTTCTCTTAATTTTAAGAAAGGCAACACAAAACTGTCTAAGGTGGTAATTAAGATTAGGTAAAAAAATCACCCTTAATAGCAAGCAACTTTTAGGGAAATAAAGGGGTAAACAACTTTAAACTTTCCTTCTCATTCTGAAAAATACTCTTGCTGTTACATGAAGAAACATAATTTGATCTCTTGTGTTGCAGCTCAGCACCCATTCTGGTAAGCCCTAATAGCCGAGAGCTGTCATTTGAAGTTGTTGTGAAGAACAAAAAGGAGAATGCATACAACACGCAACTCGTGATAACTTTCTCCAAAAATCTCTACTACTCCTCCATCTTTCCTCTGGTAAGCATGCCTAATAAAAACTACTTATGTTTACATGATGCTAATGTGAAAAACAACATGCTCTTTGAGTAAACTTTTTCAAAAGAATTTGTTTCTTATTTTCTCTAAAGTGTATGAACAGCAATAAATAAAAATAAAAAGCAGCAAAAAATGAATATTAAAGCAAGAAAAAAGCCAGTGGAATAAAGCCACAGTCCATAATGTTGTGTACTCTACTAAATCTATGCCTTTACAGACAGAGGATGTCAAATGCACATCACAAACAGAAAAAGTTATTTGCCATGTAGGATATCCAGTATTAAGAGAAAACCAAGAGGTAAGCACAAAACCCCATAAAGGAAAAAATAATAAATAACAAAATAAAGTTGTAAACGTTCTCTAATCTTTTTGCATATACATGTTTTTGTTTGTAAAATATTTGGAAAAAATATTGTGTTATTTCATTACAGGTGAAATTTCGCATACATTTTGAATACAGTCTTGAGCAGCTGGAAGATAAAACCATTCTAAAATTTGTGGCCAAGAGGTACACTGAATTATAAAGAAACTCAGCTCCAGTAATCAGCTTTATTAAAATTATTAGTGATTAATAATGTTGTCTCTTTCCTTTAAAGTGACAGCAAAGAGGAGATAGATACAGACAATGAAGTGGACTTCTCCTTTCCTGTTCAGTATGATACTGGGATTAGTTTATCCAAGTGAGTTTTCCTTACCTTAATATTACTTTTTCTCATTTAGTCTCAAAGGGTAAATCTGAAAGCTGATATTAATGTTAAAACATTCATTTCATGTACTTTTTATTCTAGGCACCCAAATATTAATTTCTTTGTGGCAGATGCAACCACTCCAGTGTTAACAGTGAAAACCTACGATGATATCGGCCCAGAGTATAACTTTAAAGCGGAGGTGTGATAAATAAATCAGTCTCATAAAATATCATCAGAATTCTTACCTTTATTTTAACAAATGTATTGTCTGTAATGCAATTTATTTACAGGTTTCTACAAGTTACCTACCCGTGAGCCTTCTATATCTGACTATTAATCTGCCAATGACCAGTAAAGGTGGAAATCGGCTCCTGTACATCACCAGCGTGGAGGAACAAACAGTGAGTTCTCAGTTTCCAAAACCCAGGAACGTTCAAGAAGATTAAAAGCTGTTTATGTCATTATCTATTTGTTTTTTAAAAAGGAATGCAAAATTAGAGTGCCAAAAACTAAGTCCACTTGAGTACCGGTAGGTTGTAGAACCACCTTCAACATCTTGAAGTAATCATTTATATCAACACGAGAGACTTTATCAGTCTCTCGTGTTGATGTGGAGGAATTTTGGCCCACTCTTCTTTACAGTGTTGCTTCATTTCATTGAGGCTTGCAGGCATTCAGTTATGCACAGCTCTCTTAAGATCCTGCCACATTACTTGAGTCGTGTTGAGGTCTGGACTTCTTTTGGTTTTCAGCCATTCTGTTGGAATGGGAATCAATGTCCTGTTGCATGACCCAGTGTCAACCAAGCTTTTGCTGACAGATTCACATTAGACTCTGGAATACTTTGGTATACAAAAGAGTTCATCATCTTGTGGTTTCTCCATTTTTGTTTCTTTTTCATACAACATCTGCAACAAAATTGGCTCTTTCTGTTGCTCAGAAGTCAAATTTCTTTGTGAAACCGATGATGGCATTACTCAAGGTTGGCCAGCTTCCTCTTTCCCAGCCACAGATACTTGCAGATTTTATTTTTTCTTTGCGAAATTTCTCACCAATATCACTCAAATCAAGTTCATATATGTCTGCAAGTCTTACAAGCTCATCTTTCGTACAATGATCCAGAAAACCTTCACGTGGTGCTGCAACAAATTCCTGTATCCCTTCCGTGATTCAGCTTAAGGCCCACATAAAGACTAATAAAGACAAAAGTCAGTGTTACTCCAGGTCACTTCAGGTCAATGCAACATGTCCCTTAAGTAAAGTAGAAGCACCCCCGTGTTGACCTACTCCAATAACCCTGGCCTTCATGCAGATTAGCTTTGGGCTATTTAAACACTCAACCTTGTTGGAGGCTTGACTGGTTTAGTATAGTATACTAAACCAGTCAAGCCTCCAACAAGCTAGTTACTCACAACTAACTGGTGCGGCAGTGGAGCCACACCAGCGCTCCACTGCTGGCAGATGAGACTTGCCAAACACTCTGTCACAATGTTTGAAATGGATTCACACGTAGACCAGGTATCCTTGGTAAAGAGAAAGTGCGTTTATTTACAGTGAGATACCGAGTGAGAATATATATACAGTGTGGCGGGGGAAAGGGTCCAGGGGGAAGCAGGGATTAATCCAATACACGCTCTCAGTGGGTTCCAAACACACACACGCTTGCTCGGGTCCAGGGCAGATCTATATACACACAGAGAAAGAAGTCCAGGTTAGGGATAGTTGCAAACTCTCCGGTTCGGGTTCGGGTTCGGGTTCAGAGGGGCTGATGGGTTAACAATCCAGCGAAGGATGACACAGGTCCGCCGTCATAAATAGTGCTCCAAATCAGCTGGGATCGGCTGCAGGTGTGACGGTGAGCACAGGTGCGTGGGCCAGGGGTGGGAGCCCGTAATGAGCACCGCCCCGGCAGAGGAGAGAGAGTGCAAAGGAAAAAAAACAAACAAAACATGTTGCCAAACACAGATTCAGCCAGCGAGGCACGGGGACCATGACACACATAGGCCGAAAGGATGGAAGTGCAGAGCGAGTGGTCAAAGTTTAGAAATGAAAGAGTGTACGTTGTTTTCTGTTATGAATGTTTGTGTTTCTATTGGTTACCAAAGCTTTACTCCCAAATTTGTTTTTAACTATCAGGCAGCGTACAAATTCTTCAACTTTTACTGGATTCAAGTGTTATATCTGTACAATAAATGATAGAAGGCTTCTCCTCCTTCTGCAGGGAGGTTCAGTCAGCTGTCAACACAATCTAGTCAACCCTCTGAAGATCGGTGAGAACACTCAGACTGTGTCCTTCTCTGCGGAGAGCTTCAGAGGAATGGAGAAGCTGGTCAGTGAGATATTTATACAACTGTTGCTTTTAGCAGGAAGTTATGCACAATTCCAAATATGCACATCTGCACATGTGCACAGAAATCTTTTGACGCATAATATGGAAGAAAATAGTTTGTATGCGAAAGATGATGGTTTTGATGCACTACTTCTGTTTCATATTTCCTACACGAATAATAAAGCTATTCCTTTTTTTCTTTGTTTACATATAACCTTACAGTATATGCAGATTCCACCTTAAATAATATCACATTGCTTTTTTTTTCTTTTTTTTTTTTTACTAATATTGAGTGTTGTTTCCTGATGTTTTTCTTTTAAACTAACAGGACTGCAAGAGTGCAAACTGTGAATCGATAAAGTGCATCCTCAAAGACACTAAAGTTAAGAGCACCTACTTTGTGAACGTTAAAACGAGGATCTGGAACAGCACTTTTATTTCGGTAAATATCTTCACATCGATTTTAGAAAGATGGTCTGCTTTTATTATCATTACATTTCTTAAGTTATTGATTGTGGAATTAATCAGTTATATTAACACAATTCGTGTAATTTGTTTTATGTTAGGCCACCTATCAGACCGTTGAGCTGACCTCCAGTTTGGAAGTGAAGACCGACAAACCTGATCTGCTCATTATCACAAACAAACAGCTGACTGTAAGATTATATTTCAGTTTTTTACTTTGCTGCTTAACTCTGACTAACATGATGCTGTTTGCTTAAAAGAGCAGCTCAGTTACTCCAGCTGATGAGCATACTCAATTGTCCTGATCATTTTCACAATTTTGTATGCAAAGAGCAGTGTAAAGCACACGAGTGCTCTTATGTAAGAATATTTTATTCATTTATTTTTGTTTATTTTGTTAATCATGCCATTTCTGGTTTCATTTTAAACTATTACGCCTGGATTTGATGGAGACAGACAAGGCAATGATGTCTCCTGTTCTCTTGCGCTCTAGCTTGGGTTGAGAGTCAGCAAACCTGGAGAGACGGCCGATGTTCCAGTTGGCGTCATAGCTGGCAGTGTCATAGCTGGACTGTTTCTGTTGGCTCTGGCTGTTGCGCTGCTGTGGAAGGTATGTTTTTGTTTGTTTGCTTGCTTTTTGTTAAGATGTAGAGGAACAACAGTAGGATATGTAAAACTTAGGATGATGTACATTTGTAAAATGAGCATTTCATCTTTGCTGCACCCTGCTGCCATGAACAGATATGGATGATTTTAAAGAAATCTGCAGCTTTAAGTTTACTGATTCCAAGAGTTCCTCACCAATATGCTACATAGCACAGGGATATAAGAAATAAAACAGTTAAAACTGGTAACTGGTCTTGTAAAAATCTGTGGAAGTATTCTTTTGGTTCACTTTTTCTGTCAAACTTTTCTTTCTAGTTTGGATTTTTCAAAAGAAAGTATCAGCAGCTTCAGATGGAAGATGCACAGCACAATGCGCAGGGCGATGAGGTGCTGTGAAGAGAAAACCCACAGCTTTCTCTTTCTTCTGGTACTTCTCATTAGTTCTTGTAAAGTGTGAATACACTGCAGCTCTGCCACTGGAAGCTAGGCATTTTACTGGAAACTGGAGCCTCAGTGTTACTGGGATTTACAGTAATGCTTTGCACACTTTACAGAGAATTATTATCAGTCTTTACTCTTTGTGGAGTATTTGCACTGACTTTGAAATGTATAGGTTAAAAACTGTATATATATATTTTTTTTTTTGCTAACATTGGCACCCTTTTGTACTGCAGTGATTTTGAAGCCTTTGCTAAAATCTTTGGTTTGTTTCCCCTTTGGAGTTTTACACTGTAAAAGCATCACTTTTAAGCATTACTGTCTGTTTTGACGAATTTCAGTCAACACTCTTTCAATTAGAATAATTATGAATGTAGCAATTTTGTCAAAACATTTAACTTTTTAAAGAAGGCAGTAACTCTGTAGTACAAATTAGCTTGAGATCTACTGTCATCTCTGCCACTCAGGACTGTTTTTTTGTAATAGGACTAGTGATATCAGGAGCTTATATGCAAAACAGATACAATACTTATCATGCAAAGTGAGTGAAATTTGTAATTACTGTGTTAGTACTGTATATACTATAGAATCAAATCATCGGGTTTCATATTTGCATTTATATATGGAAATGTTGTTGACAACATGGGTCAGTGGGATATATATTTGTGTATTTGTATTGTTATTGATGATATTTGTAAAATCCCAGTAATATCACAGTTATTCAGGTATGACGAGTTTGGTAGAAAATTGCTTAAGGCTGACCATTTATACATAAGTGTGTATTGGTTTATTTATTTTGTCGGTGAATCAAAGAATGGTTTCCATATTTAATTTCAGATAACAAATGTATAGCCAGATCAGGGATGGTGCTGTTAAAAACTGGATGTCCTTTTTTTCCCAGCACACAGCATCAAAATCCCAAAGAATTAACAACAAAAAGCAAAGAAGGCAGAATATTTCATAATATTTCAACACCCATGTTTCCGATTTACAGAAAAGATTGAATGAGGAGCCAAACATGTGCTGGCACTACTTTACCACAAGATGGCAGCATGTTTCAAATGACGTGTTGGCAATGTTATAGTCTGGTTTGTTTGTTTTTTCATTACTCAGTTGATGATTTGGATGCCCCACATTCTTATTGAATTGTATTTCACAATTAAGGAGTTATATCAGTTGTATTGCTTTTCTCCTATTTTGTCTTCCATCACCCTGCTCCTCTCCTCTCCTCTGCTCTCCCCTCCTCTGACCCTGCTGGGAACCCTGCTTGGATCGCTCCAGTACAACTGAGTTTCCCCTCAAACTCAATTAATTCCCTCTCACATTTTTGACTGTCAGGTTCTCCCACCGTTAGGTTAGTCTCTCCCTTGACTGTTTAGGAATGTGTTTCTGAATGTTTTCCTTTGCATCAAGCCAACGCCAGTACCCAGCAGAGTCTTTAGTGTACATTTTGTTGGCTCTGACTCAATGGAATATGCTATTTGTCTCTAATAAGCAGCATATTTTTTGTGAGTTTAGGCTCGAGTCTCCTTGTTGGAGAGAATATATAGAATTTGATGAATGACTGAACTACTCTGTTTCACGATTACTCATGGGCTGCGGCGTTGTGAAGCAACCTTTGGATTCTGTCTATATGTGTACAGGGAGCAATGTGGAAAGAGTTGATGAAATGAGATACAGTGAAAGTGTTTGTATACCTTTTGTAAATTAATTTCTCTGGCGTCTTCCACATGTGATTGGCGGTTCCAGCCAAATAAATGAGTTATATCATAAAGGAATGATTACTCACAGATTCCTGCAGCGTTCTTGTAATTCAGCAGGTCGTAGCAAATGATTTAATAACTGCTGGTCATTTTTGCACTTTGTAAACTCTTGAGCACTACCTGCATTTCAACTATAAACTCTGCATTGTGAAACCAAGGTGCTGATTGTTTTGTTTTTTTCCATTTCTCTCTTTAAACAATAGAAAACTTTGTCTTTTCTGCACAAATGCTCAAGGTAGATTATAGATTTCTGTAGATGTTTGTAGATACAGACATGCAGTATTGGAGCCTAATCTTTTGGGATTTTACCACAAAAATGCCTGTTCAAATGAAAATGGATGCCCTCCATGATATCAGAAGTGCATGGAGCTAATCGGGATTTTATTATATTCTATGGCAGTGATTTAGAGTGGCAAAACATTCCAGTCAGTACTAATCATTTGCTTCATGGGCCTGTTTGAACCAAATTCAGCTCAGAGCCTGAGCCCTGCTTGTCCCTTTGCTTATGCCATTAATGGCTTCAGGACCAGAGCCAGCACTTTAAAGTTGATACAACAGGACAGAAGAGGGCTTGCATGTTGAGAAGTGTTTTGGAAACTTCAGATCTTCAAAGACACTGATCTCACAAATCATTCACACCAGACACTGAATGATTCGTTGAACATAATTTAAGATCAAATGAATGTTTTCTTGATTTGTTGAAATGAAGAATTGTCTCACAATGAATTAAAAGTTCCCAAAAAAGTAATATATAATATATACATAACCTTTATTTGGCACATTTGTTCATTTTGTTATCAAAAGCCAATTTTTTGATCACCCACACAAGATTTTATTACCAGATACTTTAGTCTCTTGATAAAATCATAAATCATCTGTGGCATTTATGCATGATTCAGAAAAGTGTCCTTTAAACAGATTATACATATTTGATTATAGGGACCTGCAGTAGTTTTCATTACTTAAAGATGTTTCAGAAAAGCTTGGCTGAAATGTTCAGTCTTTATCCAAATATGCAAAAGTGCATAAAGCTCCGGTGATTACTCTGATAACAGTCAACACAAGCTATAAATCATTTTGATAACAATTTTCTGCAGAGGGGTTAAAATAAGATTAAAAATATACAAATATTTGCCATCAGAGGATCAAATAGCTGATAAGGATTGCAGAAAATTGTCAAAATATTTGTTCTGGTCTCATATTTGCTGTATCAT
>NW_005187483.1:1694530-1742568 GCF_000239375.1 Pundamilia nyererei | reverse complement strand
CCACGAGGAATCACGTGAAAGTGAATAAATGATGTGATGAAAGTATCACAGGGGTTAAAATTAAACTTCGGGAACAGTGTTGATTTCAAAACAACAACAACATTTTTATATCAGCTCATACTTTTTTCCATCTTGCGCTTTCTTTCTCTGCAGAGTGCCTGAGCTCCAAGTATGGTGTTTTCTTTCAAGTATTTTCATATCCTTTAATTATTGCGGCAAAGAGAAAGTTGCTAGTAACGATGTCACCTGATTGGGATTGAAAGAACTTTGGTAAGGAAAAAAAAAAGATTTCCCCACCCCCATAGAAGAGGAGACCGCCCACCAGAGACAGTCAACCCGAGACCCCTTATAGATTTAAAGAGAGGCTGCATTCTCAGACTGACACTTATTCAACACTGCCACCTTAAGCAGATTACTTTTGCGCTGCCTGTGTCAAATACGTGGTTCACTTTGCCTCTCCATCATGTTTGGGATGCTGAAACACCACCTTCACCCGGGCATTTTTCTCTTGTTCTTATGGCTTTGTCACCTCATGGAACATCAAAAAGTTCAAGGTAAGCTCTCCTTATCAATTTCCTTTTATTCTCTTTCGCTTTTTTTCTTTTTTCTTTTTAAAAACGTGCACTGCTGTCAGTCACAGAACTCGCGGGGGTGTCTTCCACTTGCTGCCACCGAAAAACTTTTCAAAGTTTCTTGATAAAAGTCTCTCTACATCAGGCAGTGATTGCGTAAAGCGTATAGAAAACAGGTGCCCTGTGGTACACTTCAAAGTGAGATTATATGGCAAGTTTTGCAGTCGTCACCATGCGCGCGAACTACAGCCGCCACGCCGTGTTGGTGACAGTCTTTCACAATACCTGAACATATTTTTGCAACTGTGTGAGCGTTTAGCATTCCGCGATGTTGTTGTCAATCCTCCAACAAACTTCAGAATATCCACTGTGAGCGTGTTATTTATACATTTCCCGCAAGTAGCCTTTCTGCATTGTATGCAAACACAGTTGCAGTTTTATACCTATGCAGGCTTTTGCACCCATCATTCATGGTTTCGGGGACATATTTCAATTCAGCATAAGAAACACACTATCTCATGAAGATTTTAAAAAATGTGTTTGTGTCTTTGTCGGTTTAAACATGCTGTTACTGTCTGTGGGAAGTAATATTTTAGGCATGTAACTGGAAAAACTGTTATGTATCACATTTTAATATCTCTGAAATAAACTTTACATTGCTTTTATTTAATAAGTAAGTCATTGTCTGGTTGCTGTCTGGGATAACGTAGTGAGTGAGGCGTTGGAGACGGTGCTGTGTGTAGCCTTGTTACCTAAAAACCGTGGTTTTCTAAAGGAGAAAGATTGGCTGCTATTTAACGCTGTCTAGACGCTCCCGTTTCTGTCCAGTGATAGCAAGCAGACACTGGGAATAAAAGACAACCCCCCTCCGAAGATTCTTCTTACTTTTTTGGTTATGGCTGCATTGTAAGGGCTGTCAGTCACAGTTGGGATAGGCAAGTGTTAACAGTCTCGCAAAAAAAAAAAAAAATCAGACAAAATACTGTCGGGAGGGCGAAAAGGGAGGGAGGGAGCGTCTCGGATAATACGGCTGCGTGTGTATATTGAGTCTGGGTCAGCGGGTTTTTAGACGTCCAACATGCGGCATTCGAGCTTTTTTGTTTTTTTTGTCTACAGCTGGGAACTGTTGGTTGCAGCAGGGGAAAAACGGGAGGTGCCAGGTGCTCTACATGCCCGGGATGAGCAGGGAGGAGTGCTGTCGGAGTGGAAGACTGGGGACGTCCTGGACCGAGGAGGACGTCCCCAACAGCACGCTCTTTAGGTGGATGATCTTCAATGGCGGAGCTCCCAATTGCATACCTTGCAAAGGTGGAGGTGCACTCATTTTCCTTCGTTTTCTCACATTACATGTAATCACTCATTTTGGTTAATGAATTAAACTGGTGCTCTGGTTTGCGTAATTGTCCCATTACTTTACGCGCCAGAATACACACCAGGGGGAAAAGAAATCCTCATTAGCATCACATAACACAGAGCTTTTGTTTTAGAAACCTGCGACAATGTTGACTGTGGGCCCGGAAAGAGGTGCAAGTTGAACCGAAGAAGCAAGCCGCGCTGCGTGTGCGCACCAGACTGCTCCAACATCACCTGGAAAGGACCTGTCTGCGGCTCTGATGGAAAGACCTACAAAGACGAATGCGCACTGCTAAAAGCTAAATGCAAAGGTCATCCCGATCTGGACGTACAGTACCAGGGCAAATGCAAGAGTAAGTAAATGGAACTGTCACCACATTTCTGAAAGCTGAGCGAGCCAGAAAGAATCCGTCGCTTTCTTGTATTTCTTGCATTTCGTGTCATTTTCACACAACTCTCCCAATGTCTTTGTTTCGCCAGAAACGTGCCGTGACGTCTTGTGCCCCGGCAGCTCCACATGCGTCGTAGACCAGACCAACAACGCGTATTGTGTGACGTGTAATCGGATTTGCCCCGAGGCGACGTCGCCCGAGCAATACCTGTGTGGAAACGATGGGATCATCTATGCCAGCGCGTGTCACCTGAGAAGAGCTACCTGTCTCCTCGGCAGGTCTATTGGAGTGGCATATGAGGGGAAATGCATCAGTAAGTCTGCAGCTACACGCATGAAAGCGTGAGACTTTACTCCCCGAGAGAGAGAGAGAGAGAGAGAGAGAGAGAGGTGCAGCAGTCACCGACACTGAAAACTGTTTGAGTGCATTTTCTTTCTGGCCAGCTCTGCAGTAATTCACTGCTCATTTTTGCCAACATTCCAGTGAGGAGGGGGTCTTAGAGAGAATGTGTGTTTGGTAGTTGCTTGTGTTTGCTCAAGAAATGATAGACATCTTATTATTTCCTGATGTTGGCAGCACTTTCCCATTTGGGAAAGAGGGAATGAGAGGGGGAGGGGGATGGAGGAAAACAGGGGAGTGCTGGGGGCCATGAAGACATGCTTCAAGTTTTGAGTCAGATTGATTCTTACACAGATAGTAGTCAATTTCAGTCTTGTAGTCTTTAAAAGGCTAATTAAAAACAAAGCTTTCTGTTCCACACCACGAGGCCTTATCCTGTAAAGTAGGATTTCGTTTTTATTCTCTCTAATTCTCTAAAAAACTAGGTAGTCATTTGATCCTGCTTGAAAAACATTCATGATAATCCATCTAATCAAAGATTTCCTCTCTCCTTATTTCCTTCTTTCTTCTCCCAGAGGCCAAGTCATGTGAGGATATCCAGTGCAGCACGGGGAAGAAGTGTCTGTGGGATGCTCGGATGGGCCGAGGCCGTTGCTCATTGTGCGATGAGTCCTGTCCGGAGAGTAGGACAGATGAGGCGGTGTGTGCCAGCGACAACACCACATATCCCAGTGAATGTGCCATGAAGCAAGCTGCTTGCTCAATGGGGGTGCTGCTTGAAGTCAAACACTTAGGATCTTGCAACTGTAAGTAAATTACAAAAGCAAAATATAAAAAGAAAAGAAAGAAACAAAATCCTCCCCTCCTTCTCTGAGCAAAAGACAATATTCTATGTTTCTTTCCCAACAAAAACCTCCTGTGAAATTGCCCCCCACCTTCCACCTACCCTGATTTTCCCTGAGCTCCCACCCTGGCCACATCACCAACCACCGCTTAAGCAAGCAGAAAAGACTTGGGGAATGGAAGAACTTGCATGACATTGTCCTCGTTGCTGGCTTTTGTTCTCATGTTGTTTTTTTGTTTAATTTTCGTTTTGTTTTCACGTTTTCCCAATTCTGCAAATCCTGCTAACAGAAAGATGCGCGAAAAACTTATATCAGCAAACTGTTTGCAGTGGATCTATACTTTCTGAGAAAATAGGTGTGTCTATGGTCATGCTAGTGACCTGCGGGAGCAGGTTGCCTTAAATCCCATGCAGTATTTTTTCAGTCATTAATGGTTTAATGTCCAAATCTTTACAGCTTGTAAATTCCATGGTCACATTGTTAATTCCCTGGAAATGGTCTATTTTCTTTATTTTTTATTTTATTTTTGGCTATAATCAATTTATTCAAAATGCACTGACTCTTGTGACATAAACCACCCTGCCAACACGTCAGTTAAAAAAAGAATGTGTTTAAACAGACGTATGACGTGCATAAGGTGATTGTAACATTGGTACCATTGATAACAATGATGGATTTGTACACTAAGATTCATGTGAACTGCCTGTCATAGACCAGTGTGAGCTATTTATTAACCCACAAATCTCCAGACAAAATACTAAATTTAACAACAGCTTTGAGGTAGTTTCAAATTGACATTCCAAATTTCTATTTAGAAGGTTGTTTGTTTGTTTTTCCTAACTGGCTTAATATAATGTGATTAAGGTTTGCAATGAAGTCCAAGGGACCAACTTTATGATCACCTCATGGGCTAAAAGTCATAATTTACAGTGTGCAGATTGAGCATAAGCTTGTTGATCCACGCTCCCTTACTTCCCATCCCATCATCAGAAAAACGTTCATTAGCTAACCCATTCATACCGCTTCCAGTGACTGTATCGTGTATCAAAACTCCTTTTGGATTAATGAGGGACTACCTGTGTTTTCATGTATCGTTGCCCTTGTGCTTGCTTGTGTGCTTTTTTATGTGTCCAATGTAAATCTCTTGTGTAAAAAGAAAAAGAATATACCTCAGAACTGTGCTAACGATCTCTGACCTGCTTGCTAAGGTCAGGCTGTGACACAGAGTCCTCCCTCCCTGTTCGTTTGAGCCAGAAGCGAAAATATTAGTAATCAGAGAAAAGAAACTATAGCGAGTCCAAGAACACAAAAGCACTTTTCTGTGTTATGTGTGTCTGCTTTCAGGAATCTGCTCAAAAGAGACCTGAGCCACTGGAACCATCATCCCCAGTGCCCCTAAACCTGCTTCCCATCCTCCCCTTAACCCACCTCGTGACCTTCCCCTAACCTCCAACTTGCCGATCCTTTCCATTGTCGCTCCTTTTTCTCATGTTGCAGCCCTGACTTGCTCGATTATGTAAATGGACATTGTATAATTAATTGGGGATGCCACAGCAACTACTGCTGCCAAGTCACACAGACTCTTCCTCACACAAACATAATCATATACACAAAAGAAAGAAACAGAAAGGAGGCTGTGTGCCAGTGGCTTAATTGTGAGATTTATTTTTTTGACAGTGATATTCTGCGCTGTTGTGGTCCATATTCATACAACAGCTACCATATATTCTCCCATATAGCCATTACAGAAGACCAGGAGGAGGATGAGGAAGATGAGGACTCAGACTACATGGCCTATGTCCATTTATCTTCTATACTGGATGGATAGGCTCACATCACTAGGGGAACAGTCCTAGGGCAAGGAATCATGTCCATACTGTACATTATGTGTATGCTTATTTATTTTTTAAAGAAAAAGGAAGTATACATATAGTTCAGTCTGCTAGATGTTTATTTATACTTTTTGTGTTTTATAAATTATACATTTACATTGTCAGGCTATCACCTACCATGATATATTGTGTTACCACTCATTTCCCTTTTTTGTTGTTTTCCCTTTTACTTTCTTTTTTTATCATGAAGAAATATATTTGTCCAAAGAAAAGCAGTGTTATTTATTTTTCATGGTACCGTGTAAGTATAAGTCCTCTTCAAGCTGTAAATTGCATTCCCTGAGCTGTAAAAAATCTGCTTGTTTCTGTCAAATCTCTATCACAGATGTTTATGTCACACATACATAAATGCATGTTTAGGCTGTGTGTTTATTTATTGGGAAATATATCAATCATTTTATGTACAGAAGTGTGTCTGGTTTGTTTACAACTATAATTACTGACCAAAGGGATTCTCTCAATGGTTTTGCAAAAGAGCACTGTAAATGGTGCAACACAGCAGTGATGGAATAGAAAAGAAAAAAAGAGCCATTTAGTTTTTTCTTTTCTTAGTTTTAAGTTTCCTTCAGTTTTAGCCCTTTAGGTTTGTTTCCACATGGAGACTGTAGACATAATTAAATATAACTTTTATTTTGTCTCACTACATTAGAGGTAAGTTTGGGCAATACTTGATTACTTTGGAAACAATGTGCCATTAACATTTGTGAGCTGTCTTCTTGCCAATGTACTCCGTACTGCTCTCACAGAGCTACACTAGGACTAACATACTGCAAAACTCTACACTATATCTGACTTCTTCACTTTGTTTCTTTTTATTTGTTTTTTTTTCTCCTCAGAATGCATTTTTTTGTTTTCAAACATCACAAGAGAAATACAAAATTCTGTTATGAATATATAGTTTTGTATTTTTTATGTAAATGTCATATGTACATACAAAGTTTGATGGTATTTGTACAGATATGAAGAGTGAATCAATAAAAGTTTTTTTTTTCCTTATAATTTTATCTGACTCTGGTGGATTATTTATTAGACATATGTCTAAATCTATCATAGCTTCAATGCAAGCGTTTACTTTAAAGAATAAAAGACTGGACATCAATCAGATCAAATTAAACCGTACCTTTTATAGGCTTAGTCTATTTTGATGGCCATCACTTCACATCATTGTCATGAGATATTTTATTCATTTGGACTGGCTAAAACTTGAGCTATAAACAATTTCTAAAGTTAAAAAGGATTTGCTAAAAATGTATATTCATACATATCAGTAAAACTACATATACCTTTACCCAGGGGATTTTATCTGCATTTCCTGTTACTGAATGTTCCAAAAACCACGTTGTGAATATACAAATGAATTTACGTGGTGTACTACACAATATTGATATTGTGCAATACACAATGTAAAGTATATACATGTATTAAACATATGTTTTAAGAAACAAATTGCTCCGTTTTTTAAGCTGTCATCAGACAAAGCATAAGAAAACGGGCAGAAAAAAGACAAACATATAAACTTCAGTGAGTAGACATGAAGCACAAGCAAATTGAAATTCTTCTCAGCGTGCGGGGTTTCCTTCTATTTACACCAAAATAATTGTTCTTTGTTATATAAGAGAGCACTGGCGTAAGTAGATGTCTGGGCGTCCCTTGGTGTGTTATGTGACACATCCAAAAATTCGGTTGGCAAAGTCCTTCATGTACCAGCTGTCTCCGCCACCCGCGCGTACTGTTTGTTCCTTTGCGGTTACCGTACGTCATCGTTGACAACAATCATGGCGTCCTCAATGTCACTTCTCGGATTGGGACGTTTGTCTGCTTTTAATGCAGCTTCTAAAATGTTCTTGAATCCTATCAGGTAATTTCATATTAATTGTTTATCAGGTTTCTGTTCGCACTTGATACTCTGAGCTGAGTTTGTTTGAATTATTTAACTCCCAAGTCGACTACAGCACAGAAGCCGTGTGTCTGTTAGCTTGTCAGCGGCAGAGCACTTTAATGAAGATTTTTCTTTTTCTCTTTTCAAAATAGAGGTTTCGCACCTAACGTGGAAGACTTTATACACTAAACAACGTCAGCGCCTGCACGCTTTTATCTTGTAGTACACTGGGCTTGTAGATAATGTCATTGTCCTTACAGCACTTGCTTGCCCAGCTAATTGGCTAATGCTAGGGCGAGCTAGAAATCAGTTTAAAAGCTAACACAATTAAATGATGCTCACTGGTCTGCACAGCACGTGCTACATACCAGACCGAGACAACTTTATTAAATAAGTGACTCAGCCGACAGCTAACCTTACAATCAGCTGTAGGGAGCCTGGAAGCTAACAATTAGCATGAAAGTAATTCACTGCTATTGATAGAATACAGTGCTTCTCTCGCAGTAACAAATCTGCAAGTTATAGTTTGAGGTATTCATGTAGCCACCAGACCCCAACGATACTAACACAAAGAAAAGTTACCTGTGTTTTGTGGAAGGATTTTAAACAAACTGACCCCCGTGCTGCTCCACTATGTGTTTTTTGCCACTTTTTACCACACAGTTATTTGCCACAGTTAGTGGGTTTTGTGACACTTTAAAAGAGTACCTCCATATCATAAATACTTAAATACAACAATATTTTCCGCATTCATATTTCCGGTTAGTAAGGACAGTCAAATGCGATGGTCGCTAATTGATGGCTTGCCTGGCAGTCATCGGCATTTCTTTTTAATCATTTCCTACAAGTCTTCCTCTAAAATCTTGAATGAGAAAGAGAGGAGGCTGAGCTGGAAGTGGCAGTTGAAGATGTTGACGATCTTTAAATTAAATCCCCCTTTAGCTGAAAGAAGAAGAATATAGACTTTCAGTTGTTCATCACATTTTTTTTAACATTTAGTCAGAGCAGAATTGATGTTGCACAACTGATTAAAAATTCACCATTGTCATTGATAAATGCCATTGGATTTTTCCATCATCAGAAATGATTCTGTAAGCTGTTACAACAGTTGACAGTTGTATTCACAGTTACTGTCTCCTTTGGGAGTTTTTAAAGAGAGAAATAATACAATGCATGCTTTTACAACTTTTATTATTCACACAATGGCATTATGTGCAGTGCATTAGCTGAGGTTATTAATAGATACCAGATTAGAATATGTAGTGTAACCATGTTGAAAATGAAATAAGACATTTATTTTGTTTTATAGAGTCTGGAAAGATGGAGATAATAAGAAATCATTGACTTGCACAGTATTTTGTTGGCAAAATCTGAAGTAATCTAAAATTCAGATCAGTGATTGGATAAATCACAGTATTTCGTCAGCCATGTTGATGAGGAAGCGTCCTATTACCCCAAGAAACCGACAGGGATAACAGTTAAATGAAAGCTAAAGGGCGAAAAGGAAAAAGCAAATGTATACCCAGTCATCTATGCTGTGTTTTTCAGTCATTGATGGGTTTTGCTACTTTTCTCTCCCCTGCTCTCAGGTTCACCTTGATTGTGTGGTTTGTTGTTGTTGTTGTTTTTTTTGTTGTTGTTGTTGTTGTTTAAATGTGTGATTTCTGTGTGTGGTTTTACACACAGAGCTGAGCTCACAGTTAAACAGATTCAGAGGTGAAGTGGGTGGATGTGGTTAAAAAAAAAAAAAAAAAAGAAAGGTAAAAAACTGCCTTTTACCATGCATTAAAAAGTGTTAAATATTTAAAATCTTAAATCTAAAACAATGGGAGAACTACTCTGTTTCATTCTTAAACCAGTTTTGGGTTTTATTTACAGACACATGATATACATTTTTATTTAAATGGTCAGAAATCAAAGGAAAGTGTGCAGATTTTGGTTAAATAAGGTATAAGAATCTTTGCTTTATCTGTATGTTGTCATCGCGAATACTCCCATGTGTAGTTACTCCCCAAAGCTCCTTCAATGCCAGGAAAAATGCAGAGTAGGACTTTATTCATGTGATTAAGCTGTGCAATGATTGCACCTGAAACTATATTCGTCTTTTTTTTTTTTTAAAAATCAGTTTTTATTGAAAAAATCAGACCTGAGACTGTAGTGAAATCTTAACATTCATTTGAAATAAATACAAAATTATGAATATATGGCCGTTTGCCGTTTTGTGATGGGGGCACGGCTGCACTTTGACAAAGAGCTTCACAGTCCTCGCCTGACAGTTGACTACAGCCAACATTAAGCACGTCCTGTCATTAGGATGAGAGCGAGAGTCTGCCAGAGATTCACCAGACAGAACTAATAAGTGGCGGGGGGGATTCCCTCCTTGTCGCTTCCTTTTCACTGTACCCCCATCCCACCGCCTCCTCCAAGATCGTCAGCATTTCCAGAGCTTAACTTGTTTGTGTAATTTCTTTGTCACTTGTGTACTTTTGGTGCTTTGTGCTTAGCTTGTAATCACAATTAAATTTTTTTCCCAGGTCTACAAGCACATCAACACTGAGATTGGCAGAGAAACCAGGACAAGACACACAGCTTATTACAGTTGATGAGAAATTGGTAAGAATTCATCCCTGCTCAATCTGAGTTGTACATCGGTGTTTATCTGATCTTCTGTCTTCCAATTATTCTGCTGGGGAAAAAAACTGTTAAAAAATTTTGTCATCTGCTGCCAAACTGAACTTGTCCTAGACAGTAGGCTTTTGTAACAATATGACAGTGATGACGAATATCATCATTTGTAGTTCAGTTCACAGCTCTGATTATTCCTATCCTCACAGTCCTTCTAGGTTTAAATGCCAGTTCATGAAAGAAGTGACTACAACTATTTGAATGGCTGAGGAAATGGAATTTTTTCTAACAGGAGAAGTGGAGTAATATTCACGCACTGTAATGCAGTTATCTTCACTCAGTCCATTTACAATGTATAGTTTTGGGGGGGGGGGGGGTTTACATTATGAATGCCCCAATGATATAAATGTGGATACAGTAAATCATAAAAATATCTCACAGAATAGTGCAAAATTATTTTGTTAATGATAACAAAAACTATAGTCTCTGGTGCTTTCAAATACTCAGTCAAAAAATGGGGGCACTATAGTAAAGTATTGCCATACCATGTGCAGTATGTGTTTTATATCAGCTTCCCTGCCAGTACCTCCCTGCTTGAACATTTGCCTGGGTCAGTAGTGACTGATTACTGTGATCATTAACAGTAACACGTGATTTCTTTTGCTCTTTCTGAAGTTTCACAGATTCATCAGTTGTTTGAGGGCTCTTTGTTTGGCATCAGCAGTTATCAGATGCTTTGCATAATAGTTTTATTGCCTGTCGTGACAGAAATATTTCATAATGCTTGGTTTGTGCTACTCTTTCAATGTAAATTTAGAACAGACAGGCCCGAGTCAGCCTGTTTTGTTGGTAGCATATGCCCAACAAAATGATTTTGTCTAGACTTGTCGACTTCATCTACTCTGCCTTCATTCAGTAAAGTACGCAGCTGCATTAGGATAGCTCCTAATGCAGCTGGGTGATAACAGAATTTTCTAAATCGATGCAGCAGAACGGTAAATGTTGTTTTCTGTGTCATACATTGACCTGCAAAGTAGGCAGTGTTATGTGCCTGTAGTGCCCAATGCTGGGCAATGTTTGGGACATTTGCTGAAGTCGCTGCAAACAGTTTATCAGGACTTTTCACAGCGCTTTCTGTAACCACAAAAAGCTTCATGGAGTGGTATTATCCAAATTAGAATTTGATGTTTACACATGCACACACGAAACCAGGTTACAAGTGAGGGAAGTAATGTGTAGAAACAGTTTAGCAGCACATCTGTCTTGCAACATCTTTGAATTTGGATTGTTAGTCAGGCAAATTAAGAAAATTCATCAGGGTTAGCTTGGGCAAATGGTGAAGTAGGGCTGCTCGATTATGGCAAAAATGATAATCACGATTATTTTCACTGAAATTGAGATCTCGATTATTTGACGATATTTATTTAACAATAACAATATATTGAATAATGACTTTAAAGATTGTCAAAAAATAATAGAAAATAGTGTGCAAATACTGATAACAGTGCAAATGTTTGCAATATAAAAAATAAATGAAAAATGAGTTCTGACTCCGCGAACCCATAATGTTTCCACACCACTGAAGTTTTTTTTTACCTCTCTTTTCAACCAACGGCAGTCACTCTCCTCTCCAAATAACTTCTGCTTAGCTTTCCGAACTTCCCTCAGGTCCTCTTAATCAGCGGTCCCCAACCCCCGGGCCTCGGACCGGTACCGGTCCGTGAGTCGTTTGGTATGAGAGAGTTGAGGCTCAGGTGTGAAATGTACAGTTTTCAGGGTTTTTATCGGTTTTCAGCATTATTTTGTTATCGTATTTATCGTTTACTCGGTTTTCCTTGGTCTTTTCACGTGTTATGAATAAATCTTCTTTTTTTCGGTACCGGTACTAGTTTTATTTTGTTGTATTCATCCGCGACACCTTAAAGGCCGGTCCGTGAAAATATTGTCGGGCATAAACCGGCCCGTGGCGCAAAAAAGGTTGGAGACCGCTGCTCTTAATTGTTGTTACACGTGTTCGAAATGCAGAGAGGTGCGCTCGATTTGCCACACAGAGCAGCGCGAGAGTAAAGCACGAGGGAGAGGCTAATAATCGGCTCAGTCATTTTTAATGATCGTTGAAAGCCCAGATCGTAATCGTGATTAAAATTCGATTAATTAAGCAGCCCTATGGTGAAGTCTGTTTTGGTTTTTTGGGGGGTTTTTGTAGTTTTTAAGAGCAATCAAAATGGATTTCTGGGTCCAAAAATACACAAGGGCAAGAAAATGTCATCTGACATTTAGGATTTCTCAAATCTCTTATCATTTCTGTCTACAGTTTCTGGCCTAGTTTCTGACTTGCGTAACCTCTATGAAAGCAATTTCAGAAAGCAACTTTCAATGTGATTACTTAAAGATGCTGAAAGATTAAATCCCTATGAAGCCCTGTTCTTCTTTTTTCTTCTTTTACATGGTGTCTATGACTGGTCTGTTTTGGGTGAATACTGTTGCTCCAAAAGAACTGTTCCTTTTAAATCAAGCCCCAGTCAGAGAGAAGCTAGTTGACCAGGCAACGGTTACTTTACTGAATTACTTTTTCTAGGATGTGGTATAGCTCTGTTTCGCTTTAATCTTTTTTTGTTTTAGCATTAAGTGCTGAACTATAGTCTAAACAGTGATAACCAAGCATTTGAAGTGGTTAACAACGCACCAACTGTACAAAACAAAGACTGATCTTTGACATTACTGCTTTGTCATAGAAAGTTGAATTAGAAGGTTACGGAGAAAGAGTGAGTTTGGGGAGAATGTGGGAGTCTGTTGTGGACTTGTTTTGGGGCGGGGGAGCAGTATGGGCAGCGTCAGTGTGCTTTTGTCCCAGACCAAAGCTGGCCATACTGGCAGACAAACCTTTGGCTGGGCGGAGTGTCTGTCTCTGTCCTCTCAGTAGGGGCCACAGAGAGGCACAGCAGAGGAGAGGAAAAAAAGGGCCTCTAAAAAATGTGTGTGTGTGTGTTGGGGGGGGTGAAAGAAAAGAAACTAGCATGGAAAAAAGTTTGTGAGACACCCTGAGACTCACGAAAAAGACAGTGGCCACTTCAGTGTTGTTGGCCACAGAGGTTCCTTTGTAGCATGCTGTTACTGGCGACGAGGGGAAGTACTCTAATGTTCACCCAGACAGGCCGAAAAGAGAGGCCCTCAGCTGTTTACAGTACAGTGGCCTCCGTCTCACGTGGTAGAGGGCATTGAGAGCACTCTCCCTTTTGGGCATTCAGCATATGTCAGCACGCTAGTCATTCATCAGGCTGTCAATAAGTGTGAATTGCTTTCTGGTTTGACCAATCAAAGAAAGATCTCGATCCACTGAGAGGTTATTCAGGGTTTGCACGCCGTCTCTGTCGACCAGCCTGAGGAGAAAGTGGAGTGCTGCTCGTTGTGCAGTGAACATTTCTGAATAACCTCTTTCAGATGATATTGCATTTTGGCCTGGGCAAATGATATTTTGAATTCACTCCAAAAACTCTGCATGAACATTTGTCTGATACTCATTATCTTGTCCTTAGTTCTCGTGTGTCCAGAAAATGCAGACTTTACAAGAACATGGATCTCTACATTGTGTTTGGCCATCTCCATTACAGACGAATTTAGAATCTCCTGCTGGGTCAAAAATCAGGGAAAAGGACATTTAAAGTGATTTGGACTGCAGACAGAAAAAAGTTTTAAGTACTGATTAGTCACAGAAAGTTTTTATACTGACAGGGATAAGTCCAACTGCTTTTCTGAAACTGCCTTTCTAAGTGTCATTCACTAAAATTGCGTGGGTTTTTTTTTTCCAAGTTAAGAGTAATTGTAAAAAAAAAAGTATGACGATCTGCTTCTGTTGTTCATCTTATATGACAATAAGTAAAGTAGCTGGGTTTTAAACTGCTGACCAAGCAGAACAAACAATTTAATAATGCCATGCCTATTACGGTCATTCACATTTTAGACTTGCGAAAACACAAAATCAAAAGATTTATTGAGTATAAAAAAGTGCATTTTTTTTACACTATATGTATGGGAGGAAAAAAGAATCAAGCAAAGGCATCATCTTGAAACAGTATTTGCATTTTCTTTTTTCTTTCTTTTTTTGCTTAAATAGTAATTGAAAGCTAAATTTGTAATTGAAATAGCATTTTGATATGTTACAGAGCCTTACTTACAGTAAAGTCTTTGCAGAGGAGATGATTTTGATTTTAGGGTTGACTGTAAACTTCTTTAGTTAGGTTTTGTAGGATTTGAGTGTTTTCACCTTTTTCCCCACATTTAAAGCTCTAAGTTTGACTTTTATGAGCAAAATTTCTGGGCCATTGGCTGATTTTCAGAAATGATGCCAAAGAAAAGGACGTGCGTGATGGTCCACCAGTGCCCGTAGCTGTTCCCCGGCGTGCCCATGCCGACCTGCTTTTGTTTGTAATTACTGTTTGATTAAGCATGCTGGGCAGCTCCCAGTGTCCGACTGGCTGGCCAGTGATACACAGCTTTACACGGAATGTCTACAACCGCAGTCAATTAGAGTCAGGCCTTTTTGCTTTACTCTCTGGTCCTTTGCACAAACAACTGTGGTTATAACCATAACAGCTGCTTCAATATGCAATACAATATCTCTCACTAACGCTTGAGTCTTGCAAACAGAACGTTTACTACTTTTTTTTTTTTCTTTTTTTTTGCCAGAACGTTTACTTCTCTTTCAGCTGTGGCCAAACGCGCTCTCTCTGTCCACATAAAGGCAACACCATAATCTTAAAGCGCTTGTGAAGCCTTGTTATAGAGTTCTCTAAAGGCACTAGGGTTTTTTTAGCCAGAGAAGGACAGTTATTAGACCGTGGGGAATTGAGTGAAAAGGCGGAATGACGACGGCAAGAGGAGTATGTTCACTCGATGCTTGGCATGTTTACGTTTGATAAGTTTTTGGATTTCTTTATTTCTTTATATAATTTAGAGAACAGCATTTGCTTGGCAAGATGTGACATCACATCTGGCTAAAAGATGTGGGGTTCTATTGCGGTAAGAGTCTAAAAGCCTGTTGTCGGTTGTTTTTAAAGACAGAAATTGAAATCAGATTGAACGATCTTGTAGTTGAAACATTAGAATTTATTTTCACTGTCGGACTCCCTGATACAAAATAATTGTTTTGCAAGTGTCAAAATCCCTTCAATCACCACCATAATCCCCCCACAACACACACACACTTGGGAAATGGGGGAGAAACAAAAAACTAAAACCCACAAAAACTGCCATTCTAGCTATGAGGACATTGAGCACCACCACTTTAAGTCTGCAGTACAGGCGTGAATATCCTCTGTCGAGCCTCAGAGACAGAGTGACCTACAGTGGAGCAGACCACATTCACCACCCCATCAACCCGCTTTTCCCTCCCTTCCCTCCTCTTCCAGCCTTCCTCCTTCTTTTGCACATAGACAATTTAAGTATCTGTTTTGTCTGCTTGCCCTCTTACATGGCGTACTTGTACGAAAAAAAATCTCTGCTCAAGTTTGAAGTAGTGGCTGAGAGGATGTTGGTCTTTGATGAATGGCAGACAAGAGGTTTTATTATGTATCATCAACTAAATAGTATTTCATTCATTAGCACTCTCTTCCATAGACTAACTCTCTGAAGAGGACTCCTCAGCTGGGGAGTTTTAGGAAGTGTCCAACTGCTAAGTGTTGTGTTTGCAGATTGGATGAAAAAGGATTGCTACTTCTGTTTGACAACACTTCAATTTATTCATTACTTGTAAGCTACCAGCTCTTTTTGTAATTTTGCAAGCTGCTTTTGGTATTCATAAAATGTGAGGTGCCAGACGATTAACCCCCCCCCACCCCCCACCCCCACCCCCCAGAGTCAGAGCCTCTGGGGGGTGGGTGCTTAAATAGTGTTGCTCTGTCTTATAGCTTTAAGTAATTGGTTTTCCTCACAAACTTGTACTCCACTAAGATTTTGAAACTTAAAAAGATACTCACAACTCACAGTAAGATTCAGTTGAAACGGGGCAAGTCTTTGCTTGACGCATTTTCATAGTTTGGGTTTATTTATAAATTGTTTTATTATAAAATGACATTTGAGATGCTCAGACAAACAAGTGTGTCTGCATCCAAAATATTCATAAATGACCCCTCCTCTCTCCTCTCTTTACCAGTATGTGTAATGTGAAATACAAGATGACTTTCATATACCAGCTGCTTCTTGTTCTCCAATGTTGAACCACTCCCACACATGAGCAAGCAGCATAATATTTGTTTCTATTAGAGATACCCCCAGTGTCCAGTCAGTAATTGGCACACTTTTTCCACTTCAAAGATGTCTGAAGGTGGGAACCGGGCGAGGCTGATGAGTGAAGCTCTTGGTCTGGGTGTGGGCTGGACAGTGGGGCGTTAGGGGCGATGTGTTTGGGCTTTCGGCACATGCTGACTCAACATGATTCAGCTTTGGTGACCTTTTGACCCCTCTGGGTGCCAAGTTATAGATTTGGCATACAGGTATACATCCTATGATGAGCTTATTTGTGTGGTGGCAGCCCTGGTGTCTATAAAAATGTGACGGTGACGCTAGAAATGTTCTGCCAGAGCTAGTCATCCTTTGTTTGCTTGTTTGTCTGTTTGCTTGGTTACTGTACTAACTGGAAAACACACTGTGTACTTCAGCTGAGAACTGGAAACCTTAACAAGTCTAAAAAAACAGCATGCCAGTAGTAATGTTTAGGTAATGTGAGCAGGGCTGTTTAGGGAAACAGACATTAACCAGTTAACCACAACATTAAGACCAGGACAGGTGAAGTGAATAACAGCGATTATCTCATTGCACTGCAATGTTCTGCTGGGGAAACTTTGGTCCTGGCATTCTTGTGGTTCCATCCTAGATGCATTAAACATGACAAAAAGCCCAAAGTGCTGACCTGTCCTCCAAACTTCCCAAACTTGCCGGTACGGTTGAGGAGCCACAGGGTAGTGACCAGAGAGCACAGAGTGTAAAAGCTCAACACCATCAAACTTGATCATTTGATACCAGCAGCTCCACGTTATTGTTGGCAGTTCGAAATTTTGGAAACGCTGAGTATGTTGAATGCTCATTTATGGATGATTCATAGGTCAGTGTCCAATGTTAACAAAGACCTGACTGAAATTGATTGAAAAAGGAACCAATCTCTAAAGGAAAACTTATAAAGACTTCAGAAAGTCTGGACAACTTTTGCTCAGGATTACTTTGAAAAATGACTCCTTGGAAGATAAAATTGAAAGAAGAGTGCTGTATATGCCAGCAGAAGAGTGCCAGATAATGTTTATATATGAGCTGAACAGGTAAAAAAGTATCATGGCTCATGCAAAACAACCCAGCTACAACTGCAGCCTTGTGGCCATATACAGTGGGGCAAAAAAGTATTTAGTCAGCCACCGATTGTGCAAGTTCCCCCACCTAAAATGATGACAGAGGTCAGTAATTTGCACCAGAGGTACACTTCAACTGTGAGAAGTGTACCTCTGGTACACAAAGCTGCTTGCCTATTGTAGATTCACTCTTCCCAGTCTGGTGCAGGTCTACAATACTTTTCCTGGTGTCCTTCGAAAGCTCTTTGGTCTTGGCCATGGCGGAGTTTGGAGTCTGACTGTTTGAGGCTGTGGACAGGTGTCTTTTATACAGATGATGAGTTCAAACAGGTGCCATTCATACAGGTAACGAGTGGGGGACAGAAAAGCTTCTTACAGAAGACGTTACAGGTCTGTGAGAGCCAGAGATTTTCCATGTTTGAGGTGACCAAATACTTATTTTCCACCCTGATTTACGAATAAATTCTTTACAAATCCTACCATGTGAATTCATGGATTTTTTTTTCACATTCTGTCTCTCACAGTTGAAGTGTACCTCTGGTGCAAATTACTGACCTCTGTCATCATTTTAAGTGGGGGAACTTGCACAATCGGTGGCTGACTAAATACTTTTTTGCCCCACTGTATGCTACTGGCCTTATTGTACTCTGGCTGAAACCCTGAAATCAATCATCTGTATCCACCCTGTTCTCCACGTTTTCTCACCTATCTGGTTTATTGGAGAGCTGATCATTCTCATAACTGATAACCAAGTCGTCCTGGATCATTGTAAGAACAGATGTGGCATTCCTTTACTTTATGTTTAAATAAATATTTTTTTAGTACCCAGTGGGAGTATCCAGTGATTAAGTGAAAAGACAGGGGCAATTAGTTCACTGAGTGATTAAACAGAAGGTCTTTATATGCACCTGTTTTTAATTCTTTGCCAAACCTGGGTACTCTGCAGCATAAAGAGCTAGTCTGTGTTCCAAGCAGTAGATATTTTCATCAAAATGGAATTAGATGAATAAAATAAATCATAAAATTTATGATTTATATTGCTTTACTTGGACATTTTCTCAAACATTCTTCACAAACTGATTTCAATATTCTTTCTTTTTTTTTTTTAAATCTTTTTGGCAACCACTTTTTAGGGTAAAATACATTTGATCTCTTTCATTACCTTTTCAGAAATGCAATGTATACCACAAAAATCCTTAAACCTTTATTGTGTTTGGATTAGATCTGCAGATAATATCAGGAATAATATGAAAAACACATTTTATATCACAGAGCAGGCAAAGGTGGGTTTTATATCCCTTTGTATAAACTGTGGGAAATGAACTGCAGGAAATGTAGACATTCACCTGCAAATCATCTGAAGCTGACAAGATCGGTTAAACAATATGGGAAGAGTGGAGGCTGGAAGAACACTTGGAGAAACAGACATCTACACCCGGCATCTTGACTTCTTCAGCAATTAAAATAGGCTGTAGTCTTTGTCTTCATTGGCGACTGGTTTCTATATTTGGAAAAATAACTGAGTCTGATTGAAGATGGCTTTGAGAATAGAGCTGTCATCTCAGCGTGCCAGGTTTAAAGACTTTGATGCAGTTATACCAGTCGTTGCAAGTCAGTTTACGCAAAGAAACATCTTTGACTGGTGTACAAGCTTCTTGAATATAGATATTTAATGCATAAACACACATCCCTGTATATTAGTTTTGAAGGTGAACTCTGTATTTCTTGAAGCTAAAATAAAAGAACTAACACCATAATAATTCTCCAAAGTTTTTACGTACTGCTTCTATAAATTATTCACTACTATGCAGGCTGCTGATATATGATAAACCTTCAAACTCAAGTATCTGTTGTCCAAACTGGACTTCCAGGTGCACATTTGGTTCTGGTTCATCTCCTTCAAACATGAACTGATCATCAATGACCAAAGAAGGAGATGAAAATAAATGGAAATTAGACCAGTAGATTCCTTTGTCAGGAAGATAGACATTGCAAGTCTTTGTATTTAAAATATTCAATATTTTGATCACAAGCAACACTGTAGGTTATTTACAACAGGTAAGCCACTTTTGTATTATGACAGTTGAAAGAAATAAGACCCCACTGATATATTTTCAGAAATCTGTCTGGTCTGTTAATCACCTGTCTAGACAACAGTTTATCTAAACCGTGTCAGTCTTGATTGGACCCGAATGAGTAAAGAATCAGGTTTGAGGTTGTTTGAAGGAGTGCTTTTCATATTTTGGGTCAAAGTTGTTCTGCTATCTGCATTTCCTTCTGAGCAACAGCTGTCTGCTCCCCACAGTGTGTGAGTGCTGGGAGAGCCACAAATATAAATGTGTGTTCATCTATATTTGTGAGCATTTTGATTGATAGTTATTCATCCCCAAGTCTCACACATCTTAAATGTCAACCATCACAACTAATGGCCAAACCTGTACCCTAACCTAAACCTAGTTGTGACTTTAACCCGAAAGCCAAGACTTTACCCTCAAACAGGCCTTTAAAAGGAGGTGGGCCAGCCAGAAATGTTGTCACTTTGATCTAAAACTCAAACTGATTTCCACAAAGACAGATGGACATTTATTTATGTGTTATGTTTGGTTTCCTGTGATATATGACTTCATTCTCTCATGTTGTTTGGATGAGCAGTTCCCAAGACTGAACAGACAGGCACGCACACATTTAGCGAATGTAAAGGTGGCCTCGTTTCAAGAAATGAATGATTGCCTGCATGTGTTCGAGTGGACATCAGTAAAGTGCAGCTACATAAATAACCTGGGTTATACTTTATTTGAATGGATGCTGCACTAATTAATAAAAACAGTACATTTGACAAATGTTTAATTTGGAGGGATTTGGGCATCCAGCTTCCCTCTATAAAACTATTCTTTATCATTTTCTTTCTTTGGTATCTCACCGCTTCCTACAGTTTTTCCACCAGACTTAAGCAGACTGAGATTTCTGTCTTGTTTACACCAAAAATTTCCATCCCAGTTCTCTGTTGGAGAATTAGGGGTACTAGCTTTCAGCATTCTGGTGGGCCCAGTGGCCCCACAGCGACAAGCCCCTGTGCTCTTTATTTGGCACGTAGCCTGGAGGTGTCAGAAATATCGACACGCTTTCACGTGACGGAGATTTTGCCAGCCATTACCCCCCCTCTTTGTTAAGCCCTGCATTCTGTCTGCCCAGCCAGGTATTGTAGGGTCCCGTTAAGGCCCTGTGAATAGTGTCAAACTTGATAGTTCTCATTTCGCTTCCTGTACATGGCAGAAGAAAAAGTGCCCACCGTGTGGGTTTTCCTTTTGTGACGGTCCTCTCTAGTCTTCCTGGGAACACACTGCATTCCAGCCACAATCGTTCCTTTTGTGAATCTGGGTATTGTGGGTGAGCTTGTTATGCCGATAACCCTCCAAGCTTTCAGAGTAATGCATGCAAATATCAGAAGTCTAGACTTGTATTTTTGCAAACAATGCCAAATAAGCAAGCAGAGGTTTTTCAGTGATTTAGAGCGTTTGTTTTGACACATTCTCCCTTTTTGTGCTCATCCACACCCAACCTTAGGTTGTGCTACATCTGGAGAAATTATTGCAACAATTTACCATATATGTCACGTATTTTTCACAATAGTTACATGTAACTATAGTCAAGAGTGTTATTTCTAATGTGTCTCATAGAGGGACGTAATGGGTTCAATCGCCTAGAACAGACCAGGAATTCCACGTTTTATAAAACTCTGCAAGTTTTTCTTAATGCTCTTTTAGAATAGAGAAACCTTTGGAGCATAGCCTTTTGGAAATAAAAAGTTACAACTTGCAGGCATTTTAAAGCATTTTTGATCACCTGCTGGAAAAAAAAAAGGAGAAACCCTTCATCTTATTTTCTTGCTGTTTAACACTGTCTTGTGTGTTATTGTGTCATGAACCATTACCCCCTCTGGGTGAAGAGAACATGTTTTCTTCCTCTTTGTGACAAGAAGGAATTGTTCGGGTTAAGTAGATAGGGCAGCCGGAAATAATTACCAAGCACTTGTGACGGTTTTTTTCCTCCCCCCTTTTGTTCGTCTTTTCCCTTTCATTTTAACGATCTTTTCAATGTTCAGATCTTGTTTATGATTGCATGGCAAAAGATGTTTCACTGAAACAAGCAGTAGTTTAGCAGTTGGACCTGTAATTTACTAGGCTTAAATACCATTGGAAGCTCCTTTGCCAAGAGGAAGACGGGCTTTTGTGTGGAGTTCATGCAAAATGACCCCTTTCTACAAATCAACTGGCAGATGACAGACAATGATGAAAATTTGATTCTTTGAAGTTGTAATGGCCATTGAAATGTGTAAAATTCTTGTATTGAAAGGAAAGCTCCCTGGAAAGCCCTCAGTCTTGGGTGGCTGCTGCCTGCGTGCTGGGAGGTTCATCTGTGTTTTGTCGCCGACTTCCCATTGCTTGTTTGCTAATTCCCTGAAGAATTGGACCAGATCTTTGATAGGAGCTCCAAGGGGCTCCAGTTGCTCAGGAATATGCATTCAGTGCACCCACAGACCCTTCCTCATCCAATTGTCGTGCTGTCCTACTTCATGAAGGTCTGCAACTAATTGAGGATTAGGAATTAATTTCAGAGATGGCCATTATATTTCTTGTTTTATATTTTACATTTTTTTGTTCTCTAACTTCACGATTGACCTTTTCAAAGTGTGCGTACGCCCAAGAACCAGTACCACTGCAGACAAAGTCCAGACCTACACAGCAACAAGTACATTCATGCACCTTTGTGTATTTTCTTGGCAATGTATTCATGAAAAAATCAAGCCAAGAGAGATTTGCTATATATACAAGTAATGGTGACTTTTTGTTAATGTCAACATGTGCAAAAAATGTTATTTAAAAAACAAAAAATAAATAGAAAATGCAGAACTACCACAAAAAAAAAAAAAACATGGGAAAAAATAGAATAAAACTCCATCCTGTCACAGTTGTAGGAGTACACCTTGATTTCTATTATTCAGAGTAATTAAAAAGAAAATTTGAACTATTTAAGGCTCTAATATATACTCTTTACACACATTAAACAACTGTTTGTTGTGGTATTGGTGTAAAAGAGAACGATAGTAAAGGTAATGAAGGCAAATTAATTCGTTATTAATAAAAAGCATTAAAAATAGTTATTTTGTTTCTATTTTTCTTTTACATGTGAAATACTTGTTTTTAAATCTCTTTTCAAATTAACAATATATGTGATGTAATCACAAATTTTGTTACTATTTAACATTGAAATGGTACACATGTATATTTGACTTAGTAACATATCCAAACCAATGCAGACAGGTTAAAGCTGAGGAAAGATTCAGGGATAGTTATTCACACCTGTGCTGCCAGTAACAACCCAAACTTTAGCTTGTTTTATGGCACCTATAAAACAAAGTAAAAAAAAAAAAGTATTCAATTCTCAGACTTTTTTGTGTTTTATTGTTCTTTGACATCAAAGATGTACTGAACCCCCTTTTTCCACCTTAATATTTTACAGTGGGAATAAATCTAAGAGATTGATGTGAAGTACAAAAATATAAAACATGAAACATTTGATTACATAAGTAACTTTTATGGCCATCAAACATTTTCCTGACCTCTGTTCTCCTGACATTGAGCTCTTAAAACATGTTGCTAAAGTTGTATTTTTTTTTTTTTATATCTGCAGGCTGACATCAAGTGTTTTCTTTGAGAAAAGCTTACGTTTCGCATGAACTCCTAATGTTCGCAAGGAGAGAAGAAGTCATGAATAATCTAATCAAAGTAGAACACTTCATGTGGACTGCTGGCAACCAAAAATATGTTGTTGGGTTTTGGGTTGTTTTTTTTTGTTTTTTTTTAATAAATGGAAATTATTTATTAATTTCTTGTAAATCTGTAATTGCCAGAGTTTTCAGTCTTAGTCACACAGGCCTAGAGCTCAGTTGGCGACTGCTGGGCAGCAACTGGTAAATAGAGAAAATGTGCATTCCCCAACTGGTTATGAGTCACTGTGAAATCAATTGTTAAAGCCAAAGTCATGAAGGCCTAGAGGCTGGCCATTGACCGAGTGGGATCCAATTGGTGAAATTGTTTGTGAAGCGGTACATGTGATGCACAGTTATCTTCCCATTTGCTAAGGTGAAGATTGAAGGGGCTGCAATCTTCACAAAGTAAAAGTTTGACCCTTTAAAACATGGCAGCTGTCCATCTCTCTGTAGCTTTTCATTTACTCTGTGCAACTTGTCTGCTGGAAGTTTCACAGTCTGTCATCTTCTTAAAAAATCAGGCTCTGGTTGTTAAAAGGCACAACTTCTAATATGAAGATGAACGTTTTGCATTTCCAGTTTGGAAAGTTGTAAGTCAGCATCTGGAATATGCAGAACACCATCAGTAACCAGTGTGATTACTACTACTGTGTAGTTATAGTAATTGTAATTAATTGAATCCCAAGAGAAAGTATTTCATTGCATAGCTTAAACTGTCACACAGTTGCCAGTTAACAGTGAAACATCACAGTTCTCCAAAAGTTGATTCTGTTCATCTGGACGTAACATTTTGTGGAAGAAACTGGGAGTGAGTGACAAAACGTTTCTCCCACAAAACACTGGGAGAACAGAATCAACTTTTGGAGGTTTACTTACCTGGATGATTGAGCATGCATCAAAACATCACAGCTGATAATCAAGAGGAAGACCTGGCTAACCAACAGGATTTGCAGCACATTTGTGTTCAGTCATCTCACATCTCCACCAACCAAAGGCTGTAAACCACGCTTCTGTTGGGAGGGAGTTGTTACACAAGCATGCATGAAAAGGAGCATTTGAGGGGTTGTTGTCACATTGTTTATTACAAGTGACTTGCAGAACACAAGTAGTAATTGGTGCGTGACATCAGTTGTAATGCTGGATAGTCATGAGGTCAAATGAGGCCACACTTTAGAAATTAGAAGCACTCTCCTAGTTTAGATTTTTATCCTGGTGTTTTGTTAGTTTATTTACTTTGTTACCTAAAGTTTATTGTGTTTAATTTCTGTGTCCTTTAGGACATCACCACTCTGACAGGAGTCCCAGAGGAGCACATCAAAACTCGTAAGGTTCACATCTTTGTGCCAGCCAGGACAGCCATGCAGTCCGGCGTGAACACCACCAAAAAGTGGAAGATGGATTTTGATACTAGAGAGCGCTGGGAGAACCCACTGATGGGCTGGTCCTCAACGTGAGAACCTTCCACCTCCTGATTCCTACAGCACATAAACTGACATTGTAGAACCTCTGCACACAGTTGTTGAATTTTGGATTCTAATGCCTTGTGTTTCTATTTTAGAGCTGATCCCTTGTCCAATATGGTGCTGTCATTCTCCTCCAAGGAAGATGCCATTGCTTTTGCAGAGAAAAATGGTAAAGAATTTTTCAGGCTTTGGTTAAACAATATATCTGTTTCATCATTTTAAAAGTGACAAAACACTGTAACAAAGAAGTAGAGAAATAAGTCTCACCACTCAGTAGTCCTCTACAAACAGGCACATCGATTTTATGATACATACAATCTCCATGTATTGACTCACCAACCACGTAAATAGTTTTTATCTGGATTTTGTCATTTGTTTCTGGCTGCAAGACAAATAACTGTCAGCAGTGAAGTGAGCAGACTGTTGGACAGGCAGTGGTTCATTGTTATATACTGCTGGTGGTGTTTAGAGTTGTGTTGTCAGTAGTTTTGTGGCATTAACCCCATGTATGATGTATCTGGACTTAAAATGGATCAGTGTACACACTCATTTCTTCTGGTCTGAATCAGTCGGGTGGCACGGTGGTTAGCACTGTTGCCGCACAGCAAGAAGGTCCTGAGTTCAATTCCACCATCAGGCCAGGGTCTTTCTGTGTGGAGTTTGCATGTTCTCCCCGTGTCTGCGTGGGTTCCCTCCGGGTACTCCGGCTTCCTCCCACCGCCCAAAGACATGCAGTTTGTGGGGATAGGTTAATTGGATAATCCAAATTGCCACTAGGTGTGAATGTGAGTATGAATGGTTGTCTGTCCTTGTGTGTTAGCCCTGCGACAGATTGGCGACCTGTCCAGGGTGTACCCCGCCTCTCGCCCTATGACAGCTGGGATTGGCTCCAGCGCCCCCCGCGACCCTGAAAAGGATAAGCGGTAGCGAATGGATGGATGGATGGATGATGTATCTGGACTTAAAATGGATCAGTGTACACACTCATTTCTTCTGGTCTGAATCAGTTGAGTTTGTATGCTTTTAGCCTTTTCTTGTGATTTTTAGGGTTCTTTTCACATAAAAAGCCCCACAAAATTAACCAAAATGCTAAGAATGCGAGTGGAAACTTAACAGAGATTTTACATTGATTTTATGGCTAGTTGCTACAGTTTTGTAATCTGCATGTTTCTGGTATTTCTGACCCAGAAAGCAAAGCATACCTGGGCTATGGGAAGGCTGTTTGGGTTGGATCCAGGGTTGATCACGTTCTCACCATAAATGAACCACTCTGGAGTTTGTTTGGAAGTGGACTGAGGCCACCTCCTCTGAAGGGTCTCGGTGCCGTTTACTGCACCTGAGTGCGTTTACTGTGTTTACATCTGCACAAACGAATCGCACGGAAACGAACCAGAGTTTGATTAAACTGTGCAGATGTCAAAACAACCTCAGCTACTGCATCTAACACAACTGACCATCCAGAGCGGTAACATCATTATTTCCACGGTCATGTTTGCATATTTTAACATATAAATCATTTACAGTATATAGTTATTTATATATCAGGGGATATATAAACTGTGAGGGGAGATGTACCTGTGACCAGATTCTTTCAGGTAACTTTGCTTTTAAAAAAATTAATTTGGTGTTCCCAGTTGACCTTTTTAACCAAAAATGGTGATGGTGGGGATCCAAGCACCTTTCTTATACCAACTAATAAAAGATCAAAGGAATGCTTTTAATGGGCCAACCAGCTCATTAGACAATCGACTACAGCCCTGTTTTAGTAAAACAAAATGAGGTGGTTTTCTGTGGAGCTCTAATCAAGTTCATTTTTGACTCAGAATTGAACCATCTGGGAAAGTTTGTTGAAACCAAGCAAAGGAAACGGGCTTACTCTGTTTATTGCACCGAAGAGATTAGAGCCGTTCTGACTACACACAGGTCGTTGATGTCTACAAAACACCTCATTGCGGTTGGAGCTCGTCCAAAAGGAACATACGTGACGTTATCAGCCCCATCACTTACTCTGATGTTTTCTTTCAGGTTGGAGCTACGACGTAACAGACAAGAGGACCTCAAAGCCACGGGTGAAATCCTACGGAGCAAACTTCTCCTGGGACAAGAGGACCCGGCGGTCCGCCAAGTAAACTGAAGACGCCCACCTGTTAGGTGGCCTGACCTGCAGCAGACCTGTATGATTCTTGTCAATAAATGCATAATTATATATGAGTAAACCAAACATTTGTGTCGTAATCGCTTTTTTTCTTCAAACATTCACCTCATTACCGACTACCTAATGTAGTCCATCCAATTAATGAAGTGTTTGCTCTCCAAGTCGAGCTGTGCAACAGCAAAACAAAGGGGACGGTATTATTACAATCTGAACCTGTTTAAAAACAGGGATAAATACGTCTGTAGGCCAAAAGCAGTGACATTTTTCCTGTGTGAGTGTTTGTTTCCATCCGGTTACCCTGATTGTTTCGATGTTTGGAAAGCTGCACAACTGGAATTTAAATAGGACCTTGCAACATCTGTGCAGCAAAGTCATTTCTTTTACAATCCAAATCCAAAAAAATGTTAACTATCATCACCTTTTTAATGAGGCGTGCAACACTAACTTGGATTTTGATTTCACAAGTTTTGGAACAATAATCCATAATTGGTATAGACCTTCATTAATTACCGCACTGCATTGCAAATCTTTCACAGCCTTGTGCTCGCTATTTATTTTGTTCTGTCACTCGGCACATCAAAAGTGCCGATCTGATATGAGCGTAATGGTCCATCTGAAGAGCAGGGCATGAATGACAGCATGTGTTGCTTTTCCCCTTTGAAATCCCCTCAGAGACGCAGCGGGGGGAAACGTTCTTGGCACAACTTTGTACCATAAAAGTTGAAAGCATTCCTACAGTCTTTGCCTATAAGCACAAAAAAATTAGGTGAAATGAGAATGGCAGCACAGTGGCATTGTTCGAGACCATCGCCGCAACGCAAACATCAGCGATGCAACGACTCTCATCAGTAAACGTGAGCTTTCAGGCCTTAGGAGACACAAAATGGTGTTACTCCTTGTAACCTTGTTTCCTAGTTTCTAATTACGCATGAATCTTGCTCTGCTGTCACACTGGTGAATAAAGATGGAAGTCATTATGTTTGTGGTGCTCACAGCATTAAAAATCAGACAGACTTTGTATGAAAGATGGACTAATTCCCCATGAAGTCACCTTTAAAGCCTCAGTTTTAGCCTCAAGGCCAGAACCATCGTAGGTTTTTTGGAGCCAGAGCGGACCATATTTGGCCAGGAGGGTGGCATGATTGGGAAGCAGCTAATAGCAAACATCTTAAACAGCTTTTAGTGACACTTGTTGTACAAATAAAGAGCATGAATTTCACTCAACAAAACTGGAGCACAGGTGTCAACCACAAAGCAAGCCATTGTAAAACTCTTGGACACAACAGATTTAATGCTGCCTGAGCTTTTAGGTTCACAGCGACAGTATATACACTCAATACAGCATTGTGAGTGAGCATATCCCCTTAGCCGCTTGTTAACCCAAATATCTAATCAGATTGCAGAAACTCCTAGCAAAGCGAGGTCTGAGGAGAATGGCCAGATTGCTTTGAGCAGATAAGAAGACAACAACAACTTAACCACGAATAACAGCCAAAGTATGCAGAAGAGCATCTCTGAATGTATCAAATGGGCTACAGCAGCAGAAGACAACACCAGGAGACAAGAAACTGAAGCTACAACTGACACAGGCTCTTCTGCAACATTCTTTCCTTGTAGCGAAACAGTTCAGGCTGCTGCTCCTGGTGTAATTGCATGGGGGATATTTACTTGGCACACCTTGGATCTCTTACCAACTATATAGTACCAACTAAGCATCGTTTAATCCTCACATCCTACCTGGTACCGTTGCTGGTGTATGCAGCTCACTGTTGAGTTCACTGTACTCAAATTAGTGTATTTACACTACAGCACACACACTGCATATCTGGCTCGTAGAGCTGGATGTGCACCAGGGAAGCACCTGCTCATTACCGGTATTAGTGTTTTGTAGTGTTTTCAGTCACTAACAGTGTCATAATGTTTTATTGTATTATGGGTTAAGTAATAATTGGCCTCACCAGCTGGAACGTACACCGAGCAGCTGCTGCAGTCGGAGACACACTTCAATCCTGCATTCAAATTTAACTGCACTGACAGCGAAATGTAAGCAGTTTGGACACTTCTGTAGAAGTTATAATTCTACAAATAGTGTTCAGTCTATGAAATCCTGATTGAATTGTTTTATTTACTGTTTGAGAAGACTACAAGCTGTTATCATAAAACTAAGAGAAATAAATCCATCCATCCGCACCCTGTTGGACAGCATAAAGATCATCATTGAGCCCAAGCATCCTGCTTCTACTCAGCAGCTGGACGTGACAGTTGTAGTTTGAACGTTTGCCAAGATGTTATTTGCCGAGCTTCTCTAAATGATACAAACACACACACACACACACACGCACACACACACACACTCACACGCACACTCACACGCACACTCACACGCACACACACTCACACGCGCGCGCTGCTTTCTGGCCCTCAGTGACCTGATGATCACTCCTGTCTGTGGTCGCCCTCTGCTGTGAATTCCCCAACCAAAGCAGCGAGGCACGCAAGCCGCCTCGTCCGCAGCCAAAGACCAGCTTCCTCGTGTGTGTGTGTCTTTGTTGTGTGTTTTCATCACAAACACTGTGTGGACCCGAGCTTGTTTTGAAAGGCACAGATTAATGATGACTTTTGGTTATGCAAACAAGAGCTCACAGCAAGTAACAGTGAAACAGAACCTAAAGTGTGCTGTTTGTTATTCTTACATCATTGCGTACACTACGGACTCGTGCACTAATTATCTTATTACATGCTAAGACAATAAAAACAGCTTGGCAGGCTTGTCTTTTAATAGGTTTGTGTAAGAGGCTCCGTTTATTTTCTTTCATAGATTGATTCCTATGAAAGAAAATAAAAGGAGCTTTCTGACTTTGTGTCAGTTCACCTAAATCACACATTAAAGGCTAAAATTTATAAGAACTGATGCTGCAACAGAATTGCACATAAGCACAGCACTTTTTCCAACTATCTCTTCTTATCTCTGTGTATGAGTTCTTTATGGGCAACAATAAAGAACAATGAGTGGGGCTGATTTATAGCTTTCTGTTTTTTTGTGATTTATTTCGTATCATAGGTATTTCATTTTGTTTTGATTGGCCAGAAACGCACATTCCCGTCTGGTTATTTCAGCTAAGAAAAAGTTCCTAATAGAGTTTCCAGAAACTGTACTATGTCATCATATACAATACTATCCAAACGTTTTAGATATTTAGGTTGTCATCAGTCAAGCAAAACTATCAAGGAGGTTCCCAAATTAATTGTATTTCGTGACAACAAGCCCAATTACAGAGTCATAAAAACTTATCTTCAGTGACAAGGAGAACAGTGAGTCCTGTGGCAGATGGTCTGGCGCCGACAACGGCACTGATCTCAAAAATCATGCGCTCAGCTTGAGATTATATGAAGAGACAGAAGACATGAAGACAACTTGAAAACTCTCCAAAACGCTTGAAGTGATCTGCCTGCCAAGAACCTTGAAAAACTGAAGTACAGAGTGAGCGCGGTCTTAAAAGCAAAAGCTGGAAACGTCCTGACAGATTATTCATCATCCTTACTTTACTGTATGTTGATACTGTGATATAGTTTTACCTCTCAAACCTGTGTGCCATCTACACCCACCACCCATTTTATAAGGTTAGCACAAATATCTAATCAGCCAATCACATGGCAGCAACTGTATTTAGGTATGTAAACATGGTTAAGATGACCTCCTGAATGGAGGGGGGGATTTAAGTGACTTTAAATGTGGCGTGGTTGTTGGCTTCAGACAGGCTGGTCTGAGTATTTCAGAAACTGTTGATCTACACACACCCATTCTACGGTTTACAGAGAATGGTCTGAAAAAGAGAAAATTATCCAGTCTGGATGAAAATGACTTCTTGAGGGAGCAAAAGGGATTGAAAGGCAGCAGAAACTCAAATAACCACCCACTGCAACCACAGTATACAGAAGAGCATCTCTGAACTCAAAACACAGATGAGGCGATTGGCTACAGCAGCAGAAGACCACAGTGGAATGGATCCATCCCACCTTGTATCAATGGTTCAGGCTGGCGGTGTTGGTGCCCTAGTACCAACTGAGACTACCCGAGTATTGTTGCTGACCATGTTCATCCCTTTATAAATCTCCTAATAATACAGGATTAATGCACCATGTCAGAAAGTTTAAACGAGCTCTGACTGGTTTCTTGAACATAACTATGAGTTCACTGTCCTCAAATAGCCTCGCCGGTCACCAGATTGCAATCTAACAGAGCACCTCTGGGATGTGGTGGAACAGGAGATTTGCATCATGGATGTTCAGCTGACAAATCTGCAGCAACTGTGTGATGTTATCATATCAATATGGACTAAAATGTCTGAGTAATGATTCCAGGAGCTTGTTGAATCTGTGCCACAAAGAGTTGAAGCCATTCTGAAGGCAAAAGGGGTCCAAACCCAGAACCAGCAAACGTACCTCACAAAGTGTCCAGCGAGTGTATGTTTTGTCTGCCGCTCCAGTACAATAAATCTGAAGAGTTTCTTTAAGGTATTCGAAACACTTAAAATTGAAATCAATATTTATTTATTTTAACCAGAAGCAGCGAGCTGATTGAGCCCAGTTGGGAATTATCCTGAAAAAGATTTTCACAAAAAAAACTTAAATTTGAAGGAGTTATTTGATAGTTTTAGCCCTCTAAACAGAGGCTCCTCTAACATCTACTGTGCTGCAGTGACAGTAGAGATTTCCTACCTCATTTACATCTGATATGAACATGCAGTCTGTATCTGGATAACTTATCAGCCGGGCCACATGTGGAGGTGGTGCTGTGATCTCATTTCAACCAGGTGTAAAAGTAATCTGTACAGTGAAAACACATTTAAAAACAAGAGAGAGCGGGAAAAAAGCAAAACAGAAAACCAATCTCAAAAGGTGAAAGGTCACCTGACTCCACCTCATCTTGCCAACTAAAACAAGGCTGACTGAGACCACAGGAAGAAGCA
Organism: Pundamilia nyererei; assembly: GCF_000239375.1. Taxonomy (NCBI): domain Eukaryota; kingdom Metazoa; phylum Chordata; class Actinopteri; order Cichliformes; family Cichlidae; genus Pundamilia; species Pundamilia nyererei. Next base: position 1,710,976 of record NW_005187483.1, on the reverse strand, counting down.
GCAACTATCAGAGATGTAAGGGGGGAAGAAAAAGCTGTGTTGTTTCCACTTACCTGAAACTCACCGTGTGTGGTCAGTCAGTCACACCTACATAATTTGCAGCTTGATATCAGAACAAATTGTGGGAAGGAAGTAGATAAGGAGAAACATTTTAATACCAGGTGGAAATGCAAAGACTCGTGGATTAGATAGCATTCTCCAGATAATCGTATCCAAATCTGGACTGCATTTTAAAATGAGGCTGGCTGATCTGAAATCCTGGATAAGGATAAGACGAGAGGCATTAATTAATTTTAAATGAATTTTCTTCTTTGACACGTTGATATTGTCACCGACCAATCCTAGTTAGTGCATATCTTAAAGCCAATGCCTTTGTTCTGATTGTGTTACTAGGCTTCAAGTGCAATGGTTTCCACTGAAGGCAAATCTTTTTAAAAAATAAGAGCAGGTGACTGAGATAAGGAAGGCTGTATAGTTCCCCACTGCTTCTGGGCTCCATGGCTTCAGCAAACCTTACACTAACAGGAGTAAACAGTCCTATTTGTTTGACACTATTTTCAGATGTGCATTGATACAGGGTTTATTCCTTAGAGCAGAGGTATCGAACATAAAGCCCGGGGGCCAGAATCAGCCCGGAAAACTCTTGTAACCTGGACGGCTTTGGAAAATCTGAAGGAGTGCACAGATTTTGAACTTTTAACTCTATTTTCACAAATTTTCCTTCTCTTAAAAATATCCCTTCGTTCATATAACACCAAATTAATTAAGTAATAGATAAACAATTAAAAGACAAAAAGTTCCTGTTTTTCCACTATCTACTATATAAATTTATGCTTTTCATGGTAAGTTCACAGAAAAAAGTACATTTTCTTTTCTTTTCTTTACAGGACAGTCTGGCTGATGAACTACCAGAATTTACACATTTATCGTGTTGTTTCACTAAAAGTGAAACACAGTAGCTTGTATGTGGCCCACAACGTAAAATTAGTTTGAAATTCCTGATTTGGAGGCTGGATTTCTGTGGCACCGAAACCAAAAAAAATGGCAGTGATAGTGTGTTTCACTGATGTGTTTTTGGACATCACGGGTACTTGAGTGTAGAAGAACATTATATGTGCGACAGTGGCGCACACACTACATAATCAGATCAATTCATTGGTGGTTTTGGTCTTTTTATGGCAAACGTTGACAACGAGAACAGTATAAAGCTCACCAGCCTGGATCCTTAGGTGCACAGCCATGTGTTGAGTGTTAATGAAAGGTAGCAGGAAATATTTGAGGCATGCTGCTTGATTTCAGTGTTGCTGTCTTCAAAGCAACGCTGTTAGATGGCGCGACATCCCGCCCCCTCCTCCTTCGCTTCTCAAGTCTCCAGCAGAAGAAAGGCCGGGGTTAGGAAGGCCCTCTCCTGGGACTGAAGGCATCCACACCATAACACACTCATGTTCCGCTATTTATCAGTTGCTGTATTCATCTTTTCTGTTTTCCTATTCACACCACTATCAGGTTGGATGTGACACCACCCCCACAGAAGGTCAGGATAACACCCCGCACCACCGCCACCACCACACACATACAAGCACACTATAGAGTTATCCTCCTTGAAAGAGATCAAAGATGCTATTGATTGGTAAAGAAGACAAAGGGTAGCTGAGGTGGTTAAAGTAGGCCAGTTAGCATGCCGATGCCTCTGCGTCTGTTCTAATGGGGCGCTGACGTTCAAGATAAATTCCACTGGTGAATGTTTAACATCCCATTAATGGGTAGAAGAGACCATAGAAATGTCTCTACAGCCCTCAACAGCTTTCTCAGGTATAAATCACTTTACAGCATGTTTTTGGTGCAAGTTTTGTGTCACGTGTCTTTGCGCAGGCCTTTAGGTGAATAATAAATTGAACCCACGTCCACACTAATCTCCTCGTTGCCAAATGAAGTGCAACTTTTAAAAATGTCTGGAAAAGCAATTCATATTGCCTCTGTTTGAAGTCGTCTGGCACATGCTGGGTGACGATGAATTGTCCCCCAAAGAGTTAATTGATGGAGAGGAGAAAACCTTCAGGGAGGGAAAAGTTCAGTTTTCTACCTCCCCGTCCTGTTTGAAGGAGATGTGAGTTGGCAGTGCAGGAGAGGCTTGAAGATTAATGTTGCAAAAGGGGGCTCTGACAGCCTTTCCGCTGGTTGTGGTTCTCTTGGGTGGCCCGATTGGTCTTGGATGTCACTTTTGCTACTTAATCTTGTGTATGTGAACCAGGCTGATTCAGAGGGCTGGGGGTTGGAGGGTGGGGCTGTCCGCTGGGCAGCAACAGAAGAGAAAACAAGAGCGTCACTCTCCTAATTTTGAGCAGATTACTTTTGGATTTTGCGCAAGTGAATGCAACAGAAATAAAATTCAGATTTGTTGTTGACATGTTATTACTGTTTTATAAAGCTTTAATCAGCTGATCAAATCACCTTCAAGATTCTATAAAATTAAATCAAATGGATTTAATTGGTTTGTGGTGTTTAAATATGACATTCTGTACACTAAAGATGGCAGTCCAATAATTAAATAATGCAATAATACCATGCTGTTGAAACAGATATATATAAGGCCAGGCTGTAAATTATTACAGTGTTTTTAAAATGACTTGTTAAGTGAAAAAAAAAAAGCCACCTCCGAGTTCCGTACAGTTCTATTATTATTGGATTACTACTGCTGATGCACATTAATGTGAACAGTAATTATTTTACCTACTTTAACAAGTATTTTACAAAAGTGAATCATTTTATGCTCATCAATATTCATTTCTTTTCCCCGCATCAGGATAAATTTGTAAAAAATTATGAACCGGCTGTTAAAACCATTATTTAAATGTATGATGCAGCCATTAAAGAGAGAGAGAGAGTCAAATTTGAGTATTTCAGTTAGGTTGATGGGTAGACTGGATCTGCTGCAGGGATTGTGACTGGTTATTACATTGTAAGCTCTGTTTAATAAAAACAAAACACTAAACACGACTAATCGGGCACAGAAACAGTCTTTTACAGTAAGCTTCCTGTTTAATTGCAGAAATTTCTAAATAGAAACACAGACAATTTTATATACTTATAGTGAGTTTGCCTCACTAAAATAATTACTTTTTTTTTTTTTAATAGAAGCAGAAAATGCCAACCAAAACATACATCTATCTGCTGTTGCACTTTAGTTGGAACATTACAAATTTGGGTTGTTGTCGGTCTAATGGCTTAGTCACATTAGAGTAAAAATAGGACATCAACTTTGTTACAGTTTGGAAAAAACAATCGGTAAACTTGCCACATCACAAACTATTGCCAGTAGTATCTGGTCGTCCAGAGGTTGAGTGTATAACGCCATCAACCTCTGGACGACCATTTTTGATCGTAAGGAAAACCAGGACGCCTGACTCCAAACTGACTGTAATCACTGTCAGACGGGTTGGTAAAGGTTCGCAAATAACTGCTGTTTAATAATCAGTCTCATAAATGCAGACAGATTGGCAACACGTTGCAATCAGTCTGCGTCACTCTACGCTGATGAGCGCAACTTGTCTTCGATGCCTCTCTTTGCAGTAGGGGAAGTGACTCAACTGGTTGCCTTCTGATTTAAATCCTATGTAAAATGTTGCTCAGCACTTGTATCATTTTGCAGGTAAATTGCCTGCAAAATGTATCAACCTGCAACACCTACGTCACAAATTTTAAATCTGTGAGGTTCTGGCTGGACAGCTCATGTGACTCTGTGTTAGTAGACAGCAACATACCTGTGAGTTGCTGCTGATTTACCACTGTTGATTGCCGTAATATCACAAACAGATTGCATGAAATTGCCAGCCTGACCCCATTAAATCCCAAACTGATGCTGACTGATAGCAGACCTGCTCCACCTTATTGCCATTTTTTCCCCATCTTGAAGCCCCAAAGTTGCTTTTAAGATGGCAACTTACTGGCCGAACACTTCTGCAGGCAGTCACACACCTGGTCCCCATCTTCGAAGCAACCATTTCAAAGACAACAAGATTGCAAGTTCATCGGACACAGTCACAATAATTTTGGGGCAGTGGTATGGTCCCCAGTCTAATGTGACTGAATGCACAAATAAGCACTGTGATAGCCCCACTTTAAGCTCTGAGACTGATTTGTTACAAAGAATCCCTTTTAGATGTTTAGATGAGTTCACAGACCTTCCAAAAATATCTGTGCTTTTAATCGGGGGAGTAAAATCACTTGTTTATTAGCAGTAAAGCAATTAGAAAACAAAATCTCCATAACTGACCCAATTAGCTGTCAGACAACCTTTTTAATTCAAACAATCCCAGGAAATACAATTTAACTAAAACTTAATCTGCGTAGGATCAGATCATCTAACAGTGATTGTTCTGATCAAAAAAAAAAAGAGGAAAAAATAAGTTATTTTACAGCTTGAAAAGAAGGAGAACTATAAACGTGTTATGACTACACAGATGTTAAACACTGAAGGGCCATCTGGTAGGTAAAGAGAGCAGTTTTTCTTTCTTCTTCTGAGGTCTTCGAATTGGCTTATCCTATTAGAGGATGTTTAGGCTCAGTTCTCAGAAAAACAGTAAACAGAGAGGGGATACTGCAATGTGACACCAAAGCAACAGACTGGAGGCATTTAATAATTCTCAAATTGACCAAAAAACATTTAAAAACTGACAACAAAGCGAAGACTGTTCATTACTAAAGATATGAATTTAAGCCTGGGATTTGTTTAGTCCTGTGCTTTCATTAAATGTTAAATAAACGCAGAAACTGAACTTTTCTCGAGGTTTCATGAGTCTTTATTTGGGAACAAACTTAGTGAAAAAAAAGAGGCTGTAGCTAGGTAAGTATACAGATATGTGTTAACTGCACACATGCACAGAACTCTGACAGCTGACCAATCAGTCAGCGAGCTCCTTCCAGCTAATATCTCTAAGCCAGGCTACACTGGTCTCTTACTTGACCTTACTGACATTTAACCCTAATCCTCAACACCTTAAATGCTATTTCAGGCCTCAGCTCTAATCTTATTCCCACCATGTAACTTTGTATCTACAGCTTGTTACTCTAGCAAAGCTGAATCATCTCAGCACTTTCTCCAGTTTCTATTGTTCCCTCGGATTTTATCAGTGACCGACTTTGCAGTTTCCTGCATGAGTCAGGGTGCGTTTCGTCATTGCATTAACGGCAACGTGAAATTTGCCCGAAACCAAATATGGCTCCGGCAGTGATCAAACTGCTCCATGCCAAAAGTTTGGCAAAACACAGGTGTTCCCTCTCTACGCAGCAACTATGTTTACTAGATTGTCCCTGTGAAAGACTCAGTTTTTCTCCTTTTTCGCTTTCGCGTGAAAGGTTTGTGTTTTGAGAGCTGCAAGCTGCCCACATAGTGTCGTCACTGGAGCTGCTTTCCCCGTAAACTGTTTGGATTCAATGAGCTAATCCACCTACAGCGCTTGGCTCTGGGCCACGCAGCACACCAAACACACCATAATGTCTAAAAGGCTCAAATTTATAGGCAACTGTTAAATATTTACTACATATTAGCGACTGATTAATCACCTGTTGCCTGCACACTCACTGCATCGGCTTGTTAGGCCAAGGCTCGTAAAAACTACAATCCAACAAGGCGAATGGAGTAAATGTCACATTGTTGTGTTAGGTAAAATAACTCCACTGGGTGGTAAATCTATTATTTAATTTCACCTGTCTCAGAAAACAACTTCGCCCTGATCCATCCTTCCTGATGTTCATGATATGTGTTGAAAGTAATTTAAAGCTGGCATCTGCACTACATGAAAGCCACATTACCTTCTGAGAGTGCAGCCAAACCACAGCTGTACTCTGCACATGTTCATCTGGTCTCCTGCAGAGAGAGGCAGTGCATGTCAGAGCCCTTTCTTTTTGTTATTCCTTGTTCTTCTCCACCTCTGATAGTAAATTCTCTACAAGGTCCACCAAAAAGGACAGTCGGAGCGTCATGTCTGTCAGTCTTCAAAGAGTTATGACAAGGGAGAGTCACTAGTAAAAAGCAGAAACTCTGATAGCCATCAGTGGGACGAGGACTCTAGTAAATGGAGCGCTGAGTCTAGACCACTTGAGACGAGCATGTTAAGGTCATACTCATAAAAGTACCCTAGACACTTCACTCCTTACAGGCCTGGAGGGGAAGAGACGGAGGGGGGAATCACCTGCACAGATGAGTCAGGAGATGCTGAACTGCAAGCTGCTACTGGGTCCCCGTTACAGAGAGAGCAATAGCTCGCATGTGCAACGCATTATGAATGACGCTCACAGCAGCCTACACTGGCTGCGTGTGTGGCAGGTATGTAGGAAGGGAAGGGCAGTGGACTGAAATGTGACAAAGGTGTCATCACATAAAGAAAACGGGGGGGGAAAAAGGCAAATGAATTTATAACTTCCAGTCCACTGAAGAACTAAACAGATCCTTCAGTGGCCACCACTAATTGACCTTTAGAAGGAATGCAACACCTTCTCCTTGACTGACATTTGCTTTTAGCAGCTCCTGCGGGATGGGGCAGTGGGCTGGTGGAAGGCGATAGTGAGGGAGGGGTGAAGGGAGATCCGCCATGCCCCCTGTCCCTCAGACAACAAAGAAAGTGAGTGATGTTTGTCTGAAAACCAAGAGCCGCAATCCCTCGTTTTGATGTGTGGGCCACCTGGGATGCGGGTCTCCGTCAGCACTCGGGCCGAGGAGAGAGGAAGAGAAACAGGACTCACACAGATCTCGTCCTCAGGACAAACAATCTCAGTGACAAGCCGGCCGCAATCCCACGGAAGTCACCCAACAGATGAGGCATTCAAACACGCAGAAAAAACAAGGGACGCTTAGATGGCTACAAAGGGGCCAGAGCAGCACAGCATGGTTTCCTCCAAAGTTTGAGGATTAAAGTTTGATCCCTGCAAGAAACAAATTAATCTCATCTAAAACTCACAAATGGTAAAAAATAAAATAAAAAATAACATCATGAAGGTAGTCCTAACAAATATTTTCTTAAGCACTTTCTTAAGTTTAACTTTGAAGGATTTTACACAAACTTCAGCACTCCTGAGGTAAATATTGTGCTACTTTGTTTCCTTTACAAAACCTCAAATTTGGTTTCAAAATGCCCAATGCATGCATAATACAAAACAGGGGTTTTTCTCCTGCCTAACAAACTTTGGATAGTTGGTGGAGATCATTTTGTATTGAGGTACACACCCAAATTTACCTCAATATTCCTGAAAAAGTGTAAAAGTAAGACGGTAAGCAGTATTTTGTCAGTACTCTAACACAGGACCATAAAGGAACAAATTTAAACAAAGACTACAGTTTTGCACATTTATCGTCTGGTGTGAAACTGAATTCACTCACACTGACCTGAGCTTTAGTTTTTAGGATTTATAGGTCTTGAGACTTGGGAAGCTGCACTAACACGCTCCTGCAGTGGACAATTTTTTTTTTTTTTTTGCATTTCCACATTGCAGAAAAACAAAAAATAAAGAGATAATGAGGAAGTCTGACTGCCAGTCATCCTAAACTAATGTGAATAAAGACTTCCTTGTTCCAATAGGATTAACTGGAAAGAAATGACTGTGGCAGCTGTCTGGTTTGGTTCCCAAGGGCCTCAATTTCCACTTGATTAACTGACATGATCAAATTACATGTAGACATTTAGACTAATTTAATATTCTCTAATGTTCATGTTTTTCTTGTGTGTGTGTGTGTGTGTGTGTGTGTGTGTGTGTGTGTGTGTGTGTGTGTGTGTGTGTGTTTTTAAAATATAAGACTGTCAAATTAAAGTTTAAAGTAAAAAAGCAAACACTCTGATGACTCATAAGGCATAACGATCCCGGCATGTCGCTGCAAAGCGTGAGTGCACTCACTCATTGCTTGGCAGGGGTGTAACTCGTTAAGCTTCTATCAGGTTTGAGCTGTTCATTAGTCTTATGGCTCGACCACAAACCCTTCAGGATCAACGTGCACGATAGGAGGGATTTCTCTACAGTCACATTTCAGCGTCTAGTGGAGGGAAGCTCTGAGAAATCTAGAAACACAGAAATCTGGCTGACTAAAAATGAGTGAATTACTAAGAAATTGCTGAATTTTTCATTAAAAGCAATTCTGGTTAAGACTCCCATATTCTCTAACAAGAGACTATTTTTTTTTTTGGTATTGTCTTTTAACCTAAAAGCAATTTCAAAGAGAAAGGCTTAATTAATATGCATTATTCATCAAACGAGCCACCTATTTTGACGTATGTGGAAACTCTAAACAACATGATTTTGAAATTTGCACCATAACTGTGGTTCATCTGCAACCGCTTTTCCATTAATCATCAGGTTAAGTTTAAACATATGAGATTGATTTGTTTAGGGTGAAGGTGTCTATCGCTTTTGGTGCCGTGACACCAGTGGAAATGTCACGGTGCTGCAAATTTCTGGACTCGCCTCAATCATATCACAGATCTGGAAACCATTATTTAGTCCAGGGTACATTTCGTCACCAGCTTACATCATTTCGATGCGTTTCCGTCATTTGTGTTTGTTGTTCAAAGGGGTGTGAGAGTGTTGAAGGCAAGAGAGTGCTGAAACAAAGAGGGAACACCCCGAATAGACCCAAAGGTCCCGCTTGATTACAGACTGGTATCTTTCTCAGATTAAACGTGAGCGAAAGTGATTTCTACGCTCGGTGGAGAGCTTTTTTCTTTCCCCCTCACTACGAGGGGCCGAGAATGGTAAGCGGCCCGCACAGAGCATCGGCTGTGGGAGGCAGAGTCGGGGTACAGGGCCCAGATGGATGTCAGGGCAACATCTGTTCCACCTCCTGGCTGGATCTTATCAGGAGAAACGCTGCCACACACGCTGGATGGGAGAAGCCGGAGAGAAAGAGGCATTCTTTTCAGAGTTTAAAAAAACATGCCAGCTTTTGTTTGTCCTGTAAACGAAAGTTAGGTTCCCGGTCGGGTCACACATTTGCATTTCACAAAGCTCACAGGGTTCATTTTGTGGTGTGTGATAGCATTTGTTTATACTTGTGCTGTATGACATTAATTTCTATCTTTATACATTAAGTAGTAGTTGCCAAAATATGAACATAATCCAATTAATATTCTTATAAAATTATATTTTGTAAGAATATTCAGTACCTAAAGTGTTTAAATTATAACCAATTTAACCAGTTGGCAAAAATGCTGCAGCTGTTGAATGCTGACATGTTAAATGAATGCTGTCATTTAACATGTGAGCTGCACGTGTACTTTTGTTGATATCTATTGTTTCTGACACCCATTTCAGGACTTCTGAGCACAGTGTGCTTATTCTACTCTTTGCTTTTATGCAACAGAAGTAACATGAAATACAAACAGCATATATTCCATAATGTTGTTGTTTTTTCAAACAAGCTCTTTGACCTGTTTTTAATTAAAGTGGGAGAGAAAGTGTGAGAGAAAACACACCCAGGCAGCTTTGTCGTCACTTCACATCACAGTTTTGCTAAAAAAGATGAAATGCTGCAAACATGACATTGTTTTATAAACCCACATAGCTTCTGCTTCCAACAATATGAAATATCATGGAGCACCTTAAATGTTCAAATGAACACCGGCCGTGTTTGAACAGCACCTGATGGAAGATTTCCTGTTAACTGAAGTGTGTGTGTGTGTGTGTGTATATACACACAACAAACTGTAACTAAGTTGTAAATGTGAGAAGAAAAAAAAAAAAGCCCAGATAATGACGTGAATGCAGCACTCTTGATGTCAGAAAATCAAAACCAAAAAGACAAATGATAAACTATCATGAAGGCTGCAGCCTCGCATGGCGGATAATTGCTCGTGATTGGCAGCTTTGAACTGTGTTGCATAAGTTCAGCGTGCTTCTGTGCAGCGTCAGCCGCAGTCGTTCTCTAGAGGGCAATTTTCCTTGTTTTATCCTTTTGTTACAAATCACACCTTCACTTTATATTGCTGCCAACAATTAGGCTTGCCATAGATTTGTAGATCTCTTTGCATCTTCCTCCCTTCCTGTCTACCATTAATCAAGATTCATTTTAGTAAATTATAAATTATGCCTGCAGAGACTTGAATGTACTGTCTCCATCACAGTAAACATCCAGTTTCGGTTATTGTTGCTAGGTAATGTACTGTGAACGAAAATCGACTAGAAAAGTCTTGACAGACGACGATAGTTTAACTTTGAAGCTTCGTACTGAGGGTCTGCTGCCAACAAGGACGAGACACTCCCCGAGCCAGACACCAGGCATTAAATGAGCAGAGCAGGTGAAGGTTTAGCGAGGAGAAGACCGTCTGCGTCTTCTTCAGGGGAATTAAATCACCTTTACAGACATGGAGACGAGTGGGGAGAAGTGGAAGCGTGAGAGGTCCCTCGCCTCTCTTCTTTCTCCCGGGAGGGCTGCTCCTCTGAGGTCCTGGCCTCTTCCCTTCCCCTGGGCACTCGGCATGCCCACGCTGAGGGAGGGCTACTTTGGTGTGACCAAAGGGAAGCAGAGCGATCAAGAGTGAGACAGAGAGATGGAAAAAATCTGAGCAAAGAAAAGAAAAAAGAAAGAAAGAAAAAAGATAAGAAGAGGGAGAAAAAAGGACTTAAAATAGAAAGTGAGAGCGACAGGAAGAAAAAAGGGGGAGCGAGACGAGCGCAGCAGCCCATGGTTTGTCTCAGGGCTGCAGGAGCTTCCAGAGCTGGTGTGCAGCAGACTGAAGAGAAGCACGTCTGCCCCAGAGGCAGAGACTGGAAAACAGGATCAAAGAGTCGCCAGGGCAACCTGCATGACACACATTGTATTAAAGCCACACGGTTAATTTGAAAGAGAACGAAGAAGGGCAAAAGGAGAAGAAAGGGGGAGGCAGAGGTAGCACAGAGTAGAGTATATTTATCAGGCACTCCTGTCTCACTCTGTTAACTTTCCACTCAGAACTTTCTTCAGCTGCTCCACTTTGACTCTCTCTTACTCTCTCTCTCTTTTTTTAAAACCTCTGGCTCAAACTCCTCTGTGTCATCTGCATTTTCCTGATTATCTTCCAGCAGCTCAGGTTTCCACGGGTCATGCTAAATCACAAACCAGAGGTACTGTGAAGAAAACATGCAAACTTTCAATTCTTTAAATATTTTGTGCTAAAACATGAAATGCAAATAATCCATTATTCAAATATTTTCCCATTCATACCCATTTTGACCAAATTTAAGCACAAAAACCCTTTAGCTCCACAGCTCGGCAATTATTCTGCGAATAACTGCATTACGCCCCTCGATAGCATTCAGAGGAAGTAAGAGGACAAATGTATCAGATATTTTACTTCCACAGTTTAAGAAGCAAAAGTGATCAAAATGCCAACAAGAACTGTGACGGTAATTTTCCTTTTAAAACGTAAATTGCCTTTTTTGAGACAAATGCAAGATGAGATAATAACAACAACAATGTAAATACTGCATTTTTAAAGGTTTGGGTAATGAAATGACATGAAAAGGCCAACAGATCCCTAGTCAACAGATTTATTTTGCTTTCAAGCGAACAAATGTATCATTCTCACATCAGGTACAAAAAGTGGTTAAATCTCTACAAACCTGACAAAAATACTAATCAAAATAACAACAAACAATACAGAGTACGCAGGAAGGAGGAGGGGTGAACATTATTCATAAGCACATCTTCGGGACAACCACACACCTGTGGCACAATGAACATGACTCATTTTAAGAGGTGTGGAGTCCACCTGAGGGCAGCCGCACTGAACTGGCTCATCTAGGCCAAAGAAGCCCCATTGAGCAGTAATGGAGACAGGGAGCAGAGCAGGAGTGGAGGGGTAGTGTTGGTTTGGATGAAGTGGGGCAGAGGTACGTGATAAACAGCAGACGGGGAGGGGTCTTCAGACAGTTGGAAGGCATTAGTGTGTCGGACAGCGACTTGTCAGATGCAGCTGTTGCTGTGGCTGATTGATAGTTTGTATTTCACCCAGATGGGAGTCTGCAGTCACAAGCCAATGCTGAAAGGGATTATATCAAATTCAAAAGAAAAAAAAAACATACTGTAAAAAAACAAAAACATCATCAAAAGTGACAATTTTAGTGTTAAGCAACCAAGTCCATTACATTTCTCTACTTGTGGAGAAATCCAGCCTGGTCAATCATTGTTTTTTGTTTCTTTTTTTCTTCTTTGATTTGAAAAAATTCCTAAGTGTGACTCGTGTGTGTATGACATATAAAAAAAATCTGAATGCAGCTCTGAGAGGTTAAGATACAGAGCTAGAAAATATATCCTAAGTTGCACATTTACAAAAGCATTCAAACTCATTTCCACTTTCTCTGAAAGAATAATGTCTCCATAAACTCACCTAACACTAGTCACATGATTAGTAGTACTTGTGTATGGCTGCACAGGAGGGTACACAGCAATATACTTGTCTGCATGTACATAAGATACTCCATGAGATACTCAGACTACACTATTCAGATTAGATATTCAGACACGGTGTGACACACCGATATGTAACTACCGTTCATAACACAAGGCTTTGGACTATGCACTCCAATCACATGATGGCATTCGCTGTTACCGAGTCAAAAGGAGAAGCACACTTGACAGCCATACAGTACTTCTCAGTGGAAGGAACTTCAACCATGCCCACCCAAACATCCTGTAAAGTAATTAGTGGAGATGTTAAACATATCTACAGACAACCTGGGCTCCACTGTGTGTGTGTGTGTGTGTGTGTGTGTCTGTCTTAGTGCTCAATAATGACCAAAGGAATGCCATACCTTCCAAATGCCATTGATTTAATCACAATGGCACAAACAGCAGTAAACAAGATTTCTGTTGTCGGCAAAGTTCAGTGATTTCTTTTGACAAACTGCTTTACGCTGGGTGGGTTTAACAGTCGCGCTCCTCTGTCAGGCTGTAGTAGTTGACTGTCGCTTGTGCACGCTCTTCCAATTTGAAAAATGAGACCGCAGTGAAGGGAGGATAACATACAATACACATCTCACAGAGAGAAACCAACAACTGCTGTATTTTCTTGTGTGTGTGTGTGTGTGTGCGCGCGCATGTGTGCGCATGTACATGGGCACCAGCAGGATGTGTTGGTGTTTAACCGCTAATGTCTCCTAGCATTAGCAGCTTTAGCATCATATCCTTGCCGGCTCTGTGTCTTTGTCCTCCAACAGGCTAATGAACTGACCGAAGCTCTCCTTCACCGCCTCCATGCTGTCAGTGGTGCTGCCCTCCAGGATCCAGCGCTTTCCTCGGGCCAGCGGTTCCAGCTCAAAGTACTTCTTGATCTGCAGCCAAACACACGATGCAATCAGCTAAAATAATCATTTGAAAAAAGTAAAATCTTATATTTAGCGTCTAACAACAGCTCCTGTTTTCAATACGAATAAAAAAATATGAATCAACATTTTAATTTCCCCCCAGAACATCTTTGATCAAATTCAAAGTATAAAAAGTTCAAATAAAGCAAAAACACACAATCGTCAAACTACAGCTTGTAAAGGCATGTAAGCTGGCACATTTTCATCTCATATCCTCACCACACTAGGTCAGTTCACACATTACCTCACCCTCAAACATGTGGCAGAAAGTAACTGTATAACGTTGTGCTTTAGTAACACATAAGACTGAAGACATAGTACGTTTTTTAGACCGGTATCCAGTAATTGCTGCTGTTCAACCCCCCCCCACACACCTAAATGAAACACAACAACCTCTTCATCTGACGAATAAAAGGGTTGGCACTGCTCTTTGTAACAGTTATTATAAAGTTCATATGCTGGCTTTTGGCTGCTCTTGACAGTGGGGGTGCTGTGAGGTTCAGGGGAGAACCAGAACCAGCTGTTACGTAAAAACAAATCTCAGCAGAGAGAAACAATGTCTTAGACCTCCACTGAAGGTACTGCAGGTTGTTAGGGTTTCTGACATTTTCAAGCTGAGAGATATGGAAACAATTTTTTTGCCCGATGTGAACCCAGTTCAGCCATCTCCTCCTGTTTGCCTTATAGCCAGTGAAGAATGCACAAAACCAAATGTGTACTGTCAGCAGCTCTGGGAGAAAAATGCAAAGCTTCAAATGTAACAGATGCAATAAAAACACAATTTCCCACCTTATTAACTAATTTAGTCAGTTTCATGCTCAGTTTGACAATGGTGTATAGGCTTGCAGAAATGTACACAATGTGTAACAGACGCTGGGTTGAAATATATGAATATAGGCATCTCTATTTCACACTCATCTTTATTAGAATATTAAGCTACAAGCTAAACTACTGCGTTTTTTCGAATGCAATATTCACATTGAGTATTGACTGGCTGGAAAGAGGACAGCACAAAGCTATGCTCTGAAGCTATTTAAAACATTACATTAGCTATTATCAATTTAATTGATTTCTTTAGTGCTCATTTCTACACATTTCTGCAAATATCAAACCGAGATTAATGACTGCAGACAACCTCAGTGTTCTGAATTATACAAGAAAACATGTGCAGCAAATAAACACCACAAAGTCCACAAGGATCGTCACACAGTCAAATTACTTTTCAACTTCAAGTGAAATTGCTTTTGTCTAGACCGTGCTGGGCTGTCTAGCTGTGCCATGGTGTGTGGCATGAAGAGGACGGAGAGGAGGAGGAGGGGGTGCGCACTCTTTGTGTCTGCTCAAACCCAGCCAGCCATGCCAGCGAGTGGGAGAGTGAGTGCCGTCTCTGCCCCCCTGAGCCGAGTCTCTGTCCGGGTGTAATGTGAGTTTAATGACAGATTAAGTCACCTCAGCCGCGTTTGGCTCAGAGGCCTGGCTAGAAAGCCGAGTGGACCCAAACAGTGTTAACAAATCTGTCTGGGTAACTTGAGCTGCCCTAGCCCAGGCTCTAGCCCCAGACCTAGACTGTAGACGATGTGGCTGGCTGCCTGTCTGGCTGGCTTACTTGTCAGCCTGTAGCCAAGGCCCTCTTCTGGAAGACTTTGGCCCCTGCACTGGCAGACAGTCAAAAGTCCAGAAGTGACCTCTGTGCAAGTGCAGACAGGCTCAAGCTTCTCTCACTTCCCCTCACGGGCCAATAGAACACACCCAGGGGCATCTCATAGTGTGGCAAATACCTTCTTTAGCACTGTGCGACAGATGAGCGGCCTTACCAACGACGGCAGATGACTTCTAAAGTTTTCAGTGCAGCTTTACACTTATGTGCGCATGATAAAACCACTAATCTGAGATCTCAAACAATCCCCTTTTTACTTAATAGCCAACTGATATGAACACCTTCTTGCGAGCTACATTTCATCGACACTGCATATCAAATCCAGAGACTTTAATCACACAATTCAGCCATTATATGCTGCTAAAAACACTGCCTCAGTATTACATTACTGAAAGAATCAGCAATGTAATGCAATCAGCAGTGTGGCCCAAACCAGTTTCTCTGAGATTAAATCCTCCTAAGCACACTTATGCTTGCTTAAGGAATTGCGTGAGGCAGTGGTATGGGTAAGCCACACAAGACGTGGATTGCCAGATGGCTCCAAGGATGACCACTGGGTCATCCAGTCTAGCTTCTTCTAGGTCATACAGACCGGAGCGTCTTGCCTTGTGCATGTTAGAAAGCAGCTTATACATGCATGAGGGTGTCAAAAATTCTTTAATCGCTTGTGTCTGTGTCAGCAGAGTTCCTGCTGCTCGAGCCTAGTCATGCTAGCCAACAGTCTGCGCTCTCAGGAGGACAGACATGAAACCCAGGAAAGGTGAACTCTTTGGTAACAGCCCTGAATAGTTAGTAACTTCTGAGACTATGAAAAGTCTAAAGACTGGGAATGTGTAAGGAATCTAACATACCCAAGGGGCAGAAGACAGACATAAAATAATGTTAAAGCATGATTTCTTTTTGGAATATGAGCCTCGACTTAAGTAAATGAATTATAGATCTATTTTTTAGGTTGTATAATTTGTGACCCAGTGTCCGCAGGGAGTGGCTGTATAATATAGTCAGCTAAGCTTAAGCTCCAAACCTGGCAAGCCTACTTTGGGCTATTTAAGATACCCAATGGGCATATATGGCACGTGCATCCAGCTGCTCCCCGACCTGTGCCAGATTACTGCATGTATGGTCACTCTTGGCATCATGCCATGGCAAGAGGATCTCCTGGCAGAATAAAAGAGCTTTAATGAGCTCTGCTCTGGCCTCTTGACCAACTAAACAAACCGTGGAGCCACCTAAAGGGGCAGGGCAGCTATGGAGATACCTGATATTGCTGTCTGATACTACATGTGAAGAAAAAAAAACCCCTAACAAATTTATATCCTCTCCTCTACAGTTGTCTTCACCTTCTAAAAAGGCATAAAGTAGAGCAGGTGGCAGTGGGCTCAGATGTCTATATTTTAAATTATAAAGCAGAGAAAAAACAAAAACAACAAAAACTGTCAGAAGTTTTTTCTCAGTATGCTCAT
>NW_005187483.1:1668226-1694485 GCF_000239375.1 Pundamilia nyererei | reverse complement strand
ACACACACACACACACACACACACACACACACACACACACACACACGGGACCAATACAGAAGAAGAGGAAGAAAGAAAGCAGCTCATATCTACATTGATGCACCCACTCAATCCAGACAGATACTAAGCTTCTCTGTCAGGCTGGCCAGACATTCAGGTACTGAAAGTAGACGATGCGGTTGTGATTTACTGATTATTACCTGTTCATTCTTGCACCACAACTATCAAGAAACCCAAAAAACACAGCTCCTACCATAAAAAAAAAAAACCCTTCCGAAATGTATTAAACCATCACACTGTTGAGACAAAACCGACACAGCATCACAGACAGAGTACACAGAGAGCTGATACATAACTAAATGGTATGTAACCTAATGTGACTCACTTTTGTTGTAGTGTTTCCACAGCAGTAATTACCTCCAAAAAGTCAATTTCATGGATCATTTTCATTATTTTATTGGTACGCAGTGTTCCTTGTAGTTATTTCTGCTGGGTAATTTGTGGTTAAGCACCTTTTCAACAGTGCGATGGCAGAAGTCCAAGTTAACACGGTGACATTAACATGTTCAGGATCTTTCTGATAAAGCTTACTACGGTTCAGTAGGTTGGTGCTATGTGGGCGTATTTAAGAAATCTCAAATCTCAAAAAAAAAAAAAAAAAAAAAAAAAAAAGAAATCTCAAGTCGTTTTTAACATATTTGCAGAGGTTTACAACAAAGCCAGATGAAACAGATTTAGATTTGTTGGATACACTCCTACAGCAGATTAGAACCGAAAGAAAGTTAAATGGTCTGTGCTGTAAGCTTTCCATTTCTCATGTATGGTTAACACTTTCCTCGGGTTATAAAAGCCTGAAAAACAAACAAACAATTAAATTAAATAGAGTATTATCAAATAATACTAATAACATCTTACTGTTTAAGTAATAAGACCATAAACAGAAGAACACAGAATGTTAATCTGAGAAGACGTCAAAACCTAAAGAGAAGCCGTTAAAAATACTCAGACAAGTTATGATTTCCTCCACACAACATCAAAACTGTTTTTTGAAACAAGGAGCGCTCATTGGTCAACCAACAGTTTCGGCCTAGAGCTTTTAATTAGGCTAAACTTCAGCAGAACCCTTTTTAAACAAAAAGAGCATCACTTCTGCTCACAGGATGTGAGCAAAACACATCTTTTTATTATGTGTATGCAAATAAATGAATAACATGGCCTTCGATGCCCTTCTCCTAATATTTACCATGACAACATATCTATGAAGCGTCACTGTCACATGTCAAAACCTCACCACACGAGCAGGCACAAAACTGGAGAGGGAAGCAATAGGGGGTCTCTTAACCAGGGAAAGTGGCAGACTCAAATATCCAAGACAATCAATTACACCATCCCTTGACATGTTGGCCCCTGTGAAGATATCAGTCACTTGGAAAATGGCCCACACTGGCGACTGCATTGAAACGGGAGGGTAATGTGAGATCCACTCACCATATAATAGATATGCCTTTGTTTGCTTTTCCGCCTTACCTAAAGAGCCTTAAAGACATGAGAAAGCCTGGAGGTCCCCAAGAGAGGAACACCTGGGAAGCCTGTGAATAAACAAACACTGTGCCTCAAATTGAGGGAGGTGTGAAACTAAACAGCCCACTGGCCAGTAAATAAACCCCAAAGCCTATGTAAGCACCTATTTAAAGCTATAACACTTTCAGTAATGGACTGAAGATTTTGCATCTAAGGTGGGCAAGTCAAGGTGGATCATGACCTGATCACTTGTTTGGTTAATGTATTAGCAGTAAGTAGGGCATGAAGTGAGCACTGCAGAATCCCTCTTTGAATATAGTTGAGACAGCCAGCAGCTGGCACAGCACAGCGAGAATACAATAATAGAGCTCAACAGGATCTCCATACCAAACCCTTTCCTATTGTGTGTGCACAGCAATATTTAATACAAGGGCTTCCCCCAACCAAAGACTTTCCCAGCCATTAGTCGCGTAGTCATTGCATGTTGTTGATGATATTAATTAAAACATTTAACTATATTTTTGGGATTCTTTTAAAAACGGTTTGAGTTGCTGAGCCCAGAAGAGACACTACAAAGGGTAACACTGTTGATGCTTTGCTAAATCACAGGGAAAAATGTTATATTCTTGGGGTTTTACCTCTCCGAAAGATCCAAAACTTTAAATTGCCTGCAAATCATATATACTCATCTAATAACAGCAGACACCAGTCTTTACATGTCAAAGCTGCCACATCACAAAAGGTTTGGGTTTTTGTTGTGCATTTGTATGTTTCCAGTCAAATCCCATTTAAACGCTATGGACTACGAATCTCGTCATCGACCAAGCTTGGGTCCATTTTAAGGGAGCAGTGATATGATTTACATGCCTCCACTGTTGTGCAGCAGAATAATAGCTTTGCTTTTAGATGCATTTTGTTCAACTTTGTGTACATAAACTGACTAACGTGGCCCAGTGGACCAATCGATACTCTGACTCCCGGCCAGCGGACGTTTGTTGCCTTACTCTACGCTCTACACTGACCAACAGACAGAGGTGAAATGCCAAATACACAAAAACACATTAGCTGTCTGGTAGCAATTATATTTTTGAGGGATACAGAAATGGAAGCAATCAGCTTTTGTATACTAAAGACCACAGCAATCATCAATAAGAAGCAGTGCACAGCTGAAGACCTTGATGTTTCAAGCTGCAGTAGATTTAGGGCGCACTCAGGAATGCAAAGATCCATGAAGAAACCTACAGCTGTACTTTGAAGCAAATAAAGAAAAATGGATGTAGGGGGTTTAAGAACACACCAATGGTGTCAAAAGGACATATTGCAAAGACTTTAAACCTGAATTCTGAGCATGACAGGAGTGAGTGGGACAAACAAAGATGTGGACTTTGAGTTAAATCCTTTCATTTGCTGTGGAAACAATCCAGGTCTAGCAAGCATGTAAAAGCGCTGAGGCCACCCTGGAACCAGACCAGAGTTGTAGAACTGTTGGAGCAGGCAAAAAATGTCTAAAGTCCCAATGTCACAATGTAAAACCTGAGCAGCCTTGAGATTTACTGTCGTGTTCCACTCAGGTGAGACCACAGGGCTTCCCTTGGGCTCAGCTTAGCGCGGGTTCAAAGTGATTCACTTGCAGTACACTTTTCTTCAAAGCCAACTGACCACTGCCAGATCAGAGTTATCCTCAGAGGCTCTGTAAATCAAGGATGCACAGGGGACATTCTTACAGACTCCTTCACTGTGCTCCTTGGAACAATGTTATTGCTTTTAAGAGGTTACACAGTGATAATGTTCTTTCCATATAAGCATTTTGAAAATTTATCTAGAAGATGTGCATGAGAAAATTCCCACTTGGACAATGAACAGGTAGATCTTTTTTTTTTTTTTGCTTTGTTTTTACAAGCACAGAGGTATTTGCTTTTATTTTTCTTGCAGCAAGTCATATGACTTCCAAAAACGTCTGGCTTCCTCATGGGTAAATGATGCATGTTTCAAATTTGGTAGTGACAACATCAGATGCAGTGTTTCTGCAGAACACATCCTTACATATCTACATAGGACAAAAGGGAAAAAAAAGAAAAAAAACATGGCATGGTATGTGGCATAGTGAGACAAGGGTCTAGAGGACAGGCTAAAAATATCTAAAGCAATCTGACCAACAGAAAAATAAGTAATGACTCAAAAACACCAGAGGAAAAAAAACCAGGATGGCAACCTCTTTGGTGTCCCGGTGAACGCACTAGATTTTGTTATTTTTAGCAACTGATTGCAAGAAAACCTTTTTTCCAAACAATCGCAGTCCAACTTGGATTAATGGCAGTCACTCTGAGTCAGACTGGCAAACGTTTGCAAATTAATTTCTATTCCCCTCTTGGAATGGAACAACTAAGGAAGATATCATTAGTGCTTCAAAGTTAAAATGAAAAAGTTCTCTGAATTTAATAAGCTGATGTCATGAAATGGGCAATTAGAGGCCTTAAAGCTGTGGCTGATTAGTTTATATGCTGATATTGGTACAAAGATGTCCAGAAGATCACTTGAGAAAGGAAAAGATAACATGCTAAAATCATACCTGAAAAACAGGGCGCACTTAATTTCATAAGCTTCTGATGCTATATATATTTAGATCACAACATCTAAGAGACCTCTTTGGTTGTGGTCGCTGGCATATATCGTTAAGTGAAGCTTAGAGATGAGGTGATGTTACAGGCCAGAAGCATGAATGGCATTTTCTATAGAGTGTGGGCTGGGGGCAAAGGGGAAGGAAAACATCCGCCCTCTTGTGCAGGCTGGAGAATAATTGGCAGGTTCAGTACATGGAACAAGGCCCCTTCACCAGGGTTTGACCTGCAGGACACTAAGAAACGTCTGCGAGGGTAGAATATTTGGGAAGTGTGTGTAGTGGGTGGGGGGGTGCGTGCGCATGTTTGGCTCGCCTTATTAAAGATTTACAGTATCTCAATTTATGAAAGGCCAAGGGCTCCCTGACAAGGAACATCTGGTCTATGGGACTTAAACGGGTGAGCTGGCGTCCTGCCCATGCTCCCTGCTGCAGGGGCCAATGTGCCAGCACCTTCCTTTAAGCCCGCCCTTTCTCTCTTCTTCTTGTGAAGGGGGCTGCCTTGCTGTAGCAGCCCACACAGAGGGTTCTCAAAGCCCAGGAGGTCTGTCCCAAGCCACCGCCTCCTTCTCCAGGACCCCCCTAGTGGGACTGTCCACCCCTTTCACTCTGAGGCCCCCCTTTCACACTGCAGTTCTGACAGTTAACCAGCTTGAAAGCTGCAGCAGGCCCCCGCTTCAGCACACAGCACGCGGCAATAGAATCAAAGTGCTCCACTCCTGCAAAAGATTTAAACCATGCGTCAAGTTGGAGTCTGTACACACACCCTCACATAGCAACTTCTCTTTGCAACGCTTACTCTCACAGACACGGACGTGCAAATCAAAGGCTATCAAATTTTTTTCATTCAAGGTTGCAGGCTTTCATACTTTTTTTTGTTGCTTTGGATACCTTCTCATATTTATAATCGTAATCACATAATCAAAGGAATCAAAAGCATACATGAACATGTTTGCTTGTAATGTGTAAACTAACCACAACAAAGCTTCCCCCCCCTAAAAACAACCAACTGGCAGGCAAAAAGGACGAAAGACCAATCAGAAAACAAAAGCTATGATGAAACCAAGGCTTGTTTGTTCAAAACACACATTTCCCAACATGTGTTCCAGCTGCTTCAAGCAAATTTCACTAATTAAAGTGCACGCCACTCTATGAAACCAATTTTCGGGAAATTTACACATCGGTGGTGTCTCTGTGGATATGCATGGTTCCGAAGCTCATCATCAAACATGAGGTTTGATGTAGTTTAAGAAATGTGTTTGTTTTTGATGCATGGTTCAATACCCTTAGTTAGAGAACTGCTTCTGTCTGGTTTTAATCTCTTCCATAATAAGAAATCAGTAGTGTATACCCAAAACTGTGGATCAGTACAAACAAAAGCAGCCATAGCCACACACGATCATTTTCATACCACAACAGGCAAGGATGAAAGCCAATCCTGTTCTTCTTATCGCATCAATTAATTATCAATAAAGCCAATAATGGCCTTTAACACTAAAGCATTTAAGAAGTTAAGAACAAACTTCTGTGAAGCCTGGATATAAATCTACCAGGAGCCCCACATTTGTGAAACAGTGCTATACCCATCAAACTTTTAGAAAACTTGTGAAAAAGGGTACATTTCAATGGATGAAAAACTCAATGGAAGGGAACCCCCCCCCCCGAGATTCCCAGCGTTTGATCCATGTGAGTCAGCAAGGGAACTTTGGGGTCAAATCGCATACTGAAAAGGCTTTTCGGAAGTCTTGTCCTGGCTTGTGGCGGCCGGTCGTCCGACCCTGCTTGACCGAAAACAAAGGGAGGGCCACTGACCACAATTGGGAAAGACGGGATTCTTTTCTCCTACAGAGGAAAGTACGGTGCTGAATAGGGTCTGGCTGTCTGAATTGCGCTCCAAACGGATTCTGAGAGTGAGGACCCACTAGGGTCAGGGTTCAGAGGCATTTGACGTGGGCTATGGGAAAATGCGTGCACAGTGCCCACACAACCTGCCAACTGCCCTCTCACCCACAGTGCCCCTTAACCTCCCAGAGGGACAGACCACCTGCCCAGGGATGACAGGACGAGAAAGGCGGTATGGGTGGGAAAAAGAAAGAAAGCAGAAATGAAGGTGGGCGGGAAGGCTGCGCTAGTGGGTGAGACAAAGATGTAAGAGAGATAAAACATCAAAGAAACAAGTAGTCTCTAAGTAACTTCACATACTGGTCTTCCAAGGTCTAGCACACATTCTCCAGGGGGTAATCAATATGTGCTGCTTGACTGATTTTCCAACTTTTGCATCCCAAGGTGGGCTGGATGAAGCCCCGGTTACATGTCTGTAAGATCTCTCTTGAGATTTGCAGTGCTTTTTTTTGTAATCACTCACAGACTACAGCACATGGAAACAGAGGTTAATAGCAACATGGAAATGTATGTTACAGTACCCCTAAAAGTGGCTCATCATTTATCAAAGACTCAGGTATATTTATCAGCTAAAACATCTGGAGTCAACTTTTCCCTTCTCAGGAGTACAGTTTCACATGGGACCACCAAGAAAGACAGAGTTTATCAGCCCAGTCTGCTCTGAATCTTTTTTTTTTTTTTTGTAAGCACTTTCTGGTTATCACTACCAGGAGTGACAACATCCTGCTATGTCTGTTCCACCATCTGTAAGAGGATATGACCAAGCAAGAGTCAGGAGCAGTGTACCACATGCAAAATGCAAAGGGGACGGTCACGCCGGTGCTATCACCAAGGATAAATTCCTCTGTCCTGTTGTTAAGAAACAAAAGTGTTTTCTCAAGCCCATCTTATTACGGTCACCAAGAAATATTGATAGAAAAAAAAAATCATATTGAAATGCAGTGTGAGTTGAGGGGAAATCAAAAGAATCAATTTAAAGTGTAAAAAGAACCAAAAACTTGACGGGACTTGTAGAGTTCTAACACCTTGAAACATCTCTGCATTAAATTACAATACTACCCGAGTGAATTGGAAAAATGAGAGCACAGACTGATTAATTGTAATAGAAGACGTAAAGGCAGACACTGACATTTAAAGACAGCTTAATTGCAAGAGTCTGTTGGAAAATCAAGCTGTCAACGCCGTGTTTTACCAGAGAAGATAGAGTCATCTAAGTGCACATGGTGGGGCCACTGGCTGGAGACACCTCTTAAAAAAATATCACGCGCTGCTTTACATGGAATGTCACACTTCGGAGTGCCATGCGGTTCACCTAATCAACTGACGGGAGGGAACTGAACTCAGAAACTACACCGAACCGTGTGCGGATTGTGTGAAGTGTTAGCAAGCATATCTGTGTGAGATAAAAATCCACCATTAAGTGCATGTTGTAGACTTTCATCATCGCTATTCAGTTACAGTTACATACTATTCTAGTGTTTCAGTGCTACCGGAACACAAAGGAATGCAGGACTGTAATCTCATTCCTACTGTATGTTTCCCCAACCAAATGATATTTGTGTGCTCTGTACAACAGCATGGACCTCGATTATGACGAGCAAATATGAAGTGAATACATTTGATGCTACTGGCGTCTGCAAGAAGAAGTTAAATATTACTCACAAAACTGAAAGTCAAACGAATAACAGCCAGCAGAGTGGAAGAGTGCATTTTATAAATCCATAGAAAAGTGTACTCTTATTAAAAAAACACCTTCAAGAAAAGACACTGGATGAACTTACTCTAATAAGCAACAGATCACCAACATATCGTTTATGTAAATGGCCTGAAAATAATATATATATATTTTTTATCATCTGTACAGATAACTGCTGTTACAATGCTGTCAACGTGTCCGGAGGCTAACTCAAGCTCGGCTTTCTGGATGTTGCTACATTATGGTCAATATGTTTATATAATGTGACCACAGAGTCATTTGCACTTGGCAAGAATTAAGGGACAGAGCTCAGCAAGGGCACCTGCTCCTCATCCATTTTTCTCCTGTAGCCAGCAACACAAGTCTGGGGTTGGAGAGAGGGAGGTGGGGGTGGGGAGCACTGGTTGCTGACCGGCTTCAGTCTAGACGGCTCAATACGCAGTTGACTTTTTAAACCCGCTTGTCTGGAAAAGAGCAGACGTGAGGTAAGAGGGGGGTGAGCTGCAGCAGAGAGGTGGTGGTGCATTTTGGCTGCCATAGCCGGCGGGCTAAACTCACTAGGCACAAGCAGAGGGAGAGAGTGAGAGAGGGAGAGAAGAGGGGGGGTGGAAGAAAAAAGGAAAGAGAGGAAAAGAGAGCGAAAGAGAAACAGATAGAGGGGCAGAGAGAGCGAGCAAGAGACACTATCAGAGAGAGCCATCAGTCAGTGGCTGGGGCTCCATTGTCAAGGTCAGTGAGTGGCAGAGTAAAAAGTCACACCACCTGACCCCCCCCCACACACCACCACCACCTCCGCCGCCTGTCTGCTTTCCTGCTGTTCATCCCCTGTCCTCCTGCTCAGTACCGCCATCAGTCTTGTCTGCTCACTCAGCACACAGAAAGGAAATCTGATCTAAGTGACTGCAAAAAAAAAAATTCTATAGTGAAGCTGTCATTATATGGGATGTATTTTACAATTTCTCTATTTACTTAGTTTGATAAGGGGAATACACCCCAGGCAAAAACAGCTGTATATGATTTCGGTTAACATCTGAATACATTCCTTTTTCGCATGAAATAGCCCGTCGATTCCCCAGATCTGTGAACACTACGGTGGTCTCCCTGCTGATGCCGTTTTTAACTCTGCACCAGAAATTTTTATGCAACAGCTGGACCTTTTAAGTTTGGAGCCCATTCATCTTCATTTGGCATCGTGGAGAAAGGTTTTATTGGGAAATTAGTAGAATTCAAAAAGAATGTCTGTTAGAAATGCTGACTGCACTCGAGCTGCAGTTTTCATTAGTCCCAATTTTTGGCAGTCAAGCTGATAAAAATTATTTGACATTGCACAATGATCTCATCTTTACAAGACTGGCAACGAGCCCGTTTGGAATTTGTCTTAATTATTATTCTGCAGAGAGCAGGAGAAAGATGAAATTGGCTCACTTTTACTTTTGCAACATTACTTAACTCTCTTAAGGCGAAAGCAAACCGCTGAAGAATACCGACATCTGCTGAATCATTTGACGATGCTGCAGCACTCCTTTACCAACGTACGTGATTAAATCTAGATGAAAAGACTAAGACAGGTCATAGCTCTCAGACTGCCCTTGTGGCGATTAAGCACTGACCGCAGCTTTTTCTGCCCATGAGGTATGTGAAAGAACAAAGGGCAAGCCACGCAACACATACATGCCGTGCAGCGTTAAGCATAGCATCACTTTTGTCGTGAGCATCAGTGTTTACAGACCAGCTGAGTTGTGCAAACACTCCTTTCGATATCACCGCCCCTTCCTTTTCCATCAAAGGCAAACTGAGAAAGGACATCCATTATGACCTTTCATAGATTAAAGTCAGTCAATGGAGAGACATTTAACATCATCATATAAACAAATAAATAGCACAGAACACATGTGATTAGATCAAAGTTTCCTTTTCAACGCCTTGTGTCTGTGTAGAGTTAAGACTTGTGAGTGTGTGTGAGGACAATAAGAGTAGACCCCCCCACTCCAAAACCTAAATCAGTGAGACCAAATCTCACAGATTTTGCCCTAAACCATGTCTTTTTGAAGTTACCTTCAAAGAAGTCAAATTATGATCCTTCACTTCAACTGCTCGACCGCGTTTTAACTAAACATGACTGTATTCTGCAAAACGATCAAGACTTTAATGCTCTGCTGTCCAAATGACTAATTTAGCATTTTACTGAAGGACATTTTTAAGGTCAGCCTATCACATTTTTTTTTTCATTTTTCACTCTTTTGAAGACGTGATTTCATGTGTTTCAATGTGACTGTGTGTCTTTTCCCTCCTCTACTCGGGTCACTCCTGCAAAAAAGCTCTTAACGCTGGATTTACTACCTCCCTTTTTGCTTGTGCTAATAATTATTTTCTAGAGGATAAAAAGGAGGAAAAAAGGTTGGTAGTGGCAGCCTTTGTAAACTCCTGTTTAATAGACTAATAGAGGGGAGGACTGAATAAAACAAATTGTCACTTTTCAGTCTCATATGTGACGTATGTGGTGCACAACTTTTATCCCGATGATTATTCTAAATGAGCTGGCAATTATTAGACATTTGCACTCAGTAATGACGCAAATGCAAGGTATTGTAAGGGTGATCTTAACAACTTAGTTATGGCCATTTGGTAAAGGCGTTGCTCACGCTGTGTTGTTTCCTTCTAAGGTTCATTGATTGGCCCTTACCTGTGCCTCATCTTCTAAACAACCAATCAGCAGCCACTGGGGAATTTTGAGCCACCAGCGTCACAGTCCACAATGACACACACACCATGTGCCAGACGTTTGACGAAAGTTTCAGACACTGGGCGCCACATGAGTCACTGAGCACAGCCACCACCCAATGTGTGCCAAGACCTGCAAGTTCACCATGTGCAAAATGTGACAGAGGACAGTGGTTGACTAGCCACTTCCGTCTGGACTATTCCCAACACAGTTTGATCAAAAGTTGTGAGAGGACTTTCTGCAATGTTAAATTGCTGTCACGGACACTAGAAAAAAAGAATACTGTTCCAGCCACATAAGAGAGTCAAAAACCTATAGGCTCCGTTTAGTAAATTAGGGGTCTTATGCAGCAGAAATGTTATTCTGAGGACCCTGCTTTTCCCCCCCTCTATAGAAAGCCTAATTTGGTCTGCATTGAATTTCCTTTAAGTCATATTTGCAAACTAAAATAGAATTCTGATGGTTTTATATTAACTGAACAAATGTTTTTAAACTTCAGGAATGTCAGTTCCATCATAACCACATCCGGATATATATACTTCCTGGGCTTTGTGTGAGAATTTATGGTGAGTCATTTTAAAAGCCTCAATTTTAACAAATTACCTGTTTTGGTCATAACTGCCAGATCGCATGCCAACACAAATTATTAGGAACCTCTCCACATTTGGATCACATTAATGCACTGTATATTCAATTAGCAAAGAGTAGGCAAGATTCAGCATGTGCAAGAGCGACATAGTTTGTGCAGGGTACAACTTGTAAAAATGTATTACTAACCCCGCAGTGCACCTACGTACATGCTGCATGCTGAGATAACTTATGAACTAATTAATGGCTAAAAACAAGCGATCAACTGGATGTAACATTCAAGTAGCCATCTGGATGTCTACCACCTGTCGAGGGTGAGTAAGAGCATTATGTGGCTAGGAAGAGATGTGTCATATTTCAAACAACAAGTCAGTGGATTTTACAAACTTTGTCCATTACTACAATTGCTAAAGGGCATATTTTTAAATTTACAGATTAATTTATTTATAAATACTTTTGCCATTTGATCATGTGTGTCTCTCTACTTTTAATTGTAATCTCAGTTTTTGCACAAAATGTGATGCATTCACGTGACTGATTTATTAAATCCAACCTCTATCTTGTGCAACAGGTATAGATAGCTAAAAAGGTTGCATAGTAACGTCTTAGTCATTTTTCTAATGGTAAAAGAAATGATCAATATATTTCAGTGAAAGCACACGGTGCTTGTCTTTGTGCTTTTACTGCTCACATAAAGATAAACCCTGTAAAGACAGACAGATGACTTGTGTTTGAGATATCCCACAGAAATAAACAGATAAACCATAAAAACAAAAACAAAGGTTTTAGAATTTCTAGTAAGAACACCCACCAGTGCAGTACATTACTTCAAATTTATGCATCATCACATCACTGGCTTAAAGTAAAGATAACTTCAGAGAAAGTCCTGCACTAAGCCAGAACAAAGATATAAAATATGAACTAAACTGAAAAGAAATAATAAAATGAAGACATGACTTTAAAAAATACACAAGGGTACTGTTTTGTTTCATTTACTGTGTGAAATAAACAACATGAAAATATGTCTGGCAGTTATTCTCTGACCAGCAGTGGTAAAACAACACCCGACTGTAATTAACTTGAATTAATTTAGCATGCTTTTCCTAAGTTTGGCTCAGAAAAACATACAAATAAGAATACGCACAGTGAAGAGAGTCGTCACTATCATAATGATCAGCGATGAACGACTACATTAGAAAAAATACAGATTTCAAAAAGTATGATGAAACATCTAAAAAAGGTAATTATGACGGCACGTAGGTTTTCATAAGAAACATAAACAGCAGACTGTCAGAGCTTTGCAGGGAGGCTTGCAACGCTTCCCTGCAAAAAAAACAACAACAAAAGGAAACAACCGTCACCAGTACAGAGATTTCTGTTCGGTGTTTTTCTGAAGAGAAAACAAGGATGCTGTATCAGTGCTGTAGAAAAAAAATACTAATAACTGATGCACCTTAAAAATGGTTTCTGTGACATCCATGAAAGAAAAAGATGAGAAAGGAATACTTTCCACGCGTTTCACACCTTCACTCAGTTAATTAAATAGAAAATACTGCTATCAAATGACTCTTGTCAGATTAAGTGGGCGTTAATGACGATAATGAAATGCCTGCAAGGGCAGAGGTTATTAGTTACTAGAAATTGTATATATATTATTGTGCAACATTAAAGTATCTAATATGCAATTAGAGGTGAGAACCTAGAAAATGAGCTACTTTCTGAAGAGTTACAAGCAACTTAACTTTAACTGATTAAGTGACACAATCACCAGAGGGAATGAACAGTACTTTTCAGATAACTGAAGTAAAAACTTAATCAGAGAAGATGAAGCAAAGTCTGCTGAGTGAGCAACACTTGTGGCACTTGGAACTGCACCAAAACTTACCGGTAACTTTTTTTATTTCCACAAAGTACTTCTCATTTCCATTGTCTGGCTGTCTTTCCAAAGCTTTCATCTTTCTTTACTTAGACCCTTTGGGACTGTCTCTTCAAGCGAGTTGGTCTGCACAGAAATACTAGAGGGGTATCACCTGCAACTGCCACAAACACTGCAGAAAATAGGCTTGGGAAAGACTGACTCCATCTGAGGTGTCAGCTATACCGTTTGGTGTGCATGACAGGTAAACAATAACATCCCTTAACACCCGCGGATTACTTTAAAACGCATCAATTACGAAAGATTATTTCGACGCATCCGTTAAGCATGCCATTATCCGGATGTATACACATTTCAACAATAATCGTGAGAGTTGGAATCCCATCCTCTCTATTGTCAATGACTGGAAGTTCATTTTCACAGATGATAAACAGATTCCATCTGTCTACAGGCTAGGATTACTACTGAAAAGGGGGAACAATATCATACATGCTTAGCAGAAAGCCCGTTCTGCACAACAGATGCTAAAGAAGCCATTTAAAAAGAACAGAAAGAAGCAGAAATCATATTTCAGAAAATAAAAGGTTTTTGGCTTTTTACCAGTTTAACAGCACATGGCACACATCCCGTTTGTACTTCCACATGCTCAGAAAGCAGAGCTACCACAGGCTTCATCTGGAGGCTATGACACCCAAAATCATTTGATTCACTTCCAGACAGTTAGTGCCCTAAACTATTCATCAGAAACACTGTGTTCTGAGTGGATGTTGGCACTGAGGACTGGTCATGCCGCAGCCCACGTAGAGTCCTTCTGGTCATATGGTCATTGGAGACCTTTAACATTTCACTATTAGCTCCCATTAGGTCTTAGGGGGCTTAGTCACATCCTTAGACATTCTGTTTATTCTCTCACAATTACTGGTTAAACCTGAGGGGCAGTGACTAGGCTTTATGATTGACATTTCTTGCCACATGCAAGCAGACAGGATGTAGTCATACAGATTCACTGATCAAATGTTTTTTGTAATTTGATTCACAAAAAGAGAGAAGAATCGTGGTTAAAAATTAATAAAGTTAACAGTTTTCTGTGCTTGCTTCCAAAACTGCCTCCACTCTGCCAACCAACACCAAAAACGAGCCATGTTACCAGCCCACAATTCCTTCATGGTATAATGCAACATGGCACAGTGACGTTAGTGCTTTAAATTTGTGCTCACGTATCCACAATGACTACAAAAAACAAATATGTGGGCTTGCAAATCTGGTACATGCTGATGGTACAGACACAGATTTGTGCTATGCCCACAGTATAGGAGGCAAATTGAAAACAATTACTACCACCCACTTTGGGACTGGAAATAATACTGTTCTGAGTGGGAAATGAGAAAGATTTCCTTCTATATTTGTACTTAATAACACAAGACATGGCATCGTGACGCTATGACTATGATGCACACTACACTTGTCAGCAATACTTTGATAACAACTTAGGTGTGAAAAGCTACCTTAAAATCTCACTTAATACTTCAGACACAAATGCATATGAAACGCTGGTAAAACAACTATTCTCAAATGTTTAGCACAGATCAATGTAACATTTCACCAATGCTGCACTAAGAAGGGTTTAATTGGTTTCAAGAATATTTCATAATTTCATTTATGAAATATTCCTAAATGGGTGCAAAGGTTGCAGAGTGAATGAAGTAAACAGTCTTTGGGCCGAAAAACTGCAGAGGCAATTCCTGAATACATCAATAAAACACATTCACCAATCTTTACTTTGATCACATGTGGTGCAACATTCTTATTTTTATCACTTGATATTAATTTTGTTTGTTTTTTGGCAAAAATGTGTATTAGTTTATTAGAACATGTGGTGGAGATTATTGCTCTCTGGATGTCGGTGTTCCCCCAGAGGAAGGTGGTGGGAAAAGGGAAGTCTGGACATCCCTGCTCAGACTTCTGCAGCTATGATCAAGACCAGCAGCAGAAAATAGATGGATGTCTATAAGTTTCAGAACTTTTTTTATTATCCATTTTAACAAACACAAACCACAGCCATTCTAGTCTACTGTTTGTCTGTACCATGTATTATTTTTCTTATTTTGCGTTTTTCATTTTTATACCCTATAAACATTTTGTGGTTAAAGTTGTTACCATCTGTGCATCAGAACTGCAGACTGTCTTAGGGCGACATGTACAGAAATGTCTCAGTGTCCATGTTCCTTAGCAGTGATCCAATAAGAGCCTCTAAAAACGTTGTTCAAACACACGCTCAAACTCTCTGCCTCTCAAACGCACCTGTATTAGAATCTTTTTTTCCCCTTTTAGAAGATCACTAAAATCCAGTCGTCTACCTGGTTTTATTTGTAAAGAAATGCTTGATGGTTGGAAAACACACAAGGGACGAGTTAAGTACCATGTATACATGGCATGGTACTGTGTTGGTGAAACATGGAGCTTTATAGTCCTGCACAAGGATGTTCCATGTATCTACTCCCACTTGGTAACAGTGTCAAAAATCTGTGGTAAAACTGTTAATGTGGGGTGACGTTTGTTAACCATAGCTTTTTGGTGGTAGAGTAAAACCAAGAGTTAAAAACTGCAGCCATTGTCTGCGCTTCTCTTCTGAATGTTTTGATCTTTGAAGTCATTTTTTTCTTCTTCTTCATTTTGTGGTAAACTTTGCCGTGGCCGTTCCCTTTCATCCTGAAGCAAACTCTTCAACTAATCAACATACAACAAAAATGATGAACAAATTGTCACCTTGCTGGATGTACACAAGCATGACTCCATATCCTCTGTCTTGGCTGTGTCCTCATAGCCTGTCCTTCTGCACAGCCAAGACACAAATGTGGAGAATTAAAACTGTCTTTGGATGAAGACCCACATTAGTCCCAAAACTAACTTATTCCTTCTGACTGAAACATGAAAATGATCAATATATATGGATCTGTGCTGATTTAAGCCAGATTTGCACCTTCACACAAATGTTCCTGTCATGGCAATTCAGACTGAAACAACTGTTACTGTTGCCATTTTATTTGTTTTGGTTTACAATGGTTCACAGATGGGAATCCACCTGATGGATATCCTTTAAAAAAAGATGGAGAACTTAAATCATCTGGAACTACATTAATCAACTTGTGTATTACAGAGCACCATCTACATACAGACAAAATCTTGATTTATCAGTTAATTCTTCTTTTGAGTTATTGCAGTCTTTGAATTTAAACAGAACAATCAGATAAACAAGGTGGATCACAGGATTTGGTGTGTATGGGTAAACAAGCAGAAAAGTAAAACGGTCACGACTAGGCTACTTTTTCACAGTTCTTTGTATTTGAGTTAGAAGATGTTTGCATTTAAGAGTTTCACTGAGGTTCAGGTGCAGACCCTGAGGCTTGACTAATCCTACTTGGAGTGCCAGTCCCATTAGACCATGTAATCAGGAATGCACTGCAAAGCAGGTGTGTTAATAATGCTTATTAAACTAACGCCCATTTACTGCTGTCTGCTTTGGATACCTGATGTTTGTGATGTCATGACAGACATGGGATGGGAGGGAGAGAGGAGGAGGTAAGGTTAGTGAGGAGTATTTTCACAGACTGGCAAGTCCAGACAGAGAGGCAGAGCGAAAATAGCTCTAGGGGCAAACAAGGTAACCTTTTTCAAAAGACGCTTCAGGGGGTGTCTGCCAAGTCCCACACAATACTGTCTGCAGTGAGTGTCTGTGCTGCAGTTGTATTGCACTGCCGAACAAAATATCTTAAAATGTCTGGGTCCATCTTCTTAAGGCAGATCAAATACACTGCAACAGTGCAAAACTGCTCATATAAATGCCAAAAGTTCATCACCACCTGCAAATTCACCTGAACCCCCCCTGTTAAAACTGTTAAATTATTACTAAACAAATGGCAGGAGCTCTGCATGCAAACAACAACAACAAAAAAAAGCTAAGAGTACAATATGAAGCACTGCTCTGGACTTTAATACCGCTTTATTACAGGTTGACTAATGCAGAAAATTATTACCATGCTGGACCAAAAAAAAAAGAAGCTATTTAGACTATGAGGGAACAAGGTTTAATCATTCCGCTGAATTGTGGTATTGCATTTCCTTAGAGATTACAAGCAGAAAAGATCAAAGCATCTTATAGATTACATTTTAACTCTGTGATTATAGGACATTTATTTTTTACTGTACTTGTGTTTGATAATTACCACTGCCGTTATCTGTGTTTTTTTTCTGGTCCATGGAAGTTTGAGACATTTGTTTTTTCCAACTGTAATGATAAACATGTTATACATGTCTATCACACTGTTATACTGTGGAATGCAGACCTAGTCTCCCCACTGGTGCCCCGGATTAAGCCAGGCACATAAACATGCTCCACTGAGGTCATGCATATCTCTTGTGTTCATGATATCATGACCACAAAATAAGCCGTGAACACCTAGGATGTAGCTATAATCAGATGTCCTACATGGTAACTGTTGTTAAGAATAAGACCCAGAAAATAACACTGCCTAAATCATTTGAAAGATGAGCATATCCCTTCTAAGACATCTCCGTGATTCACAGGGAGGGAGAGAAGGGGGGACATGTACAACAAGTCTGGGCATATCCATGCCAGCCAGGACATCCCCATTAAGGGGCCACTTGCTTCTAAAAGTGGAGAGAGATGGGCCATGTGGATCAGATGGCCAGTTGTTTACAAGGTGGGTTCCCACTAACATAGATAAGAACTGACAAGAAAGCAGGTGATGCTTGACCTTGCCCTGACACTAGGATCAGAGGAAGAAAAAGAAAAGGGGAACATACAGCCCTCTTTCACAAGTGTTGGGACATACTATAAGATGTAAATAAAAACAAAACAAAATGTCACCATTTTCAATTCACCTTTTACTGAAGGACAACATATCAAAAATAGAGATATGACATATACCATATGCTCAACTTTTGCATAAAATAACTACAGTAAACTGCATTTGAATTTAAGATTTACAGAATCAGTGGCCAGAATTATTTTCTCTTTGAGTTCTCTTTATTCTAGGACTGCATCCTCTTTGAGTTTACTGATGTGTTCTGGTCTCATTCACGGGTAATGTACCAGACAGAGCAGATTACTGCCTTTCTTCATGCTCTCTGCTTGGCTGAGGAAGTTCTCCCTGCCCATTTCCTTTTGCCAACTTTCTCTGTTGTCCTCTTAGTCAGGCTGACAGGGACACCAGTAGTAATTCTGGAAAGCCCTACCTTGTTTTTCATAAAGACCAAATAGGTCAATGCAACTCAACCAATTGCATCAGAAATGGGAAGTAAACAGACTTAGTTTGAATTAAACAGGATAGAAACCATTTCAGTTGCTTATTTGTTCTTGCTCCATGACTTCTGCCCACTGTTTCTTTTGAAGCAACAATTCAGCCACAGGGACTGTTTGAAGTGATGGTTACAACTGGATTTCTGTGACTGAGTGATTGCTATCAGCGACTTATGTTTTCTTAAGTCCTTCAAGAGCGAACTGAAGAGTTCCACACTGGCTTTGCACTATGAGAAGACCTGGGACCCAATGCAGTGTTTACATACACTCACTCATCCATCTCTCACACAACAGTGACTGAGGAGTGTTGGGCAATGAGGCGTTCAGATCTTGTCCACGGTCTATTTGTCCCCAATGAGCGGTGGCTTTTTAAATGCAAATAGCTGAAAATATAGTCATGTTTCTTGGCTATGCCATGTAAGGTGTGACACACTAAAAGAAATTAAAATAATAAAACAAATGTCTTGTCTACAATAACTTGTAGAATGGAATCAATAAAACTCCATATTACAAAAGTAGCTATAAAGGACAACCCACTAGAGATTGACCAGGCAAAAAGAAAAATGTCATGTATTTTCTCTTACTGTCTGGAAGTAGTTGTATTCTCATCATGCGTGCCTCAAGAGGAAGGTAGCTCTGGAGTATTTTACAAATATACAGATTCTACTTTGACACGTACCACCCACCCAAACAGTATTGGCAGCAGTCTCATCCAGCGTGATAATGCAGCACGCCACATAATTTTAAAGTGTCCACAGTGGGCTTGGGAACTGCTCAAGAAACATGAAAAAGAGCTTAAAGTGCAATTTGGCCACCCAACTCCTTGGGCAGCCACAGGATATGGCACAACCCATTGGACCCAAGGGATCCACTGCCAACATCTTGGTGCCAGACACTACGGGACACCTTCAGAGCAATCTGTGTCCATGCCCCGACAGGTCAGGACTGTTTTAGCGACATGAGACTGACCTAAACAACATCAGGCAGTCTGTTTTAATATTGTAGCTAAGAGTTTTATATTGACATTGATTAACTCGATACTGATTAAAGCTTATCTACAATTTGCATCTGTCTACTCTTTCGATTTTGACTTAGGCTAATACAGTACAACAGCCACGTGGACAGTACCTTTTCAGGACCTTTTACCAGTGACTTAAACCCTGCTGGTGTCATGTACACAGACAGGCACAGTGAAAGAAAAGAAGGAGAAAGAGAAGAGCTGGCACAGAAGTAAGGTCCACAGGTTTGGCATTCACTGTGGCTGGCAGAAACATAACTAAAGATGGCTGAGTGCATTCCCAGCCCTGGCAGAACAAATGGAGCTGTTGTTTGAGTTCAGAGAAGCTGGCCATCAGAAAGGACTCTGCAGGAGGGAAGTGGCAGGGTGGGTAAACCAGACAGGGACATACGAGGACACTGGAACAGGGTGGCAGGGTTGCATCGCTGACACCACCCACTTCAGCTCCAACAAACAGCATCGAACAGTTCCCGCAGGAGAAAGCTTATGTAGAAAACAAAACAAAGGGTCAAACTCAGTGTAAGCCGCCAAGTGAAATGCAAAAGATTTTGTACTGTATACGAAGAATGTGATTTGCTTTAACAAAAATAAAGGAGTTACAAATAAGGTGACCAAACACGCCGTGACATGCTACTTTCTCTAGGCATTTAAACTGCATAATCAAAGCCCGTTTTGTTTATGTATTCTGAGTGAAAATGACTGATTCACAAAACAGAGCTTCAAAATGTTAAGAGATTATTTAACCTCAAATTATCCGTTAGGATAAAACTGTCAGGATTTTCCTGTCTTCTTTTGCTTTCAAGCACTTAGGGGGGGTAATCTAGATCACAGCGAGCTGAGGAGGACCGTCTCATGTGGCACAGATAGCCCAGGGGATTCATCTGTCATCGGATGTGATTAAGACATACACTGAGCTGGAACAGTATCACTGCCCAATGCAACACACACTACGAACTGCCACAATCTAAAGTAAGACCTTTAGGTTGTGTGTGGAGGTGATGGATTTGAGCTGACTTGAGGTAGTAAGATGCTTCAAAAACCCTTTGGTCCAAACAGTTCAAGTAACTAAAGTTGCTTCACGTCAAGAATTATAAAGAACGCAATGCTTTTCCTTGAGAAGTAAAATACTGGAAACTATTTCGATTTGAATACTTTTTTTGTTTAAAGAAATATTCAGAACAGTTGTGAAACTATGCCTAAAGTTTTGTTTTTGGTTGTTGACAACCGCATGCAAGTCATATTTAATCCCATAACTGTGTAGGGTCTGTGGATACCGACTAATGAAAAACTAAAACACGTGTAACAAGACCACAACAATATTGTTCCTATCCATAGAAATATTTATAATTATTTCTAATCAGATGTACATGATGCAACCAGCCTGCTCGCTAACTGGAAATGATGTGAGGACTGTAATGGCGTACAGATTGGGTTAAGTACAAAGCAGCCAGTATGGTTCAGTAACCCTTTTAGCATGATAGGTTATCTTGTGTGAAGAATGTTTGAGATAATGCTGCAGCTTTAATCATACCCAGGCAGGCTTGTGCTGCTCACAACACCTGGCTTCCAAATCCTGTCCGTCACATCTCCATTTTTGGTAGACATTTTTTAGAGGCATTAGCGGTGCCTCGGTGTACGTCTGCAGACAGGGTGGCTATGGCTGTTTACCAGCTTTGGCTACAGCACTGAAACAAAAGAATGCTGCTTTTGACAAAAGACACGATTTTATTACAACTCATCTTAGAGTCATTTGTTTTTAGGTTTAGGAATTTACAAACAGATGGGTTTTTTGCAAAGTCCAGACATGACTACCTTTTTCTATGCTCTTATTTTCTGAAGAAGAAGAGTAAAATCAACATATTATTAGCTTTTAGGAACACTTTAAACATTTCATTCTTCAAACACTGCTCAAAGGAAATATTAGCTACTTTACTGGCCTGTTCTTTTTGACAGCACCGATAATGTAAAAGCAGTAAACATGTAATTTGAACCCCAGTGTGTCTGGTCTGAATTGTACCTCAGAGTTCAGATCGTATTTTAAACATATATACGTAGACAAGACTGAGATTACAAAGACTACGAAGAAGACTAGCTTGTTAAAATTCCATGCATCTGCTTAAAGACCCCAGACCTTTTTAATTGTTCATCCATTTGCCTACTATTAGTACCCAATACTTACACATTATACAAATGAACACAAGTAAGCTTCATAATCACTGGTAGAATCTTAGTGCAATAACATGAACGGTAGTCCAATGGTATGGGGAAAAAAATACATGGCTCATTTTAAGTTTAACAGCTTCAGAAGAAACAAATGATTAAAAAAAGAAAATCAGAAATTATACTTTAGGAGGTGATATTTAACAGACAGGTTCTAGGTGACTCTGAAGAGGTCGTGTAGCTCTAATACAAAACATTTTGACAGATGTGCACAGAACTTTATCAATCCCCAAAATGTACAGGTGTGCAAAGCTTAACCCTCATGCACAAAAGCCTGTTTCCACATCCAGCATCACAAATCTGTTCTCTCTTTGACAGGTATGGCCATATACTGTTTACATGAAAGATGATGCTTGCTGATGCAGATGAGCACCTCCCAAGCAGTTACCTCACTCCCCACCTCCCTTTTGGCAGAGCATACCAATTTCCACCTGGATGGTCTTCAACTATGTGCCAAGAGGATATCACGGCAGCTCCATATCCTCTGTGTGACAGTGTAATTCCCTCTGCCCTGCAGCCATGTCTGCTAAACTCAGACAGTTTACATGTTCATGTAGCTACATTGCACTGTGGAAGAATGAATTGCCAAGTATTCTGTGCATTCATTTGATTTCTGGCACACACTGTTTAACCCCTCCAACATGAGCTGTCAGAAACGCAGTCAAAAGGTAAGCGTGTTCAATCTTTCTATCGGCTCAGAATAACTCAAACACTACTGAGTTATTAATGCACATTCTCCTTTGTTATATTTTATTATATAATTGTATTCTGTAATTGAAATGTATTAAAATATCTCAATTTAATGCAAAGCAGCAGAGAAATGAATATAATACATGACTGAGTGGCTCTGCGGTACAGAGATGTATCAAATTCCACAATAATTAGGTATTATACCATTTCACACTCCATTACAGTACAAAGGAAACCAGTTATATACATTTCAATCACCTAAAGTCAACATTTAATTAAAACTTCCAAAACATGCCAAAAGCTTCAGATAGTTGACAGCTGGAGGGTTTTTTTAAGTGGTGTTGAAATATAGCACGATTTCATTTGAATACAGCAAAGTATAAAAACTGCACAATTCATTTTAAAGACTGCAAAAACTCTGGCTTAGTTTCAGTAACTTACAGTAACTAAAAGTATAATCCTACCTGCACTGCACAAGTTAAAATGAAGTGTAGTTACAGCTGAATAAATGCACTGGAGAAAACATTCCAGAGTTACTCTTAAACAGAAGAAGTCAGATATTAAATGGGGTCTATTACAGTTTTCATTGTTTTCTTTCATACTGATACAGTTATACTCATAGATGCTTATATTTAACAAGTTGTAAGGTCAGCATATCAGCAAGAATTTGCTGTGACTCAGAACCTCAGAAAAATATTTCCCCCCCCCACACTTGCGTTTCTGTATGATGTCAAATACAGTTGATATCTCTAATATGGCAAGCAGAGGAGGCGGTTCCCACACATACAAGCTTCTGGTGGTAGAACCTAGGCAAAGCCACTTAGAAGAATGTTGCCTTAAAGGGAAGATGAGCTTAAATGGAAGGTAGCTAATAGCTAACTTTGCTACAAAAAGAATTAGTGTCAAGTATATTATCACCAGAATTATCACCTTGCACTTGTATTCCTCCACCAGCACGTCTACATGCATGCAGGGTACATTCATGTCTGTCATACAGTAGTTTAACTGTTAGGCACCAGAGTATCCATCTCCTTTGAGTGTTCGAACAATGGCCAAAAATACATTCTTGTAGAAAATTATGAAGTCACAGTAAGGTTCACCTATGACCTTTTTGGATATGAAATGTCATCACTTCATTACTTTATCTTACTAGACAGTTGCGTAAAATGTTGTCATAATTACTAAATGAATTTTTGAGTTATGGCCAAAAGCGTGTTTTGTGATGTCACACTGTTCTTGACATTTGTCCAATGAATTCAGGTTTGGAGCTGATGTAATGAAATACCCTTCAGATGTACCTGAGGTATTGCATTCACAAGAATGGGACCGACATGACGTCGCAGTGACCCTCACCTCTGAACAAAAAAAAAAAAAAAAAAATTTAATCAGTTCTTCCTCAAGGGTTCAAAAGATGCCATGTTCACGACAACCGGACAGGCAAAAATAAAACCCAAAAATATAACGCTTCCGACTACAGCTGTTCTTTTTGTGGAGGCATAAAAGTCTCACCTGATGTCAAGCATGACTAAACAGGCTCTGAATCATAATGTCACTGACCTTTAAATTTATGGCCGCTTTCAGATGCATTATATTCTTAAATGATTCATAGTGAGCAGCAAATGTAGCCTGACCTTTTAAGTAGTACTGTAAACATATCCTGTATTTTGGAAGGACTGGATAGTCCCAGTGTAACTACAAACAGACATTGCTGATCACATATAACTTGTATACTTCTAATGAATTGAGATGATTCGGGCCTCTGATTAGGCTTCCCTTAGCTGTTTTCTGGCCCAACTGGGAGGAGACACTGTGATAGTCTCAGAACCTGTTAGAAAGTTTATCTAAGATGGTCTGGGAATGCTTCGCGATCTCCAGGAGGAACTGTAAAGTGTTGTTGGGAGGAGGCTGTCTGGAATACCCTGCTTTCTTACCCTGCAGTCTACATCAATAACGAAGCTAAAATGCTAGTACTTCATCTGAATTTCAATTTAAGCTTAAAAAACTAATGTATTTGACAAATTTGAATCTAAAACATTTTTTCAAACCTAACTTTCCAATCATGTCAATGTTTCATAACGACCAACTGGGTGCCTTCTCTCAGACGTGTTTTGGGCTTAAAGACAGATAATGCACCCACAGAATGTGAGAATCCATGACAGGTTCCCAGACAGTATAAAAATTGGCTAAAGGGTTTTTGTAAATAGGATGTAACACTCATTTGAAATAGCTTGAGACAGTAACAAACAGACAAGGGCAAACAGAGGCATATGTTAATCAGCTTTTTAGAACTGATTTTCTATCGTAGACAGCACCCAATATCCCCCCACCCTCTACTACTTCAAGCTAAGGCTATCAGACACTAAAGCTGCAAAAGTAAAATGACCTGGTGACTGTTAAAGCCCTTGAGAGAGTTTCTGTCTGGTTTCTGGGCTCATCCATCAATCCTTAGACTAGCTTATATATATACACACACACACACACACACACACACACACACTGTTCCACAGAGCAAAAGA
Source organism: Pundamilia nyererei (assembly GCF_000239375.1). Taxonomy (NCBI): domain Eukaryota; kingdom Metazoa; phylum Chordata; class Actinopteri; order Cichliformes; family Cichlidae; genus Pundamilia; species Pundamilia nyererei. The sequence goes on along the minus strand of NW_005187483.1, from coordinate 1,669,799 downwards.
AAGAACTGACTTCTGCTGCACACAGCTCAAAGAATGACATAATTTGATTTTGCAAAAAAAGCTTTCTGGTAAGTGCTGATTGTTGATTTTAGGCATTTGAGTAAATGCTACCAAAAATCGTGCCATGAATAAACAGTAGCTGGTGAAAGTACAACCAAATAAACCTGAAAAAGGGTCCACTGCAGCTTTTATGCGTTTAATCGATACATATTTATGTGTTAACATGTTTTTATTATCTTTACCCTGATGTCTGAGAACACCCGTTGCGTGGGTACTTCAATTCATGTCGGTGTCCACTTCTATCTCCACATACACACAAGCTAACAACATCATTGTGGGTCCTGCCCTTGTGGCCTTCAGGTCAGTGGACGTGCCGATTACCCGCAAGACCTTGACAGAAGACAAATCTTAGCGCTTTGATCAGTGTCGGTGGGTCACCCCTCAAAGCCTTGTTGCAGGATTGGCGCTCGCCAATTAGCACAATTAGCTTCTGGCAAGCTGCCAAGGGTGTCACATGGGACCAGCTTTGCACTGATGATACCTGACAAGCCCACAGAGCTGTCATGGTTGCTGGAAGGACAGGAAAACACAGACAAAACAGATTGTGCCATGTACCTGCATAGGTCAGTGACAGAACAAGCACTTTTGGGGTGAAAGATTAGTTCAACGTGTAGCAGAGAAATAAAACAACTTTATAGCACATGATCTAGGTTCAGTTTAAAAAAAGCACTGCTTTTAGTACATTCACCATATTGCTGCACAGCAAGGTACAAAAACAGTCCTGAGGAGGCATTGGTTGTGCAATGGACTTGTTAAGTTTTACTCTCGGTTTTTATAAAAGTGGACAGTCATATATCCTTAGCTGTCATTTGCCTTTTAAGACAGGCAGAGATTTTGTTTGTGAGGCCTAGTTCTCTTAATGTTTTATCCAGAATGCTCAGCTGAGGGACTTCCATATCTCAAGTCCTCTGTGGAGATGAAAAACATTTGCAAATAAAGTGGCTTTATGGGGGGAATTCCAACCCATGCAAGGCTTCGCTGCTTTTACACACACAAATGGGTACATGGGTACAGTATAGAAAGACATCTTGAGGTGGTTGTGCCATAAAGGAATGTAGATATCAAAACATAAAGGCTTGGAAAGTGCAGCGAATCATATCAACGCGATTAAAACTTCAACAGGAGTATAGCTGCTGGGGGGAAAAAAAAGAAAAGAAAAAAAAAAGAAAGAAAGATCAGCTGTCTCAGTCACTTTGTGGTCATAAACTCACACACCAGTTAGATATACTAAATGAAAATGTAAAAAAGTTAAATTAAAAAAAGATCAATTGGATAATAATCACAAACCAGACAGCTGCCAAGAAAGGACAAGAAGGCAGGTGCCCTACAAATCTAAAAGAAATCCTACTTCTCTTTTGTCACCTAAGCAAAAAAGTTAATGTTTCTGTTAAAATTAGATACATAAATAGAAAAGGGTTCCAGCATACCTACAACTTTGTGCTATATAAAAACCACAAGCAAGAACTGTGGGATGGTTACAATTGGTGTGCTGATTTAAAAAAAAAAAAAAAAA
>NW_005187483.1:1650512-1668206 GCF_000239375.1 Pundamilia nyererei | reverse complement strand
CAAAAGATGGATGAAGCCGAGGTGACATACATCCTGACACCTCTCAGATCTTCTCTCTCTTACAATTGGTGTGCTGATTTAAAAAAAAAAAAAAAAGAAGGAAGAAGAAGAAGAAGGAGGAGGGAAAAAAGCCCCAGACGATGGGCAGAGAGATAAGGAGAAGGGGAGGTCTGGGGCACTGACGTTCTGCCACAGAACCAGTCTCATTTGCAGCTTTGTGTTTCCTTAGTCCTCTCGCTTTTCCTCAGCCCAGTCAGTGTAAACTCAGTGCTTGGCTACACTGAATATCTTAGGTAACACTGCTTGAGATCAGTATCTCCTTTCAAAACAAGAAGCCAGGAAGTGTTTCGTCTGTCTTTATCACAATTCACCCAGGACTGTGGTTTTCCTCTTCACATCAATTCCACTCTTTATGGTTTCCTTCTTTGTGTGAGTTAGGTTTAAACCTTTCCAGCTGAGGACAGTAAAGGAGAGTGAGACCACAGCGTCTGCGTGTGTGGGTATCTACTTGCGGTTTATTCAGAGTGCAGCTGCATTCCAGTGGCTGAGCAGTGAATTGACCACATAACACCATGGTGTGTGCGTGTGTTTGTGTGGGAAACACAATGAGGAAGGAGATTACAGTGAAAAGGACTGTTGATGTAAAACTGTTTGATTTCCACCGGTGCACGCTTGCATGCATAAATGAGTACATCCGCACAGCTGCCCAAGGATGGGCGTGTTACAACACACCTTGTCTGACAACACTCAGACGCATCTGGAGGTCTTGAAGAAGAGACAACTTAAAAGAAGGACTTAATTATCTGGCCTGAATACCAAAGACACTCTAATGAAAACATTCCCATCTCTTCTTCTCCTGCTCTTCCTGTCATGTTGCTCGTTCTCCATAAAAGTAGATGTTTGCTATCCACATTAAAGCCTCTAAGTAAAGAGCGGCCCAAAACACCTTATCATCAGCTGCTAATTGCACTGGGAAGGAGGCTTTACGAAGAAAGGAAAAACAGTGACCTCAATAAACTGTATTGCAAAACTGTGATTTATGTCAGCGAAACAATAATCAAAGAGAGGAAGCTGAAACTTCAACCTTTTCTCATTATGTCATTATGTCCAAAACTGGTTTCAAAACAACTTTGTGGGATTTATGCACTGTAATCAAATCAAATGGACCACCTGAAATAGTTGCTTCACACCTTGGGTGTTTTTGCAAAAATTATTTGGCCTGAGACACTGTTAATTCATGTCTTCCCTTCTAGTTCAGAGGGCTTTACATGAACTAATAAATATATCAGTTCACAAGAAGTCATCTAACTTTTCTACAAAGGGCTGATGATGATGTTAAGCTAAGCAAACTGTGTTGGAAATAGACAAACCCTGCTCTTAACGGCTGTTTTAGTAAAATGCACTGTACTACAGCAACAGTCGCGTGCTATCCCCCAATAACTAACATTAGCTTAATATAAAGGCAAAAGGTTTAGATTAATGGCATTCAGTTTATCCATATTTGAATATTTAGTTACAAAGATACAAAGGCATATCCCATTTCTCCCATTACCGTTTTACTAGTAAAATTGGTTTACTTTGCATTAAAGCTTATTTAAGCTGACAAAGATGCTGAAACAGCACCACTGTACTGTTGTTTACTGCATGGCAAATAAAAAGGCAAAATGTCTTTTTATTTTCAGTGCCTAGAACAAACTGAGGCCAAATTGTTTTTTAAAAAATAAAGCACCATATCCACTACTTTCACAGAATTAGTGCATTCTAGTGTGGTTATAAGCCAGATATAACTGTCTAAATACATCTGTCTTTTTAAGAAGCACACAATATCTGATCATTATTCCTCCCACAGTGTCTGTAAACATATTCATGAGTTCATCTATTCTCTTAAAGTAAATGTACCAAACGCACTTGTGATTTTCTGCATCTGTGATTTAAAAAAGCTTAACAATAAATCAATCAATGAATTTTTCACAAACCGTTACAAGTTATTGTGTAAAAATAGTAACATGTATGCACGTCAGCGCCTGAATGTGTTGTTTTTCATCCTGATCAGTCAGTCAAAAGCAGTTTAAACTGTGGTCTGTTAATGTTGTGTCATCGTGCTTTATGACTTCATTAAATCCAATAAAAAGAATGAGCAATCCCACAGCTATCATCTAGGAATACTCCTGCCTCATTTTCCTCCTGTTTCTACATGTTTTATCAATAGTCACACCTGATTTATTTGCAGACTAAAGAGATAAATTATTAATAATAAAACTGATAACCATGATTTCTTTGTGACATCCGTGAGCCATCAGAGAGCATAAATATAACCTGGCCAACAAAAACTTCTGCATATTTAAATTGAATTTGCATACATTTTACATGGCTTTTATCTGGGTATTAAATACATGAAATTAGTGTAAAAGCATTAACCAACTTGGAAAAAAACCTCTCTTTCTCTTAAATCAAAGAATTGTTGACAAATCGGATAAAAGACAGTCAGAAAACTATAATAATGCATATGGCTATACAACCCCCCCCTGCATTTAGAGCCTTTAGATCATTTTTAGAATTATAATGGATAATTATTACTAAATTGTTTTATAAAACAATATCTCTTATACCCAAGCAAATACCTGACAATAGGGAAAATAAGAACCATCGTGGACGTTTTTAACCAAGATACCACATTAATGAAGGAGTGCAGCTCTGAAGGCCGAGATAACATTGTTCTATTACTGTCAATGAAAGTGGTGGCTTGAAAACTTGGGGCATAAAAAAAACTAAAAGTAATTTTGGGGCACATAATTATAATTAAAAGTGTGACCTTTATAAAAATCTGGATATGACTGACTATGCTGGTAAAACCTTTTCCACTCAAAGGAAAAAGCGCCACCCCCTTTTCTCCCTACAGCATCTCCACTCTCTTGATAGTTCCCAGTCAAGATCCACCCCTGAAACCCTTCCTCAAAAAAATCCTTCAGGAGGTCAACAGAGAGATTAAGACCCTTCGAATGGGGTCATGGAGATCAATGATCAAACAGAGAGCCAGGGACAGGCCCCATACCCCCCACTCCACCCACTTTATTTCAGAAAGCCTGATAATAAAGACAAAAAGGCTGGCTAACAATTACTTCCCTACACCATGACCCAGCCACCCTCTTAATCTCAGGAGGTGGCCTCACCTATAGTTGTCACTGAACTTTCCACCAATCAGTGATTAGAACATTTCTATTTTGTGTGAGTCTCAAATATGAGCTAAAAAATACAAATGAGGGCCAAAAAAAAAAAAAAAAAAAAAAGAAGAAGAAGAAAAAAAGATTTGTCTCAAACACAGTTTGAATTGCTAACATTTTAAATAAACTAATGCAATACAGCAAAATGCAATTCTGGGCTTTTTAAAAGTGAACTTTCCACAAACCTCTTTACATGGGAAGAAAAAAAATGTTAGTTGTGGAGTTTCTATCATTGTGTGAGCCACATTCCTGGGGACCACAGGAGAACAGAAACTGGCTGCGAAGAACCCCACTCAGCTGTGGGGTTGCTGAAGATGTTCCCTGCAGAAAACTTGCCTCCCACTCAGTTACAGCTTTTCACATGCTGGAGTAAGTTCAACATTTATCTAGCATACTTGGATTGTAAAAGAAAGGACGCCACACAGTTTTGTAAGGACTTGCAAATACATTTTTGGTATAACCACGTATGAATAGACAAGAAATTAAAAGTAAAGTAAGTGAGCATCAAATAAGAGAGGGGCCAGAGGTCTTAAACTTCCTGTCCCTAGTGCTTTTGCAGTGACACTGTCAAGATTTAGATGCTCTAGATCTTAGAAAAGAGGACAGAAATTAGCCTTAGTTTCTAAAATTTTAAGAAGCTTCACATCATAAAGTCAGATTTACACTGTGAGCGATGAACTGGTAGAGATTCAATTTGATTTTCAGTTTTAAGTTCTTTAATAGCTGGAATCCCTCAACAGACTTGAAAATAAATAAATAAAGGTGAAAATCTGTGCAATGCATATGCAAAGTCTCACTTGACCACTCATCAGATGGCATTTCACGATGTGTAATTTTTTATTTATTTATTTATAAATGAGCGTGTCTCTCATTTATACATATGCAGTATGTGTTACAACGTAGTATACGAATGCAAAAAACAAAAACAAGTCCAAAATGCCAAATGTAAAAGTGGGATTTCCCCTTTTTCCCCATTAGCTTAAGCTAAAACAGTAACCACTCTAAAATTGTGTAACTCAGATAAAGAATTCACAGAGTCACAAACCAAGATATTTTTAAAAAAGTGAACTTTTTTGGATACATTTAAGTATGGACAAGGAAAATTTGTGGGGGAGCATACTGGTTAACAGTAGATGCAAAAAAATAAAAAAATAAAAAATGTTCATTCAGTTAAATGTACTCCTGCTAGGATCAGCTGAAGGCAGAAACCACAGCCCATATAATGCATTGTCTGCGTCTGTGTGCCCACTGGTGTCTCTGTGTATGTTTGCATCTGCCAGCCTGTTTTAGTCAAAACATGGCCAATTGATGATCAATGATTGTTTGCATGTTTGGTGAGGAATCTGTCAATATCTGTGTCCTCTTTCGTGTCTTAATCCTCTAGAACAGGGGTCGGCAACTTGCAGCTCTGGAGCCGCATGCGGCTCTTTAGTCCTTTTAGTGCGGCTCTGCGTGGTTTGGGAAAATAAATTAGAAGTATTTAGCTGAAGTGTATTTTATTTATGTTAGTTATTTTTTTTAACTCGTAGTTCTAAATTGGAAGATTATTGTGATATTGAAATATAAAAATAAAATTATATTTTATTATTTTTTTCATCGCTCAAAATAAGCGTCACACTTGCGGAAGCCGGTGTACCCGCCGAAAGATGAAAGTACAGCCCCGATTTGCAGATGCTGTGCGCAGAGATTCAGGAGCAGAAGTCCCATTGTAAACATATCAAGGCAGACCCGACGATGTTTCCATGAACACGCTTTTCAGCATCTCTTTATTGACCACTTTTCACACACGGTTGCTGTACGCATCCAGCCGGCTGCAGCTTTGCAGCTCACAGCCCAACACATACCTACAACAGCATAGATAGCACAGACGTTAAGGCGGCGAGGCATAATTGCGGGTGCCGCTCAGGTGCGTCCGCCTCCCCTGCAGCGGTGCTGCAGACCGCACCTGACCACACACATTAACCTGGTAAAATACATATCTAAGCAGTGTGTTTCATCTTTTAGCAGCATAGTGCATTTTTTCCAATTATTTTTTAAAAGTCAGGTCAAGGCTCCAAAAGCCCAAAGGCGATATAAGGGTGGCGGCTCACAACAGTTTTTGTTTGCTACATGGATCATTTTAGTTCAGCTGGGTTTCTTTCCTTTTGTTATATTTCTTTAAGTGTTCAAAATGTGTTAATTACATAAATAAAATGTAATTTTCTCTGTAGCACTTCATGGATTTCATAAGCAACACACCTTAGTTGTTCACACAAAGCATAAAGGTAAAAAACAATATATACAAAGTTATCTTCGTTTTAGATGTCAAAAGGTATTTGCGGCTCCCAGTGTTTTCTTTTGTGTGGAAACCGGGTCCAAATGGCTCTTTGGGTCTTAAAGGTTGCTGACCCCTGTTCTAGAAGGAAAGGCAGACTGGGAAATCATTTTTAAGAAACAATTTAATAATTAACAGACCAACAAAAATTGTTTTTCCTCTTTAAAATGCCCTCCACTTGTCCAGAGTTGCACTGCACTGACAAGCATCAGTGCAGTGCAACTCTGCAAAGGCAACATGAGATTTCACATGGTACACTGAAAACAGATGTGCTGCAATTCATACCAGACTACAAAATGCTCAAAATGAAGAAAAGCATAATGAACTCCTCAGGTCTGGATTCACTTGAGCTTGAGTGTGTGAGTATAAGTGAGGGAGTGAGTAAATGAGGGAATGAGAGTGTGAAAAAAAGAAAGAACAAGAATGGGGAAGAAAATAAAAGACAGTACAGTGTGTGCGTACGTGTGCATATGCGGGCATGTGCATGGGGTGGGGTGGGCTTTTCAATCATCCAGGGAAGCTGACCCCAATGTTTCAACGCCTCTGTCTTCAATCCTGCAGGGGAGCCTTTCTAATGGCTCCCAAAGTCAGATATTGCAGCCTGTTCCTTCTTCCTCTGTTTACCGTATTTTTTCTGTTAGTTCCCACACCAGGCATCATGACTCAGTCCAGACCTCCACTGGTTTTCCCACTCTTCATATGCTGTATCATCAGTTTTATTTCTACTTCTGTCTTTTCCTCAGACTACAACTAAAAAACACCAACATCCACGACACTGATAGCATTTTCTAAAACAACAGCACCTCATGGATGCATTCCATTAAGGCCTGCCATCCAAACAGACCTGCTTTGTTGAGGTGTTATATCAACAGGGTGACCTCCCCTCAACACCTCCCTAGCTTCCTTGGGCCCCCCAATGGCAGGAGATTGATGTCAACAAGGAATTTTATCCCATGTTTCCTTCTACCTCCTCCAGACCCAACCTGCTCCCAAAAACACTTGCTCCAGCACAGAGGGCTTCAGTCAGGCCTTAACAGGCTGGCTAAGCTATATTACCCCATTGCCACCTACTCTCACCCCTTGCTCTTACAGTGTCAGAAACACCCTAAGTCACTGATGTGACACCATAAACAAAGAGTGCCCCAGAAAACAGCACTAACAAATGCAAGCATGTGTGTGTTAAGGAAATGATCCTTGTTCTGTCAACAGTGTGGTTGCTGTGAGAAAAAGGTCAACAAGGAGACGTAATTTGTGTATAGTGTCATCGCCAGAAAAGCTGCCAATAGAATTCAGACCGACTAAATTTGGGACTGTTTCATGGGTGGTGCTTGTCAAACATTCACAAGAAGCAAGAACCTGCAATGCAGCTGCTGTCTTTGGAGGTTTGTAGAGCTCAAATGAAAACCTGCTGGAGGAGTAAGGGGTCTGCAACAGCACATTTACAAGTTCCAGTAAAAATTTGCAGCATTACTTAATTCTATTCATCTGTGGCTATAATCTAATATTGCAATCTAGATCACAGCCCTGCAATGACAGAATCATGATACTGCTTTTTCAGCAGGCTTCCAGAAAAGCTGTAAAATTATGAAATATTCACTCAGAGGCCAATCTGATTAGATGTTAATTAAACAGGTGTACCTAACAAACACTGACATGGCAGCAGCTCAATGTCTTTAAGCAGGAAGATGACTTTCTAACATTGAACCAGGCCATCAGAATGCAGAAGAAAAGTGATATAAGTGACTTTTAATATGGTGTGGTTGTTGGTGTCAGACAGACTGGTCTGAGTATTTCAGAAACTGCTGATCTACTGGGATTTTCCCACGCAACTGCTAGCATTTACGGAGAAAAAAATAATCAGTGAGCAGAAGTTCTTTAGGAGAAAATGCCTTGCTGATGTCAGATGTCAGAAGGAAATGCTCAGATAGCTTCGAGCTGATAGGGAGAGAAGAAAAATTCCTTGTTGCAACCAAGCTATGTAGAAGAGCATCTCTGAATACACAACAGTTCAAACCTTGAAGCAGATACCTTACCATGTCCATCCCTTTATGACCACAGTCTACTCATCTTTATCACTGCTGTCTCTATATACCACGTCATAACGCTTTGATCATCTAAAACTAATGTCCTGAACATTACTTTGAATTCACTCTGTTCACATGACCTCCACAGTCACCAGTAGTGCTCCTTTTGGCTGTGGTGAAATGAAACAGGGGATCTGCATCGTGATTATGCAGCTGACAACTGTGTAAAGCCATCATCGCAATATGGATGTCTTGTCAAAAATTGGTGCCATGAAGACTTAAGGCATTTCTGAAGGCAGACAGAGGTCCAGCAAGCACTTTACTATGGTGTACTTCATAAAGTGGCTGGTGTGTGTTTTTATTAATCATCCTAAAAATACATATTAATATCTAGACACACTACCCCTTTAAACTGAATACGCGTGGCGTCATGGGCGCCAAAGGCTCACTGACTGGCACGGGGCACAACAGCTGGCCCATGTGACTTCATTGGACATAAGAGGTGAGACAGCCCAATTTTTGGAAAATCTCAGTGTTGGCTATGACAGGAAGTTGTCAGAACACACATGCATCATCTTGCTGTGTACATCTGGGCTGTCCACTGCCTGAGGCACCTGTGACAGACACATACGCATCAGAACTGGACCATGGTTCATCCTTCAGATTCAATACTTATTTTCCTCTTGCATCAAAATGCTGAATAAATAAACACACATAATTTATCTTATGTCTCCAACTAGAACCAATATCATGGGAACCTTGGCAGAAATGGAAACAAACTCCAGGAAGAGACCCCTGTGGACGCTGAACAAATGTTTAGTTAACGTATAGAGAAGTTTTCCTCTCAGCCGTTCTGTTTCCACTTTTCTTTTCCATTACAGTATCAAAGATATTTAGCTCTATATATAACACAGAGACAAAGAAACAAAGGGTTCTTTAACAGTTGGTCTAAAATTTTGTTTTGTCTTATGCAAAGATTATTTATGAGTCACTGAACATTAAGCTCCTTCAGTGACAAGGCATGAGTCAGATATGTGCACACAGGGACGGTAACACTCATAATGACCATAGAAATACAAACACACAAACAGATTACAACGAATACAAATATGGACATGAAATAGCATTTCTTTGGTATCTAAACTGGATTAACCACTGTGAAAAATTCTGTCAAAGTATATTAATAAACCATAAGAATAATTCAATTAAATAATACATGTTATCACTCACAGCAGATTCCAGTGCTTTATGTTAATCACCAATTTGTCATACGTGCTAGACACGATGTATATATACACAAGAGCATAGAAGGTAAAGTAAATAGAAATTAAAATAAAATTGCAGCTGGAGTTTCTTATGATCTGTAATCAATTCAAGTGCATGCATAACTAAGTCAGAAATACTATGACAAACACACATAGAACAGCAACATGGAAAACGTTCAAATTCCCAGTGACGTTCAGCTGATAGTAGACATAGTATCAAAACAACTGCATCAATCCTGAACAACTAGTTTTATGCAAGTCTTTCATGATGAACTAAACAGGGCCTTCCAACGGGGTGCAAAAAAGGCCTTTAGGCAACTTTTATCCAACCCCTCCATCCCCATAAGTCAGTCTCATGTGTCATCAGTGTTTGCACACAGTTCAGCCAAATCAGAAACTGATGACTGACTGATAAGGACACATCACGCCAAGACCGTTCAGAGAATATGGGCAGGCCACAGGCAGATTAATTAATCTGCTATGATTTGAGGGCCAACAAGGGGACCAGTGTTGTCGAGCTCAAAGCGAGCAGTTGCCATTTAAATGATCAATAAGATGAGTGGGTTTCCGTGACTATTGTGGCTCATGCTCAAGTGCATCCAATCCATACTAATTAGTTACATTAAGTTAAAACTGATTCTGGTGGTGTTGGGCTCCAGAGTGCAAAAAAAATAAAAAAATCTGTACAGAGTCTAAAGCTTTTCATTGGTTGCCTGACATGTAGCACGTCTGTGTGCATAGCTTTTTCTGCGTTCCATTGCAGAACACTAAATGTTTGCTCTGTGTGTTGCTGCAGCTGATTCTTTTATTCATTTCTGCTGCTCAGAGTGCGATCAACACCCGCTAGCTGATCTGTAAAATTGCACTCCTGTTTCATGCACTTTGACTCACAAGTGTGGCTAAAATTGAACCGCTGGCGTTTGGTGTTCGATTCCTGCGTCATAATATCGAGTACTGATTGTATTTGTGACGTTTGTTCATATCCCTTTTAAACATTGTACCTAATTAGAGACAGGTCATCATGTTCTAACATTGTCTATGAACAAAGTGTGATTATATTTGGAAGAGTGAAGCCAGTTGCTCCACTAAATACGAATGCAAGTAATATTTAATAAACCTAGTTAGAGGTCCTTGCAGCACAACACAAAAGTTATTATTGTGGCACCAAAGACTATGGTTTGCTTCTCAAATTAACTGCTCGCACACCTAAATGCAATATTTTTCTGAAGCCCAGCAGTAACATCTTTGCTTTAGTTACAATTACTTTATGTCACAACAGAATCAGTCTCACAGCTTATCCCTTTTTCATTTCCCACAGTGGATTTCACATCCCTGAAGTAGCAACATTGGTGGTCCAGGGTAGGAAATGCAGATGGTGCTCTCTCTAACTATTCATCTTTGTCATCATTTAGAAACATCAAATAGGACCCTAAACATGATGTATGTGTGTATATATTTCTGTGTGTGTTTGTGATTTTGAGAGCGAGTGTCCACGATTTTAAAACGTATGTAGTGAGCACTGCATAAGAAATGCTAGATATAGCATCCTACTCTAAGAGACTTCTTAGAGTCTCTTAGAACTGATTTTTTTGACCTTTTTGTCCTTTATACCCAAAACACAAGCAGTCATCAACTTTGTCCCAAGGTGAGGGTGTCACACGGGTTGTTCTGATTGATTACATTAAGATCTTTAGAATCAGAATACTTTATTGATACCTGGGGGAAATTATATAATGCTGCTAATTATGTTATGTTGTGCTAAATTTTGTTATATGAGATAGGTGACACAGAATGCCTTGCTATAGGATCATTTCACAGCAACATACTGTATATACCCAACACCTTCATGCTTGGACTTGGGCATGCTTTGAAATTAAATTAACAGATGGATATTTCTGACTGCTGAACTGAGAGTGTGATGTATATATGCATTTATAGAGATGCAAGTTTATCTTATCTCCTTAACTGCTCTCTCCCCACCCAAGTTATTCAGCAACAAAAATGTGAAAGAGACAAAAAAAAAAAAGGAAAAGACACAGGTCTGGTGGAATTTTCTACTACTAAACTAATCTAAAGAGGTCTTTAATAATCTGAGTTTATCCCTTTGCTGGGGACCAAACTGCCTTCGGAAAAAAACCCCAAAAAACCCAAAGTCCATTGACACACAAAAGCCAGAACTCCACTACTATGAAAAACACAGAAATTTCATCCTTAGGTTTCACAATTTTCAATATCTGGCAATATGTTAACATTCCAAAAGTCATTATGTTGTCCACAGTAAACTGTGTGACAGCCCTAATGGGCCTATTGTATACAACAAGTTATTTCAGTGTAAAAAGAAAAGGGTCATCCATGTGTATGTGTATATTTATATGAATGTGTGCAATGAATTCTGCAAAATGATGTCTTTACTAACCCAGACGTGTAAGGGGCAGTGTTTACATCTGCAAGACAAACTGAACTTTGAGAGAAACATCAAATGGAAACATTAGCAGCAGCACTGACAACAAACTAACTTACCTGGTTCGGCGTTCTTGCAGCAGGCTTGTCCTGATGATTTGCAAGGATGAGGAAAGGTAGTGTGCAGAGCTGTGGGTGTTGCAGAGCCGAGTGGAGCTCATTACGTGCCGCCTCCAGGTCCTCATCTGATGATGCGCTATCCAGTACGAAGACTACACCCTGTGATCCTTGGTAGTAACGACTCCAATACTTCTTGATGTTGTCAGCTCCTGTGGACGGATGTGATGCTATTAAATTTAGCCACTGTTAGAGCTCTATATTAGAAAGTATGACACTTGTAATTGTTGTGTTTGTAAATTAACTTTAATGAAAAGAAAATATACATAACACTCAAATATATAAATTATGGATTAAGGAATCTGTTTGGTGTAAAACCAAAACAACCAAAGAGATGCTGACAACACGAGTCAGACATGACCGCCACCTTCCTCTGCTTCCATTCTAATTTTCACTCACAGCAAAGGTTGCAGTTGTAAAAACAAATTTGAGAAAAGACATTAATAATTAGTTAATAACAAAATAAACACACACAAAAGCTTTTAATGTAACCTTAGTGTTTCAACCATAGTATCCTATTACAGTATCATGCTCAAATTCATTGACCTCTTTAGAATGACCCATTCCTCCACAGATGTCTCTAAAGGCCTACTGCATGGTTAGGTGCTAGATTTATTACACCTGAGGCAAAGGGATTGAAAACAGACAGAGAGGTGTGGCCCATTACGTTTGTCCATACAGTGCAGAGCATTGTACGGCCCTCGGGTCACATCCGGCTCTTTGACTGTCCCTGAGCGGCCCATGTGAGATCAATAGGAAACTAGGATGCAAACATAGATAAGTATACGTCACCCAGTTTGTCCCATTTCAGCCACCAAACACTTTGATAAAATCCTCATCAGTGAATGGCTTAATAATTTTGCTATGTTTTGGATATCACAATACAGCTTTGTTGCTTTATTTTGGAGGTCAATGCTATTTTTTTTTTTTTTAAATTTACATATATTCGTGTGCAAGTGACTGCAACTTCACTGTAAATGCATTGGACCAGATGTTTCACAGCTGCAAGTTATACTAGCTCTGAAAGACATCAGCTCACATTAAAGAAAAATTGATGAAGAACGTAGAGTTTTTCCACAAGACCTGGACTTCTAAATATTTATTTACTGAAGTCTGAGTTAAAGCTGGGTGCTTACTTGGTAGAGGGCAGATTGCTGTTATTAAATATTACAGTTTAAAATGTCATTAGGAGACTAAACACAGAAAAAAAAAAACAAAAACCAAACAAATTATTGATGCAGAAAAGGAACTGGCATCTGATCCTTTGCTAGCAAAGTTGCAAAAGCAACAAGGAAAAAGCTTGGTTCATCCCTGGATGGGGCTTGGTCCATCAAGACCAGCTTAGTGATTCGGGACAACAACAGGAAGTGATTTGTTCACCTGGATATTCTGGGGCTCAAAATGGGACAAACTGGCAGGTGTTTCAAGCAATGGCTGTCCAAATCTGACAGTGAAAAATGTTCCGACTTTTAAGATGAACCCAGAACTGAAATTCAGATTTTTGCAATGTATTACACCTCAGGAGGTGTTGTGAAAGTCAGTTCTAAAATGAATGTTGTTGATGTAGTATCAGTGCAACTTCATCAGTGCAAGACAATCACAGACAGTTTGTTCCACTTCTGGAGGATCATGAGATTGAACATAGTGACATAGACTACCACACAGCTGACAGAGGGTTCAGCCTGGGTAACTTGCTAAAAAGAAATGGGATCCGAGGACGCAATTTTGAGAGCTTTGTGAGAAGGTAGGTAAAGCTTCCAGAGCTCTCAGATGCAGAATAGAAGGCAGATCTTCAATTTACTAGACACTCAATGTGAATTCAATACACTTGTTCAAGTCCAAAACAGACTAGATTTCTATAACTGAATAAGAAAAACGATCTAAACTAAACTACAAACAAAACAGCAACAGCACTTTGCATAAAGTTAAGTCTGAAATTTAGTAGAAACTGCACATACTCATTAAACAGCGATAAAATGCTGGTACTTTTATTTTGTCTTTTTCACATTTTCATTGACTAATTCTAAAATCTACAGTGATAGTAGTTTGTAAAATTAAATCAATATTAATAAATTAACACTGAGCAGAACTGAGTTCAGCTTACTGGTGTAACCCTGCACAACAGCCCCAGTTTCCCATTGGGAAAATTAACTTCCCACTCTAGAAATAGTTTAAAGGTCATTTGTCATCTTTGCTTACTTTTAAATGAACATGTTAAATAAATGGTTAATGTCCTTAATTACAGCACCAACTGTTGGACGTCCGCTATGAAAAATAATTCCTAATCACTGCCACAAAGTATCATCATCAACATGCTTGTCAGTTAGAGAATCATCTTCAATAACAAGAAGGACAAGCGAGTCCTGCAACAGATGGCATGGCCACCACTGAGTCCTGTTCTCAACATCACTGAGTCAATCTGAGATTATAAGAAGAGAAGCAGCAATTGCGATCACCTAAATCCACCAAACAACTGTGGCAGGTTCTCCCTGATTCTTGGATCATCTTACCTACATCACTTCTTCAAGGCAAACTTGCACTTTTTCCCAATAGGAACTGGTGAATTTTAAAAACAGGGGGTAGCATACAATTTTTTTCATCTTTAACACAAACTGTATAAATGGAAAGTCTGAGTATAGGTGTTATATGATTGTATCTATGGGAGTGTCTTTTCAGACATGTAATCATTTATAATGATTTAAATATTCATTTTCAGCTAATAACTTCTGTCTGTTTATTTCCTGGGACTTTTTCTGATGGGCTACTTTAGGGAAAAAAGGTTGGTTTACAATCTTCACTGAACAAACCCCTGCCAAAAATAACCTCAAACAGCAGTGTCCACCACACAAACAAGAATCAACCTGTTATGTATTAAGAGCTGCAACACAAAGTCTGGTCAAATCTCTGAACCTCTCTTTTGCAAACCCATCTACACTACTTGAATGTACCTTTGTAATTACAGCAAGTCTAATTGGTGTTATTTATGGCAAATCTCACCATGGGTGGGACGGTGTTGCAGTAGTTACCACTATTGCCTCACAGCAAAGAAAACCCCCAAAAAACATGCATTTTAGGTTAAACTGTGATTCTAAATCGAGCATAGAGGAGAGGCAAATAATGTGCCTAAAGGTGCAGAACAAAGCATTGTATGAATGTATGGTAACATGTGGCTAGGAATCAAAAGACTAGAAAAGCACTGTATGAATGCCATTCCATGTGCATCATTTTTTACTCTGACAACACTTTTCTTAAAGTCAGTAAGGAATAACCAATAACTGTGATATCTTGGCAATATTCTTTCATTTCTTGGTCCTTCAGCATTAGGGGTCTTGTCTTATGAAATAAGAATAATTCATTTTAACTGATTGAATCCAAACTGAGAACAGCTGCTGATCCTCACGAGGAATGTATGAGGAGGAAAGTACACATTTCCAACAAAATTTTGAAACAAAAAGTTTAGTTTTACAAATTCAAAGTGCACATAAGGGTCGTTGTTTTTCCTAAACAAATCTTTTTCTTATATGAAATCTATAAAAAGCTGAAGTTCCACCAACACTTTACTGCACATCATATTATAAAAAGAATAGCTGTTGTCTGGTTTCACACTTTTAAATGTATTCACTCAAATGATTACTGCCCTTTCCACATGTTTTCTATTAACAGGTGCTAAATGTCTGTTTTACACGCTCAATAAAGTTGTTGTCTCTGTGTACACTATACACACAAGTATGTTCACTTGATTGTAGAAGATGTACTTTCTCTGGTTAAAATTATCCCTCTCCATCTGGTGAGGTTCCTTCCTTTGCAATCTTGTGAATTGTTATTTTGTTATAGTTGCTCATAGTAAGTTAATTGCCAAGAAGTGACGAACTGTGAGGCAGGCAAATGTTTAAAAATCACGAATTGCTCTCAGTGACATTTACCTCCTTTCTCTCATGCTCTCCTTCTCTTCTTTCCTTCCTTCCTCCCCCACTCTTTCTACTCACACCTCTCACTAGAGTGGAAAGCTATCAGACAAAGTGGCACTTGAGAGATTGACTAGGAAGCTTCTCTCAACTTTGCCTGGAAATGGTGGAATGTCTGTCATGTCTCGTCGGATCTTGTTGGCAGCTTCTGCCACCTATTGGTCTGTGAGCAGGATTTGCAAACATGATGTCATGATTCTTGGAGGAAGTTACTCATATGATTAATTTTATAAAAGTGCACCATCGGTGCGCCAGACCATCTCTTTGCTTGTTTTTCCTCTCTGTTTTTGACAACTTTCATGTATCGTTTTTATTTATATCCACCAAAAAGAACCTAGAATAATAATTTAAAAACACATTTTATAGTTTTAGACTGCAAGCAGACATAACAAGCTGGAAGTTGTATCACGAGAAGTTAAAAATAGCATGTCAGTAACAGTCATGGCTCCTAGTGAACTTGTCAAGTCTTGACTCATGAACTGGACTGCTTGTTGCCTCACTTATTCCATGTGTAAAACCTGACAAAAGTAACATTAAAATGCCTGCCTCCAATATGACAGATTCCCTGCCTGAACATGACAAATTACGTGGATAAACAATACATCTGAACCGAGTCCTTTTAATCAGCTAGTTGAAAGAATCTCACATAGCGCTGTCAAATCTTATGGTATGCTTTGTTGGGTGCTACAGAAGAAGAATTCACAGCTGAATACTATCACTTTTTCCTTTTTCAATTTTATTTGTGTTCCCTTGAATGCCTCCCATTTACTTCTAATTTAAGTTACAATTTGCATTTCTATGAATGTTCAACATCCTTTCTACTTGCCCTCACACTTATCTTTTGGTTCAGCTCTTATTCATTCAAATGTTCCCTTTCAGGAAGAGCTGATTGCACACTTGCTGATAGCAATAGAATTACATTTGCTAATGATCCAAGCTGTTGTGCCCAAACATCGTGTGTGACCAATGTTCATGCAAATAGATATGCAATGCACAGGGGAAAGTGTAATGTCTGCAATTTTCTGTTGTATAATTTACAAATCATAAATGCTAATCACCTGGCAGACACTCCAAGTTACCAGTGTTCCCTGAACACCTCATATGAAGCCAATTGGTTGTTATGAAAGCATAACAGACAGAAACAAGCACATAACGTTTAGGTTTTTAAAAGAGAATAGTCATAAGGATGCATTTAGTGAATGGCGTGCATGTAGTTGTGTGTAATAAATGCAAAACACCTGAAGTGGGCCCGGGGACAAAAACAAATGCTAGCCAAGACATTCATTTCTAAATAATGAAATGGAAACTGACCTTGTATTAGTCACTTGCTTTGACAGACAGGAATTGAGTTGCTGGGGAGACCGCTTCATTTATTTTTAGTCTGCCCAAATTTGGCTGCAATTTCACACATGTTGGGAATTTTCTGGTAGTAGTGGGGAGTGCAGCTAAAATTACAGATGTTCCCTAAACACCTCAAGCATTCAGATTTCAGAATTTCTAAAAAAAACAAAACCAAATAAATAAAATAAATTACACTAGCGAAACAGCTTTATTATGAGTCTGACATCAGAGTCACTTCTCAGAAATTAAACGGCTGGATAACACATCTGACTCGTTATATTTTTTTTGTTTGGCGAGTGCACATTTTTGCAGCATGTGAGGCTAAAGCAAAAAGGAAGGAAAGTACTAACACATTCCATGTACTGCATAAAATAATAAAACATATGAAAGTATGCATGGTTTGAGGTCTGGGACCCATGAATCTTAAATTCATGCCCCAAAGACCTTGAATCTGAATCTTACTTATATTGTATGAACACTTGCTGTGTTTTGCATGCATTTGATTCATTGTACATGCACAGCCAACTGCAACAGGACACTTATGTGAAACACTTATGAAGTTATCATGCATTACTAATGCAGCCAACTCTCCACACGCATAAAACATTTTCACATTCTTTCTCAAAGTTATTGACAATGAACGTTGATATAGGTCTAGGCTTTTGAATTTATTGAAATGTAAGAACTTTTCGACCTGAAAAGGTCAGCTGTTTGGTTAATCGTCTATAAATAAATTATTTTTTATTTTTTAAATCAAATCAAACCATTTTCTGTCATATTTCTGCAAATATTTCTCTAAATTTTCACTAGTGATATTTAATGTTCTGCTTGTGGTGAAAAACAAGGCTATTTTAAGTTGCCAGTTTGGGTTTGAAGATATTCTAAAAAGGGCATTTTGACTAGTTTTAATATTTCAAAGACCATAGAATTACAGTTAGTTCATCATCAAGAAAGAAAAAGAATCTGTAGATTAGTGGAGGGTAAAAA
>NW_005187483.1:1648235-1650238 GCF_000239375.1 Pundamilia nyererei | reverse complement strand
AAAACGTCAAGCAGTCAATACGCAGCAAAAATTAAAAGCAGCTTGAATTCAGACTCTTTCTGTTGCATTCAATAGCCTGTGTTTATGAATTCTTTCACAAATTCAAACAGCATGCCGTGCTCTATATTTCAACAATACATTTCAACAGTTGAAACCCTGCCACCCTATACTTCCTTTGGTATAAATAAGACTACTGTGAGGGCTTGATCTTTTTGTTTTGGTCTCAGATTTACTGTCAGGTTTAGCAATAACTTATTAAATAGTTTTGCTTCTTGGTTTAAGTTTTCTGGCAGCTTTCACCTTAAACAAAAACTCAGTATTAGGTCTTAAACTTTTGAAAAATAAATCCCGGAAAGCAATCCTCTTTGAAGTTATGCTAGTGCCAGAGACTGAGGAAAATTGCTACAACAGAGTGACGAGCGAGCCTTCTGGGACTGTTGAGCAAAGCTGTTGTAATAAAGTTTTCTTACTTCACTAAGGAATGACCTGGCTGGAACTGGAGTGAGGAGTAAAAAACACTTCCACTGTCAGTACATCTGTCAGCCTACACATTAATCCCTTTCATTTATGCACACAATTAACAGTAATTGTTTATAGAAATGCAGCTTCACAAAATATCCTAAATGACTGTGTTACTGTATGCAATAATTTGGCAGATGTTACTATAAGCAATCATTTGACTGGTGTTATTATATGTAATATTTTGGCAGAACTTTTCCTTTTTGGGTGTGTAACCCTGGTCTTCGATGGCTGAGCCATTTTCATCATGTGCCACTGTAACTGACACAGCTGTTTACGGTTATGGAAAAGTAATGTGAGTGGTTCAAAGTGTAATAATCAATCACCAAGCCACTGATGTTTATATGACACTACCCACCCCTCTTACACAAACAGTTTCCTGCACTAATATGAACAAAAATATTTAGATGATCTTGCTTGTTTCTGATCTACGGGTTCTGAAATACTGAAAATGTTCAATATTTCAGAAATTTCAACATCAAAAGTTGGCATTCCCAGAGCACCCTGAGGATGCGAATGAGTTCTTTCTGATCCACCATTTAACCACAATGAACATGAAGGAAGGTAATATGCTTGAATAAGGCTTCAAATGCAGATCGGTTACATTCCAGACTTCAGAACTCCAAAACCAGAACAGTCTGCGGCTTCCATCATCCGCTTTAAATGCAATGCAAATTACTTCACTGTGGTTGGATTTTTTCCCCCCCACACAAAGCAAAAGCTTCTTTCAGGGTAAATTTACACACACAGTGGGGATATTTGATAGGAATGAGAACCGCATATGGTCAGTAGTAACTACTATGTGGTGTTTTTGTTCAGAGATGCGCTTGGTAGCTAAATTCGGCTGTTAAATTTTCTGTCATGTTAATCTGTCTTGCTCATCTCATCTCACTTGTGTCCTAGTTAGTCCATTGTTCTGTGGAGAGTGGGTTGGCCAAGAACTACTGGGACAGGTTTAGGGGATTAAACTACTTCAGGTTTTGGGGGTAAATCACAGGTTTGGGTAAATGGTGCCCCTTTAAGGCTTCATGTTGAAAAATGATCAATGACATCTACATCTCAGTAGTCCTCTCAACTGAGACATACCAGTGACACTGACATAAATACTCCAGAAATGACAGCATGTGTGCATATTCGTATGTATATAATGTTATGACATGAATATAATTTTACTAATATGATATGCTGAATCCTTTATTGTTTGTGAAGGAAGTTAACAGTGATTCATATCTATCCCACTGCTGTAGCCTGACATTCACTTGAAACTGAAGTGTGTCTGTCCTTAGCAGAAATGTGTCTACAAAATATTTTGAACAATGCAAATCACTTTTGTTTATTCCACAGCTTTTCCAAGTGGGTGCTACTGAGTGCAACATTAAATTATTTGGGGCTACTGACACTAGGCCAAGGCCAGGAAGATCGTGAAGGACCTCAGCCATCCCAACAACAGACTGTTCTCTCTGTTGAGGTCAGGAAAGCGATTC
>NW_005187483.1:1630874-1646408 GCF_000239375.1 Pundamilia nyererei | reverse complement strand
TAGGGTCACTTCATCAGCTGTCCCTGCGTGACATGAATGCACACTGTGAAATGGCCCGTCTAGACTTGACGTCACATCACTGTACACACACGCACACACACACACACACACACACACACACACACACACACACACACACACACACACACACACACACTGGAGGTGCCCTTCCCACCTAATCCTCATACCTGGCACAGTAGCTAATGTGTGTCAGACTGAAGATAAGTACAAAAAAATGATGCAGTTTTGCTGCAGTGTTGTTGTCCACTGAATAAATGAACAGTATCAATCTCTTCATGCTTCCATCCTAGAATTAAAAAGGCACAGTTCTCTCTGGGTATTTATTTATTTAACGCCTGATTATAATTTCTAATTAGTCCTGAGAGGGTAATACAGCATGGCATACTGATGACACTGATTGACTGTGTCACTATTTAAATAAAAAGCTAAGACAGAGCAGAAGATTATTTGGATTTTGTCGCCTCTGAGAGCAGACAGACTCTGCAGTGAGATCACACTTTTGCTCTTTTTCCATGCACATTTATCTTAATTTACAAATAACTTGTTCGGAGGTGGAATCCAAATTATTCAGATTCATCTTCTCCAGGTTAGAGTTAAATCAGGCTTGGATGTGTTTATTTTGTCCTTTCATCCTGTCATACTCTTCTCTCAGCAAAGTTTTGTCAATCCTGCAGAGAAGTGGAAATTACGAAGTTATTTACAAGCTAAATACACTGACTGGCACGACAGACAAGCCTTGTCTGATACGAGCAGGGTGTTTTATCAAGGCCAGACAATGTGTCTAAATCAATAAGGGAAGCTTGACAGGAGTAAAACAAAGTGAGGCATTGTTTTGGGGAGTTTTTTGGTCTTTTTTTCTTGAAAACATCTAACAGCACAACACAGACACAATTTTAAAGATCAGAAGGTATGGTAGGCAGAAGGAAAAGACAAAAATCAGAGTTAAGGATGAAAAGGAGAACAAATTAAAATAAGTCAGTAACAAATGCATGACTCAGACAAACATATCGCCCCGCCTGGTAACATCCATCAGGGCATGCCTTCCCAAAGGTTGATTTGTGTCTTTAGTCTATAGGACATTTTGTAGATATGATAATCTGGTCCAGTGCACTCAAAGCACGGCAATTTAAAAATGCATAACCAGACTTATGCGGCATCTACACAGAATCTACAGCGTGAGCAGCACATTGCCAGGATAGATCGGCTCCAGAGCCCCATGCTACGTGTAGAAAGAGTTCAGACACAGCACTGAACTGTAGGTCACATGCAGTTCACATGCTATAGTTTAATGCTATAGTTAAGTTCGCCAATATGCAGAAGCACAGAAGCCTTGGGAAAAAAAAGTTTATTCGGGTGTCAAGTAAAATACAAGCTAATTATGCTTTAAGTACGGATTTACTGGCTTAGTATGGCTCAATATAACAACATGCTTATGTGCAGTACTCCATAAACAAAGAAAAAATAAAGACAACACTGTGCTGCCTGAAGGCACAGATAGCTTGCATAGGTGGAACGCAAGAGCAGAGTTCACCACGCAAAACAACACACGTACATTATGACCTCTGCCTTCTCTGTAGTGGAGGCTAAGCTAAAGCACAAACAACAGCCCAAACAAATAAGCGTAGCTCATTTGTTTTCTGCATATTTTGATACTATCCCCTGGTGACAATACACAGATCCACCATGTAGGTGGATCTAGTTGTGCATGACCAATGCACAACCATTCCAGTCCTTTTATATTTTTATAGCAAACTCCAAGTACAACACCATATGATCAAAATTACAGGGTCACCTATACATATGCTCCTAGAGGACCTGTTTGGCGATAGAAACCCATGTCATGAAGTTCCCAGTACACAGCTTTTGTGCTGATGTGAATGGCAGAGAAGGTTTTAACTCAGCAGTTACTGGGTCTCAGCAGAGTCTTGGTGACTTTTTCACACAATGCACCTCAGCACTCAGTGAGACTGCACTCTAACTTTACATGGTCGGAGTTATTTGGTTCATAAGCGCTTTTATCTTGCAGTAACACTTATAGTTAATTGTTGAATATCTATGTAGGAAAAGCTTTCACAAACTGACTTGTTGCTGGTTGGTTTCCTTTTGCTCGAATTTATGCCAGATCTAGAAATTTTCCTAGAAATTACCCAATGAAGGTGATTGTGCGTGCAAATGTCAGAATCAGCTGCATGGAATATCTTTAACCTGATTGTTGGGGTTTTTTGTGTAATTGTAGGGTCTTTACCTTTCAATATAAAAGGACCACGAGGTGAACGTTGTTGTGATTTGGCACTATAGAAATAAAGAAAAACAAAACTGATGCAAAACATCTCCTGCTGCTTGCTACACGTGACAAAGGACAATTTCTGATAATGTCAAGTTTGTATTCTCCTCATATGTTCACGAGTTCAACTTATGAAAGATTTTGCTGTGTGCCAGAAATGTTGACCTTAACATACTCCCATATGCCCGCTTCCAGTTCAGCTGAAACTACCTTTGTCTCCCAGATGTAAAAGGTTGAGCAATAATGAGACTTACAAAACCAAGGAAATGAAGAACAGCACATAAAAAAATAAAATGCTTGAGCTTTTGTGAGGAAGTTTTATGTGACTTTGTGTCTTTTAAATGGTTTGTGTGCTCTACTCAAACAAACAAATACTGACAAACAGGTCATCTGACCTAGGGCACATACGTCACCTAAATACGCAAAACTAGCTTTACCTTTCTGACTGTTAAGCGTCAGTACCTCACTGATCTTCAATAGGCTTTCCGGTGGCATGGGAAGGAAATACACGGGAAGTGCTTCACATCCTGACACTTCTCAACAAGAGCGTCTTCTCTTGCCTTAGTCAGGGCTGAGTAAAGAGAACAAGCCACAGAGGCATTGTGTAAAACAAGGGTTTCGGGGTCAGGAACACTGATGTCTGTGTGTCACATCTTGTATCATTTTTCTGCATCATTGATGCAGTGCAAAATAACATAAAACTAAAGCAGACATGTTTGCTTGTTTTAAAGCCATAGGGAAAGGGGAGGAATAAAAGAATACTGACAGAAGTGGGAAGTGTTGAGTAAGTTTCAAACTGTGCAGAACAAGCCTGCCATAATCAGAAGACACTCTGAGGGTCTCTGCATGAAAACTGACCAGTGGAAAATTATGCAAGAACACAAACTCTTCCAATTATATATTTGCGTCATATACAACTGGAAGAAAAGGTGGATGCCTGTGCAGGGAAAACAATGGCTTCAAATCAACACCTTTTCTCACACACAATATCCAATATCCTCAAAAAAAAAAAAAAAAAAAAAAAAAAAAAAAAAAGGTAGTTAGTAGAGGCATCAAAACATGTGCTTGTTTTCACCGTCTCCAATACATCCATATCGGATGGCAACATAAATCACTCAACTGCCTGTGCTCTGTGTATTTACAAGGAAAGGAGCAGGGGAGTAAGTGTTCAGGCAGGAGGGCTAAGAGAAAGAGAGAACAGATTTCATCACGCTTTTCTGTGGTGGCAGCCTATACTAACGTCTCTAAATCAAGTGTGTCATCCGTGGGACCAGTGTTTTTCCAACCACAATCATGTTACCACTGTTACCACCAGACTGGCTTTGACCCAATCCAGAAAAACCTCTTTTGGGGGGGAAAAAAACCAAAAACCAAACCCCTTATTGGTTTTTTTCCAATTTTGTTGGTTCCTTGTTTGTTGTTCCCCCCCCCGTGCCTCTTTTTGCATTTGTGTGAGTGTGTGTGCTTCATCTTTTCAGACGCCTAAGTTGGGTGATCCTTGAAAATATGCACTGCACCTGTCATGCACAGGAAACTGAAATTACAAAACAATCTATTCCTTTTATTTCTCAAGGCTCTCTTTAAGGACTTCGATTGCATTAGCTCTGTTTATTTATCCCATCCTCCACCTCAGGTTTCCTCATCTCAACTTAATAGCTTCCTCGAGCGTTGTACATTTCCAGGAATAATACGGTGCACGTTGTTCAGCATTGGAAATTTAAAACACACCAAAAAACACAAACACTAACACATCTGACGTCTATACACACACACGCCTGTGTCTGAAAGATGTCATGCTACAGGACACAAAAAGAAACATTTTTCCCCATTCTTGATGTTTGTGCCCGCTTGTGTAAATTTCAATTGAAGAGATGGGGTGAATACAGATTAAAGACAGAGAAACCATTAAAGTATATATCTAACAGGTCACATATGGACTTTTGTACAAAATATTCCAATGATGTCATTGGAAAAAGAAGCTGGTCATAGTTTGGTGGGTAAACAGATCATAAAGTACGGATTTCAAAAAAGAAAACATTCATTATGGCACAATAACCGTTGCCTACTTTATATTGTAAGGTAAAGACCCTACAGTAATACAAAGAAAACAGAAAATCCCAATAATCACATGATGCAGTTACTGTTACAGGGGCCAGTTAACCTGTTAATGTCTACGATGGCCCACAGCATTTCATTGCTGGGTCACTCCGTTTCATCTAATACAGACGTTACAAACTTGAATTCCTGCATTTACTTCTTACCTCCAAGTTCTTTTACATTCAAGATGGCATTTGGAAACGGTACTGCTTTGATGCTGAAACCTGAGAGGAAAGAAAACAATGAAAATCCATCATTGTAATCACCTAAAAAAAATTGCACTTCCCTCCGTGTCAGTGTGTGTGTGTCCAGCACATGCTAGGAGTGATGAGAGTCAGCTTTTAGGAATGCTGGCTCCATTTACTTTTCAATAGTGAGAAAGTGGATTTTTTTTTTTCTTTAAAGAAAGAAAGAAAAAAAGGAAAGAAAAAGAAATCAATTTTATCATTAGGTTTCCCCGGGATATTTGGTGTACCTTTTCCAAACCAGCTGGTGAACACACACAGGACTGACAACATATTTGTGTTATAAACATGAAAGAAAAACACTTTGTGTGGTCCAGTTTTAGAAAAACAGAAAAACAAGAAGAGCTAAACAGAAAAGTGTTTTGTTCTATGTTGGGGTTAGCGGAGGATACAACTAAGTACTATCGTGTATTATGTGGTTTGTTTATGCGGCTGCGTACGGGAAATAGTGGAGAAACCCACTAAAGGGCAAATTTAATGTTGCTCAAACTATGCTAACTTGTCTTGGTGGGAATTCATTTCCTGACAACATTTACAAATTTAGGGGAGAGATTTGAAAGCAGATTATGATTTTACAAGCATCTAAATTAATCACTATGTACATTACAACAGTGCACAATTATAAAGCAGGAAGTAAGAATATTAGCAGGAGAGTTCCCCCTTTATTGGCCTTCCTGTTCTTCCCTCTGTACATTTGGCAGATGGACAGTGCTGACAGCTAAATCTGCTTTCAGAGATGAACACTAATTTTCTAATTTATCTATTAAGGCTTACTCATCAGCAGGCGCAGAGAGCTATTCACTCACCTAACACACCCCCTGACACAGAAAAATGCAAACTAACTGTTACAGGCAGCACATTTGGGAATTACGTTATATTTAGCTTCTCCTGGAAAAAGAGTAAATCTAAAGTGGGACTTCTGCAACAGCTCAACACTGCTGCTGTCAAAGCCCGCGAAGGAGACAGGAATGTCAGGGTTCTTGAGGGATTGCATATATGGAAAGCAGAGTGCTGACTACCACAAGAATGATGTGCAAACCCTGAAAACTCCTTCTATTCTGGACATAACACCAGCCTGCCACTTGATTGAAGAAGAAAAAAAAAACAAGTATTGGCAGGTGACATCCTGACATCTATTCTGGCACAAACACTGGGACTGGAAAAAGTCCTTCCTCTATTGGAAAACTAATACCTGGATAGTACTATCTATCTGTTTCAAGAACATGATGTCCTTCAGATTCGAATCACAAAGGACTAAAAAGGAGAAAGATTGCAAGAACACATGTGAGCGAAGGGAGATAAGCATGCACCCTCTGCTGTTGTACCTAATTTTTTATGCCTTCTTTTCCACTGATCCATGTCTTATAACCACATACCTGTTGTAGGAACTATGCCATCGGTGCTCTCACTACAGAGGCGTGAGAGCAAGCTGGTCTTTCCAGCACCTGTCAGGCCAATGCACACCACATCATACTCTGGTCTCGGCGGTGGGGGTCCTTTACAGCACAGTGCCCGAAAACACTAAAACAAAGCATACAAAGCAATGAATGCATTGGAAGACAATTCTACGCGACGGGGGGGGGGAATAGGGAATTGGAGGGAGGACCGCTATAATTCTGCATTTGCAATCAAAACAATTCTTAGGATAAATTCTTGCCTCCATAACTCTGCATGACAACTCTCACAGGCATTTCTGTCTTCATACGGCAAAACAAAAATTCACACCTCGTGAAAAAACAGGCTGCGTATAGGATACACGTGCAGCTGATGTACAAGGAGCAAAAAGTATACAAATGATTGAGCAGAAAGCTTAATAAAAAGAAAAAGAATGCACCATGACAAAGAATGATACTACCATGATTTCTACATGTACGATCTAATTTAATCATGCCACATAGAGAAAATGTCATTGACAAACTATATTCAATCAGGGGGTTTGATGCATGCATCCAAGTGCTGGTCCAACACGTTTTTGTCTGCATGTAAACCTTGTCTGATTGGGCCCTTATGGCAGCCAGAGGCAGACCTGTCACTCCATGAATCACGGCCTGGGACTGAGGGCCTGCTGTGAGACATTAAGGGGCAAATGCAGTGTGAACCGTGAATGAGAACTTTAAACTTGTGTGGGGAGATCAGTATCCAAAACTAAAAAGAGATCTCTTTTATTAGCAAGACAGGAACCAGTCTGGACATGGCAGGACAGACGCACGCACGCACACACACACACGCACACACGCACGCGCGCGCGCACACACACACACACACACACACACACAGTCTTCTACCCATCTACGATATCACATTTCAAGTACAAGAACATCAACACAAGATTTCCTACTGCTCATGTCAAAGGACGACCCTCCTCAACACACTGTTGCTGCGCTCAGAGACTTTAACAAGAAGTAAAAACATGCGCAAGTCTACATGAACTGCTGCACATCTGTGTGCACGCTGTCCAGGTGTGCCATCAGAAAAAGAATACCTCGGTGGGCAGAAGCAGTTAAACTAATGAGAGGATAAACAAATATTCATCATCAGTTTTCAAGTAGGTCTGTATGTTTGTATACTTCGGCTTTAAGTCGTTGTAAAATACTTTTTATCTCAAGTTAAAAGAATCAAATGAACATCCAATAAAAGAGCAATTTTACAAGATGCATCCATTGCCACTTTTAAATTGGAGGAGAACAAAACAAAGTGCTTCAGCCTGAGTTCATCTACAGAGCCCAAGACATCAATGACTACCGGGGTCAGTTTTCAGAGTCATGCCAAAACAGGACTGCCGTTTGATGGAGATGTGGGGAATCTGCTTCAGCAGAACCAGACGTCGGCTGAGCAACCCGAGCCCCCCCGACTCCTTGGTGAACCCACCAGTCTGCTCAAACAGGAAACATTCTCCTTTTCCAGAAAAACTGTAAGATCAGAAACACACGCGTGTCAGATGGAAGAGCACATGTACAAACTTGGTTTGATTGGGTTATTTTCTTCTCTTCTCTGAAGCCACATGTACAGGTTTCTGTACAAGGTGAAAACTACCCCAGCTGTCAGCCAAGAGGACTGACAGCTGATGTTTAAAAAGAAGGGTTGAGGTAAGTGAAGATGGAAGAACTCAACCAGGTACAAATAGATATTGAGTTGAATAACTTGAGTGTTCCGAGCCCTATGAAATAATTGCTAAACCAGGAGTAAACATTGTTTTTAAAAAGGCATTGAATCAGGGTGCTGCCCCATTGCGGGAGCAGAATGAGAGGACTACTCCCACCAGAGAGTTGTGATTTCACAACAGTTACTAAAGGAGCATCCAGGCCCTGACCCTGGGGTCCCCATGTACACAGTGGCCCCTGTGAGAGAGAGATGGCAGCTCCCACCTCTGGCCCTCTTTGACAGGTCAAGATTGACGAGGAGAGCTTGCTCAAAAGGCTCACAGGAGAAAAATAAATATATCGGTAGGCCTTTGCCTACTTCGAGACATGCCCCTCCCCGTCAACCACATACTCAATGTGTCACTGAGACCAAGAGCACAATCACAGAGATTGTCCAATGATGAGTATTTCCATAAATCTCCAAGCTATTTATACACACAGCTGAAATTGAGTTTTTAGTTGTATTTGACCCATACAGTAACCTGTACTTTGATATAGGAAAACATCTACGGAAACTCATGAAAAATAAAACCTATGAGGCCACTTGTCAATCCTGCCAAAAGACTCTGGGAATGACAAGCATTTTATATAGACTCTATTGATTAGTTGCCTCTTATAGAATTGGACATGTTCTAGTTGTGCTTTCCTGAAAGACCTGCCTAGACATTACCTCACTGTTGTTGTGAAAGTTGATTAGCTAGGCTTTATGTAAATGAGAATCATATCACAGAAGATGTAGCCAGGCTGCATTTTCTCCTCAAGAGAAAGATGCATGACAGGAAAAAACGGAAAAAGAAACACCACGCTCCCCAGGCCTCCAATTTTAAAAAGATGCCAAGACTTTTAATGGGTGACACAATTAGGCCTCCTGGCAGCAGAGCATAGCTCAAGTAGACACTGAGCTTATTAGCATTTAGCCTCATCTAAATAATGGGGGGGTTCCCATATCAAGAGTTTAAAAGGACAATGATGTATGAAAACTGCTGCAGTTCTTTTTCCTCCCAATGTTTTACTTCACATAATGCTCAAAGCCACACCACATGGTATAGCGAGAACTCCAACAATGTCTCCACAGACCCTCCTGACCTCAAGTTTGTTCATTTGCATATGGTTAACACATGATATATACATGGATTTAGGGACTGAAAAAGATCAAGGCAAAGGGTCCCACTGACTAAAGGATTCAGATAGACTTAAAAGGAAAAAAAAGGAAAAACAACTAATAAATGAAAACATTTTTGTCAGTGACATATAAACTATCATGGTGTAAATTCACCTGACGTGGTTGGATGGAAAAAGAGCCAGGCTCTTTTTAGAAAATGACTTTGTATTTTTAGAGGTAATAAATGTGGGATAGAGGGAAGCCGCTATACCCACAGAAGACTAGTTCACGTTTCACTCTCGTACTCTCTTGCTACTGTCGAGACACCACAGGACCGGAAAATAGGCAGTGGCACGACAGCATGTTCCAAATTGAGGCTCCCAACAAGCTTTCAGTTTGTATGGACAAGCTTTGATCTTGTTGAAGTTATTAAATTAAACTTTTGTGTTGTCAAAGGAGACACAGAGAACATAGAAATCAAATATGCCAGCTTGGAAACGCTGATTTCATACCTATTCTGTTCAACCGGATCTTTGGAAACGGTAACATAACAAGTACGGTTTCTGCATATTGCTAAAACATCTCAACAGGTGTGCAGCGTCAACTAATTCTGCTACAGAAATACTCATGACAGCTACATAAATACTAGGGGTGGGGGGGAAAAAAAATCGATACTGTGTAGTATCGTGATATTTTGTTTGCTAATAATTATCGATACAGGGACAGCAGAAATCGATATTTTGTTACAAAAAAAGTTTTTGTAACAAAACTCTGGCTTCAGAGCATGTTGATCAGCTCCTTTTTCTGAGCAAGAATCCTGACATTCCTTCACTGTCCAAATGTGTTTAACTTTTTTTTGGGCAGTAATAAACATGACAGTTTACTTATTTTAATTTAAGACATGTTTTATTTTAATTTAAGACATGTTTTATTTTAATTAAGTTTAAAACTTTTTTATTTAATGTAAAATTATATTTTGTTTTAATTTACTTTCAAATTCTTCAGTTGCTGAATGGGCTGCATAGTTTTCATCAATTGCATAGTTCAGAATAGCTATAATTGTACCAGATGGTTGCATTCAGTTAAGTTGGACTAGACTGTAATACAAACCGTTCAGTTTGTCAACAATAAAACTGACTGAAATGAGAGAAAGACTGAGTGCGAGACTTTGATATTAGATAAAATGAATATTGATAAAGTTTACCTTTATGTACAGAATCTGAATATCGCAAAATATTTTTTAAAAAAATTGCAATAATATCGTATCGTGCGTTAAATATTGTGATAATATCGTATTGTGGGATGTATGGTGATTCCCACCTCTAATAAATACTACCCAGTAATGGTTACCAATCTTTCTGGATCCTTACGATCTTTAAGTCTTAATATTTTTTATCAGGATGGTTGGCTAACATTACCCAAACTTAACTAAAACTGACAAATGTTTTTCCAGAAAAGTTCAGATACAATATTATTCTGCAGAAATACAGTAAGAGATGAAACTTCAACTTCAGCAACTGAGTAACTGTAAATGTTTATCCAGCGTTTAGTGTTTTTGAAAAAAAATAATAATAATAATAATAATAAAAACAGTTTGGGGAGACAAAAGAACGAAAATTCTGTAAACCTTTGGAAATAAGGTGATAAAATAAGAAATAAGATTGATTTATAGGGAGTAAGTGCCAGATGACTGAGTCAACTGCCCTCACCACATTATACATTTTGCAAAAAAAAAAAAAGTGTCTGAAAAAGCAGCAAATTATACATGAAGAAAATCTGTCAAGCTGATGCATAAGTGCCCTTTTTAGCCCCTGTCCTGCCCATTAAGCATGTAAAACACCATGTTGAAAGGTAGATTACTCATCAGTGAGTAAGTCGGAACTATTTGCACTCATCACAGTCATGGTGCTAATGAGTATAATAATGCCCGCTTAAAAACTGCTGTATCACATTTAGCCTTTGGTATTCCAGAACACACAGACATACCAAGAAGTAACTGCAGCCTCCCCCTTGGCTGCAAACACATAAGCTGCACATACTGACTTCCGGTACAACAGAAGGGACAGGATAGAAGAGAGGAGGAGGAGGGAAAAAAAACAAACAGAAAGGACACCCAAGACACTGGCCTCAGTAGTCATGCCCACTGCAGACAGACAGACAAAGAGTACGGGCAAGCAGTTTTTTTTCTTTTTTCTTTCCTCCAGACTAAGTGTCGGGACAACACTTGCGTGCAGGGCTCACTCCTGACCTTTGGAAATGACAGTCCTTTATATGGGTGTCCCCATGGAGGAGCAGTGCTAACAGCTATGTGTGTAATAACACACCAGCTACAGTCATAACACAGGCCTGCAGTGGAGAGGAGAGGCAGGCTGTGAGGTATGAAGGTAGTGTAGGGCGAAGCAGGGAGGTGGAGAGGGTGTGCAGGCAAAATGGGAGTGGTGGTGGGTGGATGGCTGCATTCATTCATCCTCATTCATCTTCTCCCCCCTTCAGTTGTTGTTATTTGCCACTTTGAAGCTGGATGGGGGGTGAACAGTGGGACACAGTGTGGTTCAGTACAGTGAGGGTAGGGGGTGTGTGGGGCGCACTGCATGCCATTCTCGTTAAGGGGCGAGATAGACGTGCTAGACACACAAGGCTACTCAATGGACTCTTCCCATGCTAGGTTACTGCAGACTGTTGTTACTCCAAAATCACAGATTGCTTCAGGCCTAGGTCTGCACCACCACACTCCAAACCATGCTCCACCCTTTATTTTGCTTCGTAACATAGCATATATTTCTGACCATTAATTGGGCATGCTTAAGTGTTACTGGCATTTTTCTAACCACACATGCCTCTCATAGCAGTGGATTTTCTTCCACTGGTGCAGACAAGATGCTACCAGTATTATGCCTATGAGCACAAGCACGAACGACTGTTTTCTTATACCTTAATTACAAGTAAAAACAAATGCCATGTGGATTTGGCAGTGAGAACTCTGATATGCTTTCAACTGTAGCTACAGGTGATGAAATACAAGATTTACTGCACTTCAAAAATGATGGCCAGTTAAGGACACTAAACAGGTGCCATTCATTATCCCGCATCAGAAATAGATCCCTGAACAAACACAAACACACACACACACACACACACACACACACACACACAGAAAGAGTACACTGGAACATTTGGGGGATACGCATCGCTCCCGTTCCATGTGCCTCGACAATACACATCCAGTTGTGTGGAATGTTTTTGATGCAGGGCATGCTGAATATGTCTACTGTTGACTTCAACAGCTTAAAACAAAATATCGCAGAAGGCTGCTGAACTGAAATGACAGACATACAGCAATAAGAAGATGACCCTGTCTGCGCCAGCTCAACATCCCGTCTGGTGAAGTAGACCGTGTCTTACTTAAGTCGACAAAACAACCCACAACCCATTATGCCTGCTTGTCTCTGTGTTTACGGGGAGGTCTTGTTTTAAAGGCTGATTTGCTTGTCACCGTTTTGCAGGCACATCATCCCTTTATTCAAAAGCAACAACCACTCTTTTTCTCACTTTCTCCGTCTCTCTCCCCTATCACCCCCGCTACCCAATTCATTCATCCCACTTCTGTCTGTCTGGCCCTCGTTTCAGAGCTCAAACACTATTGCCCTGACGCTAAGGTGTCTGGACAAGGAGACAAGCTAGAACACACACACACACACACACACACACACACACACACACACACATACACACACACACAGAAAGAGTGAAGTTAGAGCGCCCCCCAGCTTTTTGCTGGAACATACCACATCTTTTACACTGCAAAGGAAAGGGCAAAGCTTTGCTCCAACTCATTTAATGTAACTTAAGTAACAAGAAATGGCTCTAAAAACCTTCATGTATCAAATTTCCACCAATTCTGAGAATCACGTTCATGGCAGCAAACACAGAAAGAGAAAAACAAATTGGTGCTGCCTGCCACTATCGAACAGAAGCGAAATCCCTTCATTAATTTGGCTAAACAAGTTAACGTGACAGACTCTTTGGAACCTTGAATCCAGTTTTAAAACAACCAAGATATGTCTAGACTATAAATCTCAACTTCGAAAAACAAACTGAAGCATCTACTTGCTTCCCCCCCCCACTTCACTTCCCCTTTTCAGTAAGCAGCTCCAATGCTAGCCTTCTCCTATCTGGCCTGACATGGTAGCTTGTGACCCTGCCTGGATGAGGAGAAGGCCAGATCAAAGGCAGAGGAGCAGCCTTGGAAAAACACTTGGGCTGAGAATGGACGGGATATCTGTCAGGAAGCCTTTCCCACTGGGCTCACTAGTGCTAGAGCCCAGGGATCAGGTTACCACCCAAAAACACCGACATGAAAGAGGGGGAGACGCTAATCCGCATACATGGGGCTCTCTGTCTGTCCTCCAGTTGCACTCCACCACCAATAATGTATCCCTTCGTCCCCTCTGCTCCTTACCCTCTAAAATCTCCACAGCTCAGTATCTCTGAGTCACCGCCAAACCACACCAATTTAACTTACCCATACACCCCCCCGGGCTTCTCTACACCACCACTTCTCCCTGCTTCAACACCCCGAAAACACTCAAGCTTCATCACAGAGGATTAACAGGAAACCCTGACACACCCTTTTGTTGAGGAGACAGAGGGGGGCTTGGGTGGTTTGCCACCCCGAGAGGGTCTTTTTTATCCACTGGGGTTCCTGATCCAGTTAGAGAAGGAGACGTGAGGACTTCATGTCTCAGCATTCTTACTAACATCAATGACATGCACACACAAGAACTTCCACAACTCCAAGCTGTATAGACGAGGCCTGCTGGTGGCTATCAGTTTTCCAGTAGCAATGAGCAGGGACTAAGAAAAGAAGGATGCAGTGAGAAAAGAGGCTGGGGCAGGGAGGGAGCATTTGTAGGAGTGTGTGGGATAAAGGGAGTGTTCAAAATGAGGATGGCATATATGTGTATGTGTATGTGTGTGGCAGGGAGTGGGGGGTGGGTGTCAGTGCTGTAAATCTTGATGTCACTGACAGGAAGACTGTTGCAGGACCATTACCATAAATCTGACAAACGCTAAGTTGATGGGAGGCTGTATCTGTCTGGTCAGGGACCAGTCTAGACGGTCCTATTGAGGGGTCCTACAGCGTAGCCCTGTTTGTTTCCAGCACCATCTGGATGTGGCAGTAAGTACCCACTGCTGTGGTTCACATATGCAAACAAACACAAAGTATACAATGTGCACCATTCCCATAGCCATTGCAAAGGCCCTGATCTTTGTATCTCAAACAATAACCACAATTTATTTGTGTAGTGTACTGACAGAAACTCTAGAACAACAGGTTACACACAGTATCAAAGTAATATCAAAGTTCTGTGGTCAACTTTCTTGTATAATTATTGCATTAAAATGTTACTGTGAACTTCTGTGGATGATAAATTGGTAGCCAACTATTCAATGGGCTCCTAAGGACTTTTGTTAGATTAAAGCAAATCTACACCACATACACTAAACCGTTAAGGTTGTGAACACGAGAACTCCACAGTGGTGGATGTTTGCACTGAAAGCTGGGTATACGCCGCAGGCTGCACGGTCCTGAACAGTTTTGCTTGTTGGCAGGATGTATTCACTCAAGGAAGCAGCTGCTGTGTGGAAGTGGTGCTGCCATGAGGTGGGTGGCATGTGTCACATAAAACCCGAATGAATGTCCAGCAGAGCACTGCATGGCAACAAAATGAGTACTCTTAGTCACTTCACCTGTCAGTGGTTTTAATGTTGTAGCTGAGTGGTCTACACTCTAATAACTGTGTTGAGGAAGATGTGACTCAGTGATTCATAGATTACCTCATAGACACGCTATGATTAACAAGGTATGTTCTCAAGTTTAACCCCCCCATAAAAACACCATCTCCCAAGAGATGGAAACACAAAAGCATGATAGTTCTGCAGTGCTGAATGCTTTTCAAGCATCCATAACATTTGCAAGAGTCACTGTGACACAGCTCTTACAGATGCTTTTTGTAGCCTGCGTTTCCTGCCTAAAATCTTATGTTCATTTTCTACAAACGAAGCTTGAAAAACAAGCTCTTGTTTAGTTTATCAAAGATTTTCTATTGAGGCACCGAACTACTTTAAAAAAAAAAAAAAAAAAGAAAAGAAAGAAAAACAAAAACATCTCCTCTCTCTCCCTCTCTGAGTCTCTCTCAACAAACTGGGCAAGAGTTCACCTGAGGAGAATCTGGGACTGATCAGCACTGCACGGGTTCCACACTTTGACCCAGGCGTGGGTCACAGTGTAGCCTGAGGTGAACACTCTACAGTTTAATACTTACACTTTGTTTTTGATGAATACAGACGTGTCCCCTCATTAACAAAGTTCCTAATCTTCATGCCTTCATGCTTGAAAGGAATGTAACGAGTAGCATAACAAATGACTTTTAATGTACTCCATTACTTTTTAAAAAGGTGTTCTGCGTAATATATTTAATAATAACTTTGAGTAATGACTAAAAAAAAAAATAATCATATATATACACATATATACACATATATACACATATATACACAGACAGACAGACAGACAGACAGACAGACAGACAGACAGACAGACAGACAGACAGACAGACAGACAGACAGACAGACAGACAGACA
>NW_005187483.1:1616716-1630637 GCF_000239375.1 Pundamilia nyererei | reverse complement strand
ATATATATCTATCTCACAACAAAGAGAGGAAATACCTCAACAAACATGCACAAACATTTGACCCACAGCAAGCAATTCATTTACATGAATGGAGCCAACGAGACTTGATGAGGAATCAAAGTCAAGTCCAAGTGATATTGATAATGGAATCTGAATCACTAAATTCGTATCAAAACCCGGGTTAAGATTGTCTGAAAGATCTGATGATCTGTAAGATCTTGGTAGGAATAATATAATCCAAACAGCGTGTCCCTCTAGACCCCCAGTCCCCTTCCCAGCCGACACATTTATCTGTCTGGAGCCTACCTTGGAGCTTCTGTGTTTCATGACATCTACTGGAAAATTACATTAGGTTGAGAATAAGAGGGACAGCATTAAGGGGCCCACCCACGGGACTGTTTTCATGTTCTTCTCTTTTTGTTCAAGAAAGCATAAGGGTGAGGTGGTGGCAAGGCAGTTGCATTCACAGTGGACACCTTTACTCCATGGGACATCCAGAGGGTAGATAAGGAGGCCACAGAAATGAGGGGGTTGAAGGGGTTCCACTGGGCGCCATTACGGTAAATAAATCTCCTAAATTGGGGAGAGCGATTAGCTTGGCTGCATTAGCATACTGCGGCGGCAAAAACTTTGGTATCCTGGGCACAGCGTAGGGCAAAAAGATGTTTTTCTGCACCCATATAGAGGATCAAAGCTTAAGGGGCCCCCTTTTGAAGGCCCTGAAACTAGTGTGCATGAACCAAGGGGGGTGGGGGGCGCCCCATCTCACAGACATAAAAAGGATGGGTGGATGGGAAGGGCACTCCTCTCACTTTCATCAGTTAAAGCTCATTTTCATACAACATTTATGTATCGATGACAATCGATTGTTGATTAAAGCAAAATGAGGGCCCCCATTCTCCCTGAAAAACGTGTGGGAACGTTTCAAGTTTGTCGTTAAATGTGAAAGACTTTTCCTCATTAGTCATTTCATGGCTCCAGTTTGACAAAAAAAAAAAAAACAACAACTAAAAGCCATCAGAACAAGACGATTTTTATATAGACTGTATGTAACACAACAATAATCATAACATATCTATAATATTGTTTCACTGAACTAGTCCTCACATCATAAGATACAAACAAGGCCCAGCCACGGGGATGATATTAACAGCCTGACCCTGTTGATAACAAAGTGTGTGGATTAGTGTTTGGGAGATCTACCAAAGATGGTAAATGGAGGTGTTGTAACCCACAAAACAGAAAAGACATTACTTATTATGAATATAGTTGTGGCTAATGATGTAATCTAAACTCAGTATGCAATCCAAAGCTTTCTGAAACCCGTTATCAAATCTTCTTAAAGTCAAATTGCAAGAAACTGAATTTACAAATAACTAAAACTCATGATTCTATCTACTCTTCTGGCTATATTAATCAATACTGACATTTCTTATTTAGTTTAATTCTTGTTTACAACCTACAGCCCAAACTTGAGTGGATCGGCAGATGATGCGAAATGTTGACATGATTAAGAAGTTTAAAATAGGAAGCTGATCAATGGAACTTTAAGCTGTGGTAATTCCTTCTTGTTAAACTCCACTGTAGGACGTGCAGTGATGTGCCCTTTCACTCGCAAACAATCTTTGCCAGAGTTCATTCGGGGACTTGGACAGAGAGTTTCAGTAAAGTTATTACAAAATTTGTGATTTGTAAGACACAACTCTCTGTACTCTGTTGAACAGGAACAGAATCCAAATGGGAAGCGCTATCGGATCACAACCCTAGGTGTGGCACTAGCAGTGATGCCAAAGAGAAAACAGACATATTTTCACTGAGATAAGGATCATGAATGATGAGTACTGCAACAAATGAAGACACTAACATCATTACATTTATGTGGAAACTTAACATCTGTGAAAACCATACTTCATGCTGTCACAGATCTGGAAGACCTCTTTCATATCTTGCATCCAGATTGAGTGTGTGTGCTTGACAGAGCTTACAACTCACACATGTCAACAGAACAGGTCTTAAAAGCAGTGACAAACTGAGAAGTTCGCAGTTTCCATTTATCCAAGTAAGTGTTGCCCAACAACAAAAACTTTTGCACATGGCAATATAGTGGAAGGCAGAAAGCAAGTACAATCCCTTTGATTCTGTCTGGGTTTGGTTAAGACATCTTGTTGAACTACACATTACAGCCAAAATTCTGACACGACACATATGCATACACAATATACTATACAATTACATGCATCTCTGACCACCTCAAAGTAGGTACAAGCTGACCACAAAATCCCATTCGGTCTTATACACAATGAAAAATGGCCTGGCTTTCTTGGGTTCCTTTTTCCTTGCATAACCTCAAGATAAAGCATCATTAGGAAAAAAATAGGACATTTTATATACTGCAAATACTATAAGAAAAAACTGCAGTAGTGTACAATGTCATTTCTGATGTAAAATTTCAATGCACCTGTGATTCCCTTCTACATCCTTCCTATTAATAGAAGCAACAAAGCTCATGCTAACTGATTTTATCTATGGTTTTAGAAGTGAGAGAGCCAAGCTTTCAGTCTATACAACTCTTCTCTCTTACTTCACCACCGCTGAGGTGTGTTTAACTGGCACAGCTCACACAAGAAGTGGTATTTATAGGAAAAAATTAACTGTTTAAGATGCTGGTGTTATTTATTATTTATTCTTTATTTTCAAAGGGTTTTTTATAGGTTTTTATGAAGAGAAGTTGTGAATCATCCACTTTACAAGGTTATACAAAGGAATGACAACATTATGCTAAAAAGCCTGTAAGCATACAATTCAGGCAATTTAATACCTGAACATTTGCTATTATGAATCTTCTCTAATTTTGATTTTATTTTATTTTAATTATGAGTCACACATGAACAGTACTAAAAAGAAACCTGAGCCATAGTGAAAACATAAAACACTAAAAGAATCCAATCCATTTTCCTTATTTTAGAAAAAAAAACAAAAAACAGGGTTAACATACAAAGATTGAAAGAAACAGTGGCTTATCACTAATTTCACACAGCTTGTCGTCCTCCTGGATAGTGATAACAGACGTGAGAAACCCAAACACATCAAGTTTCCCATAAATATACTGACTATGAAATTGTTGAGGTCACTTGGGCATGTCCTTGGAAATAAAATATAACTAGTTAAATGTCTGGAGGCTCAGAATTTCTTTGCTTAGAGTCTTGACAATGAGAGGAAAAAAGAAAACAGCCGTATAATTGTTAGCACAGATGAAGACGTAAGAACAGTAATCAGACCTGAATATTTGTGAAAGAAACAATAAATGAAATGATGCTCAGTGACCGTTTGATGCCATCCGTCAAGTGTGGCAAAGGCCTATAAGGCAGTGATTCCTGAACATGTGCAAATATTTACTGAAAACAAATTTTAAAAGGATAAAATTAAGAAAACTACACGAGATGAGACGCCAAAGCCAACCATCTGGAGGTATTTCAAATCACAGGTCATTCTATGCCATAACCTTATCCAACGAGTGAATCTATAAGAGTTCGGGGCGTTTCGGCACGTTTGTCGGACGTTAACCAGACACATTGTTTTAACCTTTGCCGGAGAAGCTTCTGTCTCATTCCCAGGGGCTGGCTGTGTAAAAGGGTCAATGACTTCAATAGGCCTTCATTAAGCACAGTTAGTGTCAACAGTTAATTATGCAAATTAGGGGACCCCTCATGTGGTTTGTGGGTCCCTGGGCTCCCCCTTTCATTGCAGCCTCACACACACACAAAATAAAAGCACCACCCTGCAGACACACATACTTCATATAGCACATACGTTCACGTACACACAGTATGCCATTCACACGTTACTTTTCCTCCTCACTCATTTCTTGCCAGGAATCAAAAATGCAGTGTTATGTGCTGATATATAAATGGAGGCCAATGAGGCCCCTGAGGTCTCCAGTGGCTTTTCTTGCCATCAAAGGACCTCCGGAAGGTTCTTGCTGGGTGAAGCTGAAAGCCCACCAAGTTCTCCTCATCAAGGCTAGTGAGTGGGGGGTGGCATCCATGCTCCCTCAGAAACAAAATGGGGGAGAAAAAAAAAACTGCATCAAAACAGTCAATTAGGCAAAAATGCATGACAGCCAAATTCGAGCATTGTTTCTGTGATGGTAATGACAGGCCCCTTCCACACATCTGATGTCTGCGGCCCCCTGATTTTCAAATGGTGGGAAGCCATCAGTAATTAATAGTCACACGCTTCGGGCCCCTTAGTTGTGACTGGCGGATTCTTTGTAGGCCCGGGCTAAAAAACTTCCAGTCCACATCTACCTACTTCTTGTCATCCCATCACTGCTAGTTTGTGTCCATCTCCCTCACAAATGGATCCATCACTGCCTGCTGTTTGCTTCATGTACATTGTTTATCAGCCATTTGAGTGGCTCCACTTCATTGTAGGGGGATTGTTATGGGCGCCAATTGTAACCAGCTCCCCCTGAAGCCTCCATCTAAACCCGTTCACCTCCCACTAATTGTGGAGAGATATGGTCTTTGGGGGGTTTAAAAGGGTGGCTAGATGAAACGGCCTCCGTTGTGAACTGAAAACTGTTCAAACACCACAGTTCCTTTTGGAACCGGTCTCTTGTTTGTTATTTTGTTTGCCTTTGCTTTTTTCCCCTAGCAAAGAAAACTTCTCAAAAACAGCAGTCTCAGAGTGATTATGTAATAGTAAATCAAAAACAGACTGTAAGCCACACTGGTCCAAATCCACCAAGTGAAGCTCTGGGAGCAAGTCTCTGTTCTTTCACCATGTAATACAGGTGTCATATTTTTGTGGCTACAGGAAAGAATATCTTGCAAGAACCCCATAACCCCACAGCAGTCTATTCCTGAATCACGGTAGATATTTCAACGCCAGGTTGAGCAATGATGATTGCATTACTGGTTGTCATTTGGCTCATCCAGTGGCTTGCTTACACAGCCAGTTCCAAAATTGTTGCTAAACACGTGCTTGGTCCAATGTAAAGATGTCATACAGTGAATCCATATATAAAACTTCCAAAAGGTGAGCCAAAAGGACCGAGCATGGGCCAGGAGACAGGAAGGGTCTGCGCAATTCATTGCCACCTAACTGAGTGGTATGCATTCATGCTGTGATCATTTTGGTGGAATATAGCACAATCGATTTAAAATAAAATAGCAAATTATAATGGATTTGTCCAACTTTAAAGACAGTGCTTCAGGACAGTGATCTGGAAACTAAGCTATTATGTTACAGCCTTGTTTTGTTCCTAGTAACCCCCCCATTATTCGTTTTTAACGAGCAAACTGAAGCATGTTTGATTAGTCCAGTTAGGTGCCTGACCTCAGATGAACCGATTATGTTTTTCACTTGCTGGAGAAACTGAAAATAAAGAGCTCTTTCAACAAGAAAAATAAATAAATAAATAAAGAAGGCTGCACAACAGGCCTAGAGGTTCATGACCAGGGCAACAAAACATTTAATATAATGGCTTTATGTTTCATTTGCCCAGTGATTTTAGATCCCCTAATACAAGGGGGTTATATCAAAACCAGCTAATATGGCACAAGGACAAACCTTAATCCGCTTTAAAATAAGGCTGATCGTCAACATTTTACTTACTATACAGTCACCATTTAATTTCAAATCCAAAGTGCTAGAGTACAAAATCATCAACACCCCTAAACATGTGCCACTGATACTTTCTACAGGTGTAACAGCATGAAGAAACATTAAGATAGAAAAAGCTAAGGGCTGAGCTGAGGGAAATGTGTCTCTGCGTGCACATGCATGTGTGCGCGCACGTGTGTGCGCGTGTGTGTGTGGGCTACCACTATACAAACTGTATAACTAAATCCCACACAGGGAGCATTTGACTTAAGCCAATAGACTCCACATGTCTGTCCTACTTCAAAGGGGGCAAAAAAAAAACAAAAACCCAAAACCCTCCCAAAAAAACAAAAAAAAAAACAAAACAGAAAACAACGTCATACAAGCCCGTTCTCATCATCTCCAAGTACAGAGTAAAAACTTGGTGCATGAAGCTAACATTATTGCTCACACAAATAAACAGTTTCACGCATCAACACTTTTGTGACACTGTTAAATATATTAGTAGCTCGGTAAATGGAGGGTTAACTGTATGTGAACTTCTTCACCAAGTCTTGTTTTCAGCTTATATTTGCTCTGCATTATCCTGACACCTACTGGATGACTAAAAATTGTCAATGCCACACAAGTTACAAAAAAAAAAAAAAAAAAAAAAATTACTTTGCTGACACACAGTACACATAGTGATTAAACAAAATCAGGACGCTCTATATGCTTGAGTTACTTTCTGTTCATCCAGTCCTCTGCGCGCTTAGAGTGCAACGTCAAGTCTGGGGTCACCTGGATAAGCAGTCATCATATTTAGGCTCAAAGATTTTCTCTGCTATTACTGATAAGTCTAGTAATTGGGTTAATCAGACAAACGAGAATCTTTTTCCTTGCAACTAAATTGTGAGCAATCGTTGAAGAATTGCCCCTGGTAAATGGCTAATAAATAATTTCATAAAAGCAAAGCCAGTTAAAAGACTGTGCAACATCTTGCTTTGATCAAGAATGTTTCAGCATTACTAATAAAATCAGACTTTACCGGAAGAAGGAAAAGACACACACACACACACACACACACACACACACTAAGAGCCAAGGCTGATGGACAGATGTTGTGCGTATGGAAGTATTGCGCAAAGAAGCTTTCATAAATGACTGTGCACAGAGGGAAACGTTTACTTAGTCAAAGGCAGGAAAGAACAGTCAGAGGCCAACTGTGCCACGATCCATCACAGGCCTGCGTATGACAGTGCACAGTGCAACCTGATTCAAAGGTAGCCTAAGCCCTTCCTGAGACTGGCCCCCAGAAGAGAGAACATCCAACCTACCAATTTTGGATGAACGTGTATGACAAAGGACAGGGAAAACATCAGCATGTCAGAAAATACTGCAAAGATCTAAAGGGTCCGACTTGAAAGAAATCACCTTATGTTAACCTGCCACAGGAAAGATGGGAGGAATTCAAGGTGTTTCTAATTTTGAACAGTATGGGAATAGATTTCAGACTGTAGATGCTAAATAATCTTGAAGAGATTATTAAATCATTTTCCAGGTCAGGTCATCTAACTCTTCAAGTGTCCGCTTTTGTAAAGTCTTCAGAAAACCGAGTGCAAGGAAGCAGATTTTAATACTTTTCTTTATCTTGTTTGTCAAAAATGCCCCATAAACAAATGTAAACACACTTCTTTCACTTCAGTCTTTTCAAATGCAGACAGAACATATGACATTGTCACGAAAAAGACACAGGAGTCTGAGAAACTACAGATGGAGGTGAAACTTAAAATGCGCCACAGCATCACACTAGGAAAGAGGAAATTTCCATCACCTCCGATCAGAGCGGCAGCTGATACATACACGCAACTACAGCGGAGTCATTTAACCAGAGAATGAAAGACAAGTGTACCCTTTCCTCGAAGACAAAAGCCAGATGTTATTGAGTGTTAGTGGGCTTTAAGTCCAGTGTGAAAGGGGCTTAAGATGGAAAGGAACACATTAACAGGAAAGGAAAACATTAA
The DNA here is from genome assembly GCF_000239375.1 of Pundamilia nyererei. Taxonomy (NCBI): domain Eukaryota; kingdom Metazoa; phylum Chordata; class Actinopteri; order Cichliformes; family Cichlidae; genus Pundamilia; species Pundamilia nyererei. The sequence goes on along the minus strand of NW_005187483.1, from coordinate 1,623,027 downwards.
CAAGACAAAAAACCGTCTACCCACCCACGCACACCCACACACACAAAGCATGGGTAATGGTTTGAGTAGTCTTGGCAAATACATCCAACAGGTCATGAAAACGTGTTTTTGGAACTTTTCACTTCTGCTTTAAATGAGTGAAAACGATTGCACACAATAAATAAATAAGAACAAAAGACAGTGTGTGTAATAGATGAAACTTCTTGAATAGCACACGTCTTTGGTGTGGTTTCGCATGCTGTTACATCTTGCCACAAACACCTCGAAAAAGTGACCCTGTCAGTTTGCCCTCCGCAGCCCAGAGGTTTTCCATGTATCCTCTTAAAACCAATTTTCTCTTCAAGGAAATCAAAGTCAAGTGTTTTCTTTAAAATATTAATCAAAAGAATAAGTTTAATAACCCCAGGTCCCCCTTTAAATACTACTTTAATAACCTGTCCTTTGCTTTCCATATTATTATTAGTATAAATTCAGGTAATAGCAAATGAGCTACTCAGAAGCTCATGCTTATGTGTCTATTTAATGATAAAGTAGGATGTAGTGTATTTCATATTCAGAAATAATAGTATCAGGGGAAATTACCATAACAAACTCAATAGTAGTAAATCTGCAATTGAGCTAATACAAGAGTGACTGCATGGCTCCACCCAGAGGACACAGCAGTAAATTTTTATGAAATGAATCTTGAGTCTCAAATGAATTTAACAGATTTTTTTGTGTTTAAATAATATACTACAACAACAACAACAACAACAACAACAACAACAACAACAAGTAATTTTTGTACAAACCCATCAAAACGTGCAATTTCAAAAGCAATGGCCGACTCTCTCTTGGGTGTCTGTCAAAGACACTAAACTTTACTTACTTTCAGATTTCAACAGATATAAGGCAAAGAACATTTAAATTGTATTTCAGGTCAACAGGAACACAATTCTCTAAATATTAGTTCTAATTCTGACTGTATGTTTATTTTATTTGTAGGTTGGTTGGCTTAAAGTAAATAATTTGTTTGTAGAGCAATATAAGTAGTTTTTCAAATATAAGCATGTCCTGTGATTTCTATTATTAATACATTAAATACATTCCTATTGAATCCTATTCTGGGTAACAAAGCAGCAGCAGCTTCCAAAAACAAGGTTGAAATATACGCTGAGATGCTGCTATTCATGGGTCGACTTGTGTCTTCTGTTGGGATATTTCACAATTTTCCCACAAGAAATCATCTTTTGATAGGTGAAAATGATTTGGACAGTAAATGTGTTGTGCAAAACTATATTCCTGAAGATTTCTGTGAAGAGCAGATCCAGTCTTCTTAAAGATATTTGGGAAGTCTCATAAAAACAATACTGATTTCCTCTACTCACATTTAAGGAAAAATGTTCAACCTAAAAAACTAAAATATCATGACGAGAGTCCTCACAGTGGGCTCATATTTATGGCATTTATTAGGCAGTTACACGGACCAAGCAGGGAGTCATGTTACACCAACTTAATAAATGACTGCAAGCACAATTAGACATTATGGCTCCAAAGCAGCATTTGACATGATTTCCATGAAGAAGCTTTGAAAATGACTCTTCAAGCAATGCAACTTGTTAAACATGCCGGTTTTATGCTTCATACACCAGGTTGCGGAAGTCTATCAGGATTGGGTAAAAAGTCTTCAAACTTTTTTTTGTTAGCTCTGGTTCACAGTTAATGAAGTTTCAAGCTAATTTTCAGTCTTATAGTTCAGTGTTTAGTAATCACCTTCAAACTGTATCTCATAGCAGTACAGTGACATCATCAGAATCTCCAGTTCCCCAATTTGTCATATTCATGGACACAAATATTCCACCCTTACTATGATTTATGCCCACATACACAAATGGGTATTTTTGCTTCACTTTTAAAGGGCAACAACATTCACAGCTGGAGGCTCCAGAGGCTGGTGATTTAGGTTAACAACAGTAGCCACTTCTTTTATGGATCTAATTTCTTGGTTGCCAGGGGGATACATCCCTGTTAAACACTCCAACAGGAAACTCGCCCAACAGGAAAGAGGACACAAAATAGGCTTCCTATTAAAATACATTAGTCAACATAAACCATGCTAGCTGTCATGAACAAAAGTGACAAAATGCATGAATGGACACAAACAGAGTACTTTTGCAATGAGACCTGAAAAATTAAGTGAGTTAGAATGTCTCTGTCTCCGCTGTCTTTGAGAGTTTCCTACAGAAAACAGCAGAGCATTCCTTTTAATCACTCAAAGGCAGACTTTTATAGACTTGTTTTTAAGTCATTATCTTCTGAGGTTTTCATGTTGTTGCAGTTAGTCTTCATTAAGCTGTACTATTCTGTTTCAATACCTCACTATAAAATGCAGTGTTAACTTTGCAAACCACCTCGCTATGTGAAACAGCTTTGGAACATTAGTCTCCGGAAAAGCAACAATGTGGGTTTGACCACTGAACTGTTAACTGCCATTTTCTTACAATAAAACACAACAAAACATAACACAACAACAACAACAACAAAAACAACATAAAAGTGATAACTATCACATGTGCCAACACTGAGTAAAAAGGTCAATAGATTACTCTTTTTGTAACAGCGAAGTAGTTACTACAAAGGTTGTCCTTTTATCATGTGGTAGTGCAAAAACAAAGACCAATAAATTATTTGTATTGTGAGTTCAGAAAGACGTGCAAGTCAAGCTATAACCCAACTTTACCTGAACTTTAGTAAAGTGTCCTGATCATATGCAGTGCGTTTTAAAGAATGTCTAAGAGAGAGAGGGTCTGTCCAAAAGCAGATCCCTGGATAGTCTTTGTCAACCACAGCAATGTCTGCTCAATAGCAATAGAGGGCGCCATTACCCTTTCTTCAACTCAAGCAAACAGCATGTCCAGACAAGAGTCCTTTACCTCTTTTTCACATCACTGGTGGGAAGCATAAAGCTTGGTGAAAAAGTGCACTGATCTTGTACAAGTCAGATACCCGTGTGACCAAAGAATGGATCCTGGATCTACAGCATTGTTTCACCAGCACAAAACCATAGGATGATTTGAGATCAGCTGACATATGTTGTGGTCACATGGGTGACCACTAGCATTACATTTGAATGACCTAAAGACCCATCCCAAACACTGTATATGTATTTAGTTCCATTTTTTCCACTTAAAATGGGTAAACAGTTTTGTACTGCAATGTTTGAAGAATTAAAGCATGTTTTTTCCTTTCATTAATTCTTTTGAAATTACATCAAAACAGAAAAACATCTTAATATCTCCAAATTTGGTCTGTTACCAGTTTTGAAAACCGTGCTACAGATTTATTTTGGCCTTAGTCAGCATGAATGTCCTAAGATGTGGCCAAGGAGCAGGCTGTCCCTCCGGATCACTGTGTGAATATTTCAGCTGTCAGTCCAGAGTTTATTTTTAAGATTTTTATCTATAGAGGGAAGCTTTCTGTCAAATGTGGGTTTTTGCATATGTGTATGCCCACATAGACAAAGAAAAAAAAAAAGAAAAAAAAGACACAGCTACCAAAATCACTTGACACTTCCTCCACATGAGGACAGAAATATCTGTCCTCAAAGAAAAAAAAAAATTGGAACAGGAAACCCCTTTTTATGGGATTGTGCCGCTTTCATCACTCATATAAAAGAGGATTACATCTGAGGCCGATAAGGCTTCAGTGGACACAACATTTTTTGTTACAAGTGTTGTCTAATATCTTAATTTCACAGACTTGATAGCAAACAATACGGAAGCCCCTCAGCAACAACTGTGGGGTTGGCAAAACGATGACCTAATTTCACTTTTGTGGTATAGCAGTAACTGATTTCATTACGCAAGGAGAGATGTCCTGTTTAAGCTGCTGCTGCAATAAAAGAGTCGTCAGAAATAGTAAATGGAGCGCAATTTTCATTATAAGGAATCCCTCAGAGATTCCACAGACTGTGATGCTGATAATCACGGTGAAACTTCTTCTCGCATTGTGAATGTACCTGAAGTCTCTGTAAAAAAGACTGAGCAAAAGTCTAAGTTAATGTCTTCTAAATAAATCACTTGTATTGAAAATCTACAAAGCATTTGGAAAACAACACAGCTATAAATGGAAGCACCAGAAGTGGGTGGCAGGGATACAACTATGGGACGCTTAATCCAACTGATGGAAAGGAGTGGGCTAGATTTACATCCAGCTTGAGATGGCACATCTTTGTCAATCACGAGCTGAACTATGAATGACACATGCAGACCTGTTGCAAATTAAAGGTAAAAAACTTAATGTATTGACCTAGTAATGCATTGAGTGACTAAAAATGCCATAACACCTTCATCATCATGATCATCAACATCATCAGTCAGTATGATTGACTTGGGGGGAAAGGTGGGGGGGGAAGGAAACAAAACAAAATAAATAAAGCAATGCAAAACTTAGACAAATACATCACTACCAACAACACCCTGTAGCTAAACTAAATAGTTCCACTACACTAGACAAAACACAAATTACTCCAGCTGTGGAAGGATTAAGAAAAATATGTCCTGTTGAATTTACAGTCTGCATGTAGAGATTCTTGAATTCACTTGGAGTAACAATGATGCATACTAGATAAAAATAAATGATAGAAGAGAAAGAGCCCTTCTGGCTTGGATTAGGAATTTGCAACCCATTCGTGTATTACAATGTCTTGCGGATAAGCATATTACAATATGTGCTTTAGGGTCTGAGCTGGGGCTAAAGATGGGTCCTTGTCATGTGAGGTGGACAAAGACTATTGTGTAACAGAAAGACGCTTTAAGGCGTCCCTTAACAAAAAGCCCACGGGGAGTGTTTTCAGATTCAAGGGCGATGTAAGGGAGGCTTCTGCAAATATAGGCCAACAGAACAGATTTATGTGGTGAAGAAAAACAGATACATGAGAATAAATAATTTAGTAATTCAAATAAACATACTTTAGCTGCATGTTATCAGACTTTATGACGAGCACTTTTTATCCAATTGTGTGAACTGATATTACATCCACCCATTTTCTTTCTTTCACATTTTAGGGTGTTGCCAGTGAGGTGGAGGGCTATAATTTTACTTTTGTGGAACTGCTATTTCTTTTTACTCTTTTTAAATTATGTTTAAAAAAACAAACAATATTCAAAACATTCCTGAACCACCCCAGCTTCAAAAGGAATGTGAGCCTGAAAAAAAATTATTCTAGTTCCTGATGCACATGGTACACAAAGGCCGAATGCGGCATCGCCCTGCTCTGTCAGCCAATACATCTCATACAGGAAGTTTTTCTTTGTTGTTTCTCAAACATGTGCAGCCAAATTCCTGCCCAAAACGTCCTTGACAAAAACAAAACAAACTAATAAGGACTGGCAGACCGTTTTTAGGAAATGGTACTTGATCATTGGGGAGTGACCAGTAGGTACTGTGGTTATTTTAAAGTGTATTCATGGCCCAGTCTGGGGCAATAGCTGCTCCCATCCTGCCTTTTTAAAAGGACGGAAGCAGTATGGAAATTTACACTGCGAACACCCTGTGTTAAGAAAGGTTTATTTATGGTAAAATAAATCTGTCTGGCATATGACACAATACACATTTCAAGAAATTTTTTGTTTTGTTAATCCTGAAACTTATTGCAATGAATTCTAAAAAGGTCAAAGCAACTTTTAAAAGTTTCTCATTCACTCTGACACAATTCAAATAAATTCAAAAAACAAAACGTGAAAATATATGTTATGAAATTATGTTAACTGCTGCACAAGTTGATTGCATCCAAAAGTAAGATCTCTCAAGATAAGAGAGCTTAAAATATGTCTTCCAGAAAACAGGATGACTTTTTCTCTAGAACTAAGATGTGAATTGGGATTTCCTGCAAGATGGGAATTATTTTTCCCCCTAAAATCTGCTCTTCAAAATAAATTTGGAGAATAAATGTTACATATAAAAGTGCCAACTCTGCTTAGGTTTATTCATTGTGTGTCAATTCACTTACTTCATTTACATTAATATAGCCTTGTGGAAAAAATGAAATAATGCTGTTTACCCTTGCCAGATCAACCTGTCAGCACTGAACCAACAAAAAGCCAGAAGACAAAGGATGCAAAAGAAAGTACATCTAAGTACAGAGGTAGGAAAAAGAAGAATTTAAAAAAAACAAAAAAAAAACCACACACAACAAGATTTTCAATCATGATGATAAATCTAACTCACATCTAACTCACATCCTCACTTTCAGCCAATTTAGGAATGCCAGCCTAATGTGGATGCCTTTTGACTGTGTCAAGCAAACCAGAGCACCCAAGCAAATATAAGGA
>NW_005187483.1:1604116-1616186 GCF_000239375.1 Pundamilia nyererei | reverse complement strand
TGTATTTTATTTGTTCCTGAGTAAATCGGTTTGGCTGAGATTAAAGTTATAGTTTTTACACAGCTGAATAAACATCAAGAAGACAACTGATTATCAGAAGTGTGAGATGCTCGAGAATATACTCCGGTGTCCCGTTATATTTTAGATAGCAAGGAGTTTATTAAGCTTCACCGAAACAATCTACAAATTTCATTAAAATTTAACAAACTATCATCTTGTCTTTATTTTTAGTTAGCACATACCTTACACACTTAAAGCTGTAAGCTAATGATAGTTATATAAGAGCAGACGCATGCTGGTGCAATAAGCTGTACGTTTTACGTCCAATGGATGCACGATCTGATTAGTCTACTAATTGCAAAAATAATCGGTGACTAGTCGACTATCAAAATAATCGTTTGTGGCAGCCCTAATACAGAAAAGATCCCAGGAGGGTTTAAACCTAAAACCTTCTTTCTATGATGTGCATGTGCTGTTTACTGAGCCAATGTGCTGCTGTGCATAAAAACACAAAGCAGATAACTTAAATGATATTACCATAAGAAAAGTACTTTTGGTTTATGGGGAAAAAATACTCAAAAAAATATTTCATCTTTACCGGGACAAAAACGATGCATGTGTTACCAGTGTGGTGACAGCTGCACAAATCAGTAAAGTTTAAGAGAAACCCCTCTTTAAATAGTGATGTTTTTCTGATATTTATCTGCCTTTATAAGGTTATTTACTTTGATTCTGAACAATTGAACGTATCTACTGCGTCTTACAAAGACATCTCTTACACAGCACCTTAAACAGTTTTCACTACTATCCAATAAAAAGACTTATTTTCTGACTTTGGTTCAGTGAGTCCTGCATTAATGTGAAAGAATTAGTATGCTGCTTCAGGTTTCTTATATGGGCCACCTTGGGTGTAAAGCTGCCATTATCTTGTGCACACTCTCTAGCCTTTCTTTCCAAATTAAGCTCAAAGCAGTCTTGAGCATCTTGATCTAAATAGTGTGACCTGAGTCTGAAAATTAGAAGCAGCATGTATGAGAAACACTTTTCCACTCCATTAAAAACATAATGAGTTAGCCACGAAGTGACTAATGCGATCACTTAGACCCTTAATGGTTAAGGGTCCAAAGAGCAGTAGCTATGGTACCCATAGCACGTGGCCACATACTAATATCCCAGGGCACCTGCTGCTACAGAGAACCTAACCAACATCTACCTGCACTGCTGTAATAAAAACAGAATAGATACATGGTTTGTATTGGAAAAGTTTGACTGAATAAGCAGATGGACATAGAGTGACTCAGCACAGAGGTTTCAGTGAAGATGTGTCCAATTCAAAAGAAACAGGTAACTCGAGATAAGGAAGGCGTGAGCTGATAGCTGGGTGATATCGGTCTAAACCTGTTCTCAAATAGATGAATCCGGTATCAGTGACAACATGCTGATTCTGTGAAATTCTCTGTTATTCTCTTTTAACTGCTCACACATCAGCAGTTGTGCACAAGATGCCAGTGGGAGACCTAGCAAAGCATGGAGGAAGAGAACAGCAAAGGGTCAGCAGTTTGGAGGTATTTCATGCCTGCCATGCCAACGACCTCTTTGACAAGACTGAAAAGATCAGATGATGACTGTGGGCTTCTCTCCCTCTCTTTTTACCTCTCGTGTTTAGTGAGAGACAGCAGAAGCTATGAGGACATTGGGTAGATGTAATACTTGTTGAGGAGCATTTATGATTACAATAACATAATGCACTGTCAACTCTATTAGTAGCATTTCACATCAGCCATCTCTTATCAGCTTATCAGCTGTGGATGCAAAAAAAAAAAAAGCAAAAAAAAAGAGAAAACAGAACAACTGTTTCCCTAATCAAAATAATTCTACATGCTTTATTATTCCTTTATCAACACACAGACACACACACACAGTCCAAGGAGTCAGTTTTTCCTGTCCCACCACACAGCCCCCATAGACCAAGGCAGATGGGGCTATATTAACAAATTTTGCCAAACAATATGCTCCAAGTATCCATGATGGCACGAACCAACTTACTGTCTGTAGAATTGCTAAGCCTACTACATAAATGTGTTTTTTCCTTTTTTGTGTGAGATGTGTTAGTACTCCTGATTTTCCATCAAGATCAATAAGAAAAAAAAAAACAACTGTTGGTTAATGAAATACAATGAGTACATTTCTTATTAAAGTGCAGCTGCTCTAATTTGTTATCTTCCCACATTTTGTGATTTGGAGTCAGCTTCTTCGCTTTTTTGTTGGCCTAACTAAAACATTTTGGTTCAACATAATCGCCCTGCTGACAGCAACAGCAGGTTCAAGTTCAGGTACAAAGCAGGACAGCGGTGTTGACAGAGGAAGGGGATCATCGGACTAACTTTCCCAAGGAGATACAACCCAACACATAAACCCTGCGACCCAGAACAATAGTTTAACCTCAGTTCAACCTTTCTCACAGCTCGATTTTACTTGGACGAGTTCATGTGCCGCTCACAGACAGTATAAGACGAGGGCGTAGCTATTGAGACATCAATCACTGGTTTCTTAAGTTGCACTTTGAAGCCTTGAGATCAGCGTTTTCATTATCTTCCTCTTGGTTTCTAAAAAGTAGATATGACAAGAAAGGGCAGGTCTGACTGCTCACAGCTTATCAATCACTAATCATTAGCCAATGACCATACCACTGATAATCATCCTTTTTAAAGCACAATATGACAGATTTACAAAATAGACTCAGAATGACCCAAAAGACAGAAACGGACACAATTTCCCCAAAGACTTTGACAGGACTTAGCTTTTGCCACCTAGTGGATTTGTCACAGAATGCAGGTTTGAAGCGCTTCCGAAATGGCTTTGTTTTTCTGACCTGAAAGCTACGTCTGTTTAATTCTGGCTTTGGAGCTGCTATGCTCAGTTCTCCAGAGCAGAACAAGGACTGAAGCATGGTGGCTGTGGGGGCCGTGTGCAGGGTGGTTCATGATCTTGGTTAGATCCAAGAAATCTTTTCTTGTCACACTACAATACCTGTATTTGTTTTCCTAGTGGTTTATTCATCCACCCATCCAGATAGTCTTTTATTTATTAAGAACTTTATTCAACTAATTTACACAATTTCAGAATTTTTGTTTTTTTATGTAACTCCTCTTTGTTATTGGCCATTTTTTGTTAACCTAACTGAGCGATTTCTTCATTTCATATTGCATCATTTTTACTGAGCTACTATATTTAGGCTATTTTGTTATGGGTTATATTTAATGTTTTGATTGCTGCGACCCAGTAAATGCTCAAATTTTGAGATAAGTACAGCTTATCTAACAATCAGCTGCAAAGTGATTTGTGACGAGATAAACGCTTTATATGACAACAGAGCTTTACTGAGGAGGCAGCTGATTACATTCCTCCAATTACTTCGCAAATAAAATATATTGCAAGTGGCATTATTTATTGAAATATTTTATTTACATGTAGCTGAATCTGTGTGGGGAAAAAACAAAACAAAACAGCAGTTTACTTCATTTTGCTACAGATTTCCCTTTGTTAGTCCCAACCACTCAGTCAATAATATAATAAAAACTTTTCATAATCTGTGTTACAGGAATAACTAGGAGTACAACGGACAATTTGCACCACTTAATATAACTAGAGATCTAAGAGCCCAGCAGCATTGTTATTGTTGTTTGGATGTTGATGGTGCCTCAAGGATTAAGCAAACTGACAGAAGAAAACATTAAAAGCCAGTCAAACAGCAATAAAAAAGTATTATCAGCAACAGTTGCTACATTTTAATTTACAAGGTCTATTAGTTTAATTCCAATACACCTAATACCCATCTACTTATTCCCACTCATTTGATTCAAGAATGGCTGAAACGATGAGTCAACGATGAGGCACGACGTTTTAATCAAACAAACGCTTACTGTTAAACACTTATTTCAGAATCAGCCTTTCTGTTTATGTTCATTGAAAAGGCTTTACCAGCTGGTGAGAGAGTAACAGAGGAGCAGACAAAATGCAATGTGAGTCATCAGCTGCTGTTAAAATACAACTATTTCAAAACATGTACCAAATACTGCAGTGCTTCTAAAAATACGTCTATTTATGTTAACCAATATCTCTCTTACAAGTCACATGGCAGTAGAAACTCAAAAACAAATTTGACAGTTATCACTATTTGAATAATATGGATGGATTCGTTTAAAACTATGATGCACTTAAGACTGCCTGAAGCCAGTTGCTAGGAGCTCAGGTAGAAAAAGAGACAATAATCTGTCTTTTTGCTTGTATCCACCTTTTCCAGCTTAATATTATGCCAACATACACATTAGAGCGCACTCTATATTCAGTGATCAACCAACCGTAAAGCACTGCAAGGAAAGATTAAAAGCATACTAAAACTAGTAGTAGTATGTTCAATCTAACACATAAACACACAGACCGCATCCCTCCTGTTCTCCAGCAAACAAATACCAGCATGTTTGCATCTTCTTACCGTGTACAGCCCAATCCTGCACAAGGCAAGGGACAGCTGCATGTGCTCCGACATTGCGTTCAACAACAAGTGTAACCCGCGGCAACAAACAACCCAAGCCTCTGGAGTAAGTGAATGGGTGGAGGAGGATCAGGGATAGCTGAGCGGTGCCAGGTCAACACCATGAGTCCCGTTCTTCACCGTGTCACGTTCAGCAGCCCAAAGCCACAGTTCAATTATTTTTTTTAACACTTGAGATTGAGTTTTGAAAGACTGCAGATGAGTGAGACTGACGGTTGTCCAGTGTTTACTCCCTACATTCATTCATAGAAAGAAAAGAAAAAAAAAACTATTACCACAAGGATCAGCAGGCTGACACAAGCTTAAGATTAGTTTGTGAGGATCTCTCTCTCCACAGAGATTACTGACAACTAGGGATCCAGAATAAGACTGCAAATTGGATTAGTCACCATTACACACCCACACACTATGGCCATACTGTACGCACAGCTTTACGGAGAAGAGAATATATTGCTTTCCATGCATGGAGGAGGATAAAAGGATCGACCACTTGAGTCTGCAGCGGTCGTGGGGATTTCAATCATTGTTGTGGAACGTTTTGTTGGAAGTCTGTTAACTGTGAGTCATCTTCAAATTGCTTGCTTTGGTCAGCTCGGCAGTCTAGTTCTAGCTGCTGCCACTATCAACTGACACAAATTTGTAGTTAAAATCTAAAATGCTCAATATTAATTCAATACGCTACATGATGAATAATTTCACCAGGAGGAGGCAGGAACACTTATTGAATTGAGTGAAAGTATCTGATATAGGAGTGAAGAAAAGTCATGTCTGGGGAACTTATTGCTGAGTATAAAATTGCAAGTGTTACACTTAAAAGTGACAATCAAAACTGTAATTCCAATTATTCCATATAATGTTTTTTCTGCAGTTATGAATAGAAATTTTTGCCATGCTCTTTAGTGCGTCTTGGGCACAAACACTGATTTATATAATCTGAGAATTTCTGGGTCATTCCATTTAAAGTCAACAAAATCTGAAAACAGTTTCCACCTGACCTTCTCAAAAATCATCTGATTCTTAGCACAATCATTTTAGCATACCTATCAAATCATGCAAAGTTCATATTGTGAAACAGCAGAGTGAGCAACAGTGTTTTTTTTCACCATTTCACAACGATAAGCTGGTGCAGTTTTTCAAGAAAAACGATGATATATCCTTTCATTTTGACGTGTAAAAGGGATTATAGATAAATAATTCTGCTGAGAAAAAGATTCTGGCATTAGACTGTGGTATTTGGAGTAAAACTGCTTAGATTGGATTTCTTTCAAAAGAAAGAAATGTTTTTCAGCCCTGAAAATGTAACACGGCTACGAGGTTAGGAGGGTTCACAAATTCTGGAAAAAATAAAAGATGCTGTCAAATTTAAGAATCACCCACATCTGTACTTCAAGGTCCTGCCATTCAAACAAACTAAAAAAAATATCTTACTTTCAAGGCAAAATTTTGCATGGCTTCATAACATGAAGTTATTGTACAAAAATAATCAATTTTAGAGGGTCAAGTAGTGGCTGGCTGATTTTGTCATGGAATTTCTTTTAAGCCTACAAACAATCCCAAAGTCAACAAAACAACTTTTCATCTAGTTGTTCTCAAATTACAATGTCCTTTTTCTTCATTAATTTAAAAACCAAAGCAACGGTGCAACTTTGGATCAGAAATCGGATTTTTTGTAAAGTGTTTCAAAAAGTGCTAAATAAATAAATCAAAATCCTATTGAATACAGTATATTCAAATCATATTCATGTCACAATTTTTATAGCAGACACCACCTTCTGTATTGGGATTAGTTATATGACAGTCTATGATGGCCCATTGTAAAGCACTTTATCCAATGATTGTAGGTCAGTAAGATGAACTGTACAATCGAAATCTTGGTAATAAAGCTGTATTTAATGGTTTGATAGACCAAGCCATTTTTTTATTTTTCAAGTAAAATGAGTATAAATCAAACAACAAACTCATTTGCATTTCCTTAATCCAGGAGCGTATTTTCCCCAGTAAAGAAATGTTTCGTCGTACCCAATGCTATGATATCATTTATGGACTGAGAGTAAAGGAAGTGGAACTCAAGACAACATATCAGTCAAGATAAAAAAGGAAGTCAAAGTGCCAGTATTGGATTATGATCCATTATCTTAACAGCAACACTGATCTTGATCCATTCCAAGATACTGATCAGTGGTCCTCTCCATAACACAATGAGCTAAACAGCAGATGGGAAGGACAAAAAACATGCAGGTTTACGATCAGTGAACACCGTAATCAAACTTAAACCCTCCAAGTGAAACCTGACTCAAACTTGTTGGCTCAAGTAAATGATTAGCCTAATATCGACCAAACAATAAAAGAAGCATATACCCTACTGAAACATTTTGAGTTTTCTTATCTGGATACAATAGGTCATTTTTTGTTTGCCTCTGGAGAAGAAAAGAAAAAAACTTGGCACAGATCTTTGCCAGCGCCAGTGAGGTGTGTAACACGGTCAGACAGGGGACAAAACATCAGCCTTGTGTCCCATATGCCAACAAGATATATTCATTCTGCCAACAACTTCCCATCAGCTCTCTTTCCTCTGTGCTTCTGCTGTGAGATGTCAATCTGCCAGCACCTGCTGTGTGCCCTTGGAAAGGAGCTCTTCTGAGCCAAAACACATGCAAGCTTCAATATATTTTCATAAAGGTGTGATCCTAATGCTGACTGCGTCAACAAAAGCATGGCTATTTTAAATGTTTTATTCAAAAATGTTGCCTGTTGTACCCTGGTGAAATCTCCAAAACACCCAAGGCATCATTTGAGCTTTTAATTCCTGTAAGCTAGTGGGATCATGTACCAAAATGCTTTCAGTGTAACGATAGCAATCATCAGAAGACATCTCATGTGATCCATGGTATCACAATACAATGAACAGGAAGTATAGCTTTCCCTTAAGCCTGCATTTGTGAGTTTCGTGTTCTTCACTGCAGGTTAGTTAACCTCAGTGACTTGGAGGAGTCATTATAACTCTGGAAAAGTTTACAAAAACATCTAAATGGGCTGATACTTATACAGCACTTTATATAACATGCCTCATTCACACCCATTCATACAAGCACTTTTTCTCTGGAGAAGTGCTTTCTATCTAACATTTAAACACATTTATATTCCAACTGATGCATTGGAAAGCAACTTAGGGTTGGTATCTTGGCCTGAACTGAAGCAGCCAGGGATCAAACCACCAACCTTCCAATTAACAGATGACCTGCTCTCCCTTCTACCTACCCAACATGTGACAGGAAATATATATATCGTATCGATATTTTATTCCAGACCAAAAATTAACATATTATACATTAATACATTATACATTACTTTCCTAAAAGTAATGCAGCATTTTACTTCATTACTCCCCAGAGAAAGTAATCAGTTACACAGTTAAACATTACTGTCTTGTTTATGACCATCTCAGAATATAAACCTTATGCTTCAGTCAGACACACCGACAGAAGTCCCTATCCTTTGAAGGACGTACAATCGATTTTTATTTTAGCGTTTGTTTGAAAAGCCAACGACACAAAGCAAAACTGACACACACAGTTAGAAACGGAGGCTACAATGCTACAAGCCTGTGGAAGTTTAGATTCTGACTGCTAGGCTAGGGATGGCATCCACTCCGTTATCATTACTCTCGTTCTTCACTAGCTTTGCGTTAGCATGCTGTTTGTGCACATGCTTGCAAAGAGCCAGTTGTGTTAGCAGTATAATGTGGTTGTTTCTGTCATATCCATTACTCCCTAGACCTTTAATACAAGAAAAATAAAAGTTAATGTCCATGTCACATGCACACACACACCATTTCCCTACTGACTGGCTCACTCACCAGGTTGCAGTTGTGGCTATGCATGTCAAATAGTAACTTGTCAGGGAAAGATAATGGCAGTGGGTTGGACTGCGAACAAAACATGGATACAGGTGTTTAGTCCTTCAGTAAATCCTTTAGTGTATTAACAGTAAAATGCAAACGTTTGCTCAAAATTTCTAAGCATAAGATGAAGTGATCTCCAAAAGGTAAAAAGCAAGAAGAAAAAATTCTCACAGAATTTTTGAATGAAAAATGAATGGAAAAAGTACCCTGTGGGTAACTCTTAATAAACTGTGAGACATTAAGAAATGAATTTACACAAGGAAAGGCAAATGCATGAACATTTCAAAGCTTTATAAATACAATATTATACATGACTTTATATTATATATAATGTCGTGTATACCCATTAAGTAGAAGGCATCTCACTGCAAAATTAAACATTAAAGGGTGGAAATTAACATTTACACAAGACTGATGCATACAGGAAGTAATTCCTGTGCACTGATGAAATTAAAACAGAATTTAGTGGCTGAAATAAGAACACTTCTTCAACTTTTAAGAGTGAGCTTACAATCGATTATAGTTTAAGCTTGTGTTGCAGCTAGTAGTACAGACAATGTTTTACTGGTAGTTGGAAGAATGTATTCGGTTAAATACCAGCTAACTATGGAAGCAAACATCACAACAGTATGTTTTATAAAGCGGGATAATGATCTTAAACGCATCACAAGTGGCTTAAAGTTTTGTCATGGCCCCCACAGTCCCCTGACCTAAATATTATCAGAAGTATATAGACAGGCCTCTAAAGAGGAGTGCATCTAAGATAGCGGGAAGGTTTCACATAACTTGAAGTCTTTTCCATGAAGATTGTTTTTAATGGATTTTTGCCCAAACAGAGAGCTTCTTAGCTGATTTACAAAAACTCTTTTCAAGCTGTATGACACTTGCCAGTTCAAGTGTAGGGCGACCAAACCTTAACATTTTTTATTTTGAGATCGTAAAAGACAAAGGTTATTCCATGAAGTCATCTTTTATAGGTTATGTATTCATAGAAACTTTCCCATGCCACTGTGCCCATCTCACAAGTAGTTTAGTTTTACAAACTGCAAATACTACTACTAAGGCCTTAAGTTTTACTTTGTGTTACCTTCTAATTATGGTAAGAACCAAATACAGTCCCGATCAAAAGTGTAAGACCACTTGGGAAAAAAATAAAAGAAATAAATAAATAAACAAACAAATTTTAAAACAAGGTTCCAAGTAGAGCTTCAACATGCAACAAGAAGAAACAGGAGTGAGACAAAACATTTTTTGAGCATGTGGTTTATTGAAAACAACGCTTAAACTGAAACAGGCTGTTTTACAGCCGATCAAAAGTTTAAGACCACACCTCCAAAAAACCCGTAAACCCCCCCAAAACAGAAATCGAAGTTCCAAACATGAACTCAGTAATGAGTAGCTCCACTGTTATTGTTGATCACTTCAAAAATTTGTTGCGGCATGCTTGATGCAAACATTTCCATGAGGTGAGTGGAAACATTTCTCCATGTGGTGAAAACTGCTGCACAAAAGGCATCTACTGTCTGGAACTGTTGTCCATTTTTGTAAACTTCCCTTCCCTCCCAAAGGTTCTCAATTGGATTTAGATCAGGGGAATATGCAGGATGGTCCTAAAGAGTGATGTTATTCTCCTGGAAGAAGTCCCTTGTCCTGTGGGCATTATGTACTGTAGCCTTGTCCTGGTGAAAGACTCAGTCGTTACCACACAGACGAGGGCCCTCAGTCATTAGGGATGCTCTCTGCAATATCTGGACATAGCCAGCAGCCGTTCGGTTTGATGTCCCTGCACCTCCTGAAGCTCCATTGTTTCACTGAAGGAAAAAGCATCCCACCGTTATGGCACCTCTTCCAATGTGGCGCGTAGAAAACATCTCAGGTGGGATCTGCTTGTCGTGCATTGGAAACCATCAGGACCATCAAGATAAAAAAAATGTTTTCATCAGAGAATAAAACTTTCTTCCACCTTTCAATGTCGCATGTTTGGTGCTCTCTTGTAAAGGCCAAACGGTCAGTTCTGTGGTGTTCGAGGAGACGAGGCCTTTGAAGACGTTTTTGTTTTTGAAGCCCTTCAGTCTCAGATGCCGTCTGATGGTTATGGGGCTGCAATTGGCACCAGTACCGGCCTTAATTTGGGTCGAGGAACGTCCAATGTCTTGACGGATAGCCAATTGCATCCTCTGGCTCTGTGCTGGTAAAAATTTTTGGGTGTCTTCCACTTGACTTTTTTTTGTTCCATAACCTTCAGGATCATTTAAAAAAATAAAAATAAAAAAATAAAAAATAAAAATGACTGTCTTATTGCATCCCACCTCAGCAGCGACGGCGCACAGGCGCTTATGCAGTTTAATAGCCCAACTATGTTCAAAAAGGGAACTTTCTTTGCCTTTGCCATCAGAAAGTCATGACAGTGTGACTACCTGACAGAAAATGACAATGAATCCACATTTTTGCACAAATTTGGCCTTTTAAAGGCATGTGGTCTTAAACGTTTTAAGGCTATAAAACAGCCTGTTTCAGTTCAAGCATTGTTTTCGATAAACTGCATGCTCAAAAAAGAAAAAAAAAATTTTCTCACTCCCATTTCTTCTTGTTTCACATTGAAGCTCTACTTGGCACGTTGTTAACCCAAACATGCAAAATATGACTTTACCATTTTTCCAAGTGATCTTAAACTTTGGATCAGGACTGTATGACTCAAGCATCAAGGCTTTCCATTTGATAAAGATGGTAAGCAACAACTGTTTAACGACAACCATCACAATTAATTTACAGATTTTCTTTTTTTCTTTTTTTTTTTCTTTTTCTTTTTTTTAAAATCCAATTGTGTCAAAATCATATCAGCTCAACAACATAACATTAACAACATTACATATATGAAAGGATAAAATATTGGATGAATGTCTGGCAGTCACTGTCACAGAGTCTTTGCATAACTTAATTTTTTTTTTTTTAAGTGCTGGTTGTTTGACATTAAACAACGTCGATATTTATTTCAACATTACAGATCTGTCTTTGGAAAGTACACAGCAAGGTTTTCACCAGAAGGTCAGTCCATGAGGGTTTATTCATTCGTGTACAGGAAGTAAATACGTCATCACAAAAGGCAAATATTGTGTAAGACTGAGGGAAAATGTGTAAGCTGTAAATCTCACCACACCCATAAATGAGACGAATGAGCACTCAGACCGCTGTCACAAGGACAAAAACAGAAAAATAATTCTTACCTCACACCACATATTTTGATTTTTCTCCATTATTCCCTAGTTCGTTATATTAAGAGTTTTCTTCATTAAACCCTTTTTTGAGCTACTTTGCCTTATTATACATTTAATTTTTTTGAGCCAATATACTTTATTTGAGCTTTGTTGTTAAAAGTTGTATTTAATGTGCTGGCTGATGTAACACAACAATTTCCCAACTTTTGGGATAAAATATTTCTTATATGAATAATACATAAAGCCTTACAGTCTAATAAGCAAATTTCTATTTAAAAAGGTCATGTCTGCTAGAATACCATTATAAATAACCCTATATGTTCTTGTGTGAGCTATAGAAATTAACCAACTAACAGTACTGCCATGTTTGTGTTTTCACAGACAGCTGTGGTCAAAACT
>NW_005187483.1:1589809-1603971 GCF_000239375.1 Pundamilia nyererei | reverse complement strand
CAAGCTTGTTAATGGCTCCAAAAGCCTCTGGTTAAGGTACAACTTGCTAAGGGACATTTAACCAAATATTAGTGGGGATACGTATTTATTTGAGAGTGCATGTTTACTTTTTAAACATGTGTGGATTAGAGAAAATCCAAAATAAACTCCAACTTGTCCATGAAATTCTCAATTTTAAAGTAATTAAAGACATATGCTGTACAATCAAACCAAAGACATTGCCAAACACTACAAGTGTACCATGGTAAGACTGCGTCATGGCAACAACTAGCACCAAATTCCTACATGGATGCAGCAGGTCAGTATGGCCTTTTTTTAAAAACACAATGCTGACCTCGCAGAAGTACAGCCTCTTCAACATGCTCCAGCTCCCAACTGAATACACCACATCTCAACTACTGTCAAAGCTCAAACCACAGTCATTTCCCAGCAATGTGCAGTAACTGTCAGCTTCCATTCCTATTTGTGCTACCGCTCTGCACGAAACCTGATGCAAAACCTTACCAAAAAGCCTGAACAGACTAGAATAACTTATTAAAAGTTTAGCAACACATTCAAATTAATATAGGAAAGCGAAAGAGACGCAGTTCTGGCCTAGGCTTGAGCCAGGTTTCCAGTGTTGCACAGCAGGAAAGGAGGCCCTGCGCCTATTGAGTGCCTGACCTCAGAGGACAGCCAAGCACTCAGCTCCAACAGCCCACAGTTACAGCTGTGCTTTCTGCACAAAACTATTTGTCACACCAAATCTTAAATCCTTCAAGCACGTAAGCTGGAAAGTGTTTACATTCCTGTCAATATGTACATAGGGGTAATTTTACTTTGTGCTTTATGATGAGGAGAATATATGGCAGCCTGTTTTTTGTGCAGTTGTTACAAAATGATTTGAAATCGTTGTAAATGCTGTTATGTCTGTGAAGCACCTGCTGGGTTTTTGTTGGCTCAAAATGGTCATTTTGAGATGATTACTACACATACAAGGATGACTGGTCCTCATATAGCTGAGGCAAGGAGTCTGTGTTACCTGACTTCAGAGGAGTCTGCACATTTGATTTAAAAAAAAAAGTGTATTTTAAGCTTTAGTACATTAAACAGCACTTAAAAATGCTTATTTGCAGAAAAAACCTTACATCAGAAAAACAAAGGAGGCTAAGGAAAGTCAGATTACATTAATTTCATGACACACAGTTGCTATTTTTGACAACTGTACCTTCACCCTTTGATACCAAGAACTTTCCATTACCATCTAACAGAGTTTACAGTATAACCCAAGTAAACTAAAAGTGTGTCACAGAAGCCACAAGCAAGGTAGACATTAACAGTACAGCTGTTCTGGTGGCAGCTGCTGGATAAGACTTTGTCATCTTTGCTCAAGAAATGTCCCAGCGAAGCCAAAGTTCGAAGTTCCTCTTCGGTCACATCTTGGGAGGCCCACTATAAACAAGCTGATAACACTGGGTGGGCAAGTTCCTTTGCATTTCACACTGTCATGTCCCCCATGTGAGATGACAGCACATTGTTTGTGTACACTTTTTCCTCCGGCTTCATAAATTCCCAGGGAAAGCCTTCAGTTACAGCTTCCTCTCCATTGTTGCACTGTTTCACCAGCACCCATCCCATTCCTACAATGTGGGCAAAGACCCAAAAAACATAATCTCACGGTTTAAAGCTGGTGCACTAGTCCGGATTGAAATAAATCTCTTCTTTTTGTTTTTAATCACAGATATTAAAAGTATGCAGGGGAACTAATTTCTCAACCCAGTGACAAACTGTCACTTCGAGTGACAGCTTGACTCCAAATCCAACATAGTGCAGCTTTATCCCCAGCAGCAGCGAGTTTTGTGAAGCATGGCAGCTTCGTGGCACATTAGAAACACCTGAAGAGTGTACCTAGATGGCTAGACTTGTGTCGAACAGCTAGAAACAGCTAACAGGCAAAACCTAGAGGCTACAACAGAAACCTGACATTAGCATAAAACAACACATGTCACCACGCCTATAGTTAAACACAAAATTAGTTAATAGTAACAAACACCTGGCTGTTAAAAGGTCACACACCTGCGTGACACCAAAAGCTTCATTGGGAGCCCAACTGCCAGGAAAACAAACATTCAAAGCGGTCTCTTATTGGCACAAGGAACCCCACGGCATTTCATTTCACGTACTTACCAGATAATCCATGTACTATCGCTGACCAGTCACAGCAGCACGAACTGGCTCTGTAGCAATTCCGTTTTTTGTTTTCTGTTTTCTTCAGTGAGTCGAAAATGTTACGGATTTTCACCGTACGTCGCTTCGTATCCCCCGCCTTTCGACAGTCAAAGCAAAATAAAAACCAGCCCTTTTCGGAGGGTTTACAGGCAGAATGTAGCCGCCTTCTTCGCCACTGAACCAACTTTCAGTGCAGCAGAGTCTCCGGTTGTTTCAGAAGACGAGGGTCGCCGGGTTGGTGAGTGTATTTCTCAACAAACAGCTCCTTCTTCCACCGGCAGACTTCCAGTTTTTATCACACAATATCAGTTGAGTGTTTGGTTGAGGAAACTGTTACGAAGCCTTCCACGCTACGTCACGCACGTCGTTTTGCGCACGCATCGCGGTCACATGACCAAACACATGGGTTGTCTATTTTCACTGTGAGGCTGAATGTCGCTAAATTTGCCTTTTTGTTTCTTTATTATTATTTACTTTTAAGTAGATTTCAGAGATGATTTCTGTTTATGTTTTCACTCCGAATCATATGATTTAATAGCAAATAATCCCCTGACACTGAAGATGAATAGATTTTCTCACATCCTAATCTGCGTTACAGCCACACGCCAAAGTAAGGATTATGGACTATACAGAGAGATATAGATTATTAAATCATTATGTAACATTAAACATTTGGCTCACATGTCCTTTTCAAAGGAAGCGGACAGTTCTGGCAGCATCGAGCATGGAATATTAATGTCATGTCAACTGGAAAAAAAAACATCCTGTACTTATTTACATTCCACCAGATTACTGGTGTTCACGCAGATCTAACACATCTTTCAGCTTCAGCTGCAGTTTTCTACAATGTTATCGAGCTTTCGAGCAGACTAAAACAAACTCTGGCATAATATAGCACACTATGCATAATGAACGAGAAGAGATCACATGATAAGCATACATCAGAGTGAAAGACTGGTTCCTAAACGTGGCTATTAATCCGAAGAAGAAGAAGAAGAAAGAATGCATATGCAGGTGCATAACAGCTTTCACGCAAAGGGTGACAAAAAAAAAACAAACTTTGATCAAGAAGCCTCAGAGTATTGCTAGCTACTACTATGGCACCCTATGCAAATATGGTTTCATCTCATCACCTTCCCCAAAAAGACTGCAAAGAAAACTATCCGTGGGCAAAACTTCAAATTAGCGGGATAAAAGTAGTAAGAACTATCTAGACTCTAGATAGTTCTTACTACTTTTATCCCGCTAATTTGAAGCTCTGATGAAGCTCTAATCGTGTTTTGCTCTAGATTAGAGCAAAGCACGATTAGAGCTCACGCAATTTATGTTATATCAATGTAAAAAGTCTGCTTATGTGATGGAAGCTGAATACTGAAGTTATTTATATCTCTGGAGACCACATCCTTCTTCAATATTTAATGTGATGTGCTATTAAGGAAACCTCCCTGAAGTCAGTAAAGTAAGGTGAAATGGATGTCCCGTGGATAAGTCTGTAAATTGTGGAAAAGTGGTAAGAAGAGTCCAAAGGATAACATTGCTTTTGATCTCATCTACAGAGAATTTCAAACTTGTAAACGTATAGGCTACGTGTCTAGTAATGTTCTTTTTTTCTGGAATTTGGCTCACTCAAATGTCAGTGGAGAGACCCCTGGTGGCCTGTAGGTATATAGTGGTTGAGATAACACAGTACCAGAAGTAAAGACCATCAGGACTTTCAAGGACACCTATCCATATCCACATCCAGGAGAGAAACCCAGAATCACAAACAGACTTACTCTACTACCTGAGCTCAGAGTGATCAAAAATCTAAATGTGGAACAAGCACTGCTTGTGAAAGACAATATGGGACAAGTCCGAGTTTTGAATTCTCATTTTAAAATAAAAAGACAACAAACTTTGCAGGTTATCAGATTTTCATACCTTTTGTGAGGTTTATGTGTCAATATTAGTGATATTTAGCCACTTATGACAGACGCGTACTGTCACTTAACACCATATTTTCGTATCCATCCATCTCTTTTCTCAAAATTTTGAAAACGTTCTAGAAAAAGAGAAGAAAACTCTGTGCCAGATGAACCAAACGCTGATTCGTTTCATCTGGATGTCGTGTTTTCAGTGAAAAGCTGAAAAAGTAAATGCTGGCATTTTATTTTCTTTCTGGTAAATGCCATTATATTCATCAGCATCTGCAAAGCTTGTGGATTGGGTGACTGTTTTGATGGATATAACATCAGATATGCTATTCTTCACTAGAAAGTAATTTAAAAAGGCTGTCCCTGCTTTTTCACACGCGTTGGGTAGTAGTCAGACTTCAGAAAAGTGCCCTGCAGAGTCAGTCCAAATATGAGACAACGAGTCAAAATGTGGGACAGGAGAACAAGGGATAAAAATGCTGTGTAGTCCCACATAAACCCGCACGTATGATTAACTTACCGTACTTTGAACTAAAAAAATGTCATTTGTTTTACTAAAATAGTATTATTTTCATTTCATGTTGAGTGAATTGAGTTGTGACACAGATGCACACTTTAAAAAACATCCCCTTATCTTTGCTACTTATTATTAAGAACCCCCCGATGTTTAATCGTTTTCATTTATATTATTTGTACCAATAGCACTTTGGGTAATGTAAAGAATTCACACACTTTCACTGAGAGACAAAACAAAAATGTGCCACATGGGGGCAGTGTCTACCAGGCAAAGTGAATTTATGGACCTCTTTCCCAAGGAAATGCTTACCTGCTATATGTAACACCATTTAAACAAAGCTTTTCAGCTTTTATTCAATTTTGAATCGATAAACAGTACTTGGGATGGAAAGTGGAGCGACCGCATGTAACAATTTTCTGATACTAGGAATATAAGTTCGATAATCGCGTTATTAATCATCAGAATAGTTGATAATGGAATCCCGTCTCTCCCACACTTTATTGTCTGTGTCCTTTATAGGTGGCTATGTTGAGGCATGCAAGGTTATCAGTGGAGAAAATAGAGGAAATTTTACCATTTATGTCTCGGTTAAATTATCCAAAGACTTATTGTATTTTTTGTAGTTTATTAACTTATAAGTTGGACATTAAACTGACTTAAAATACACAGAAGTAATTTCCCCATTGAGCCTTTAACTGAAAGTATGAGTGTTTAGAATGCGAACAAAGTCAGGATGATATCAGTATTTTTCTGGCATTACTTTTGACTGAGAAACCACCGAAATCCGAGCCTGACTCCTGATATCCGAACATCATTTGCGGTCTTATCTCAGACTAGCGGGTCTTGTTGTGTGCAAATATTTGCCATTTGCTTTGATAAGACTGTAAAATTTTAAGCATTGGAAAATTCAATGACTCCTTGGTTTGTTCTCGATTATAGCTACGATTAAGGACAGTGAAGTTAATTCCTTAATATTTTGAGAAATAAGTAAAACTTATAGTTTTGCTGGGAACACTTTGTATTTATAATCACTGACAATAAGATACAGCTTAAGCTGTATGCCATAAAAACATGCAGAACTAAGACTCCTGCTGTATTTTCATATACAGAAATGGATCAAAGTACTTATGAAATGTAAATTGATGCAGGAGAATGACCCCTTTCTTCTTCTTGCCCTTGCGCTGCACTGTTAATTATTAACTAGAGTCAACATCATCAACAGTCAGGCCTCTTTAAAAAAAAATCATTAATAATTATGTATAATCTTAATTTGAAGTAATTATGCAGTGAAGAAGCTCTGGGATTTGATGCCTGTAATAGTCATTAGTTTTCTGGAATTTGTAGACTGCATTTAGAGCGTTATAACCGTATGGAACGCCTCTTATTCACTAACACAATATGTAAAACTCCTGACTGTGACCTCAGCGAATACTTTAAGCCTTAAATCATGTGCTGAGGCTTCATCTTATCAGCTGTTATGTCTCTGCCGTTGCTCCCCGCAGGCGCAACGGTTTGTTTCCGATTGGAATCAATCAGTCATCGAGTCTAGAGAAACTCGCAGCGCTCACGGCAGGTTGATTTGTGTCGTCTGGGCGGATCGCGGCGTGCTGTTGCTCCACCCTCGATTATTCAGCCTGGTTGACGTGCGGTTGCTGCGCAGCTTGTGAAGACAGAAGCGTACGAGAGGGATCGGAGGGTGACTGCTGGAGCTCAGATTAGTGTTGTTGTAGAGAGGAAAGAAAAAAACCCCACTAATCCAGGTTTGCACGCTGCAGGATTACAAACACCCCAGTGCTTTTTTTTTCCCCAACACGGAGGACCGCGCTGAGAGGATCTGCTTGAAGACGCTGTTGTAGAAGTTTGTGCTCGGAGTTTTGAGAGTAGTTACTGTTGGACTGACCGAGCTAGCCCGGCTGCCCGCTGTGCCTTCCTCTGTCCCGGCCAGCCAGCCGTAAGTGAGCCCGCTGCCCTGCTCTCCTTCCAGCTGTGGTGAATCATGGCGCTCAGAGCCAGAGCGCTGTACGACTTCAACTCTGAAAACCCCGGAGAGGTGTCGGTGAAGGAGAATGAGATCCTGACTGTGTACAGCGAAAAGGACATCGAGGGCTGGTTCGAAGGGGTGAACAGCAAAGGGGAAAGGGGACTGTTCCCCGCTTCGTACGTGGAGATCCTGCGGAACGATGCCGCCTGCACCACTGTCAACAACAACAGCTGCAACACATCTGGGGACGCTAACCCGGACTTTAGATACGCCAACATCCCATCCGGAGGTTTTGACGGCTCTTATAAACCTAAAGTTGAGAACTTTTCTAAACCGTCTCCTCCTGGTTTCCCCGCTTTCTCACAGCCGCTACAGCAGCAGCAGCACGGCTACCAGCAGCCCAGCCAAGGCAGCGATGATGACTGGGATGATGACTGGGATGACAGCTCTACTGTTGCAGATGAGCCAGGTACTGTAGGGGGACGGTACCATGACTATGAAGGCAATGGACCGTCCACTTACAGAGTGACAACATCATCAGTGCCACGAGGTAATGCTCAGCAAGCCAAGAGCTCTGCTACAGTGAGCAGGAACCTGAACAGGTTTTCGACCTTTGTGAAGTCAGGGGGAGAGGCGTTTGTGCTCGGAGAGGCGTCCGGCTTTGTGAAGGATGGGGATAAAATCTGCGTGGTGATGGGTAATTATGGTCCAGAGTGGCAAGAGAACCCTTACCCATTCAACTGTGCGATTGATGACCCCACTAAACAGACCAAGTTCAAGGGCATGAAAAGCTACATTTCCTATAAGCTGACACCCACCCACACACAGAACCCGGTGAACAGGAGGTATAAGCACTTTGACTGGCTGTATGCTCGGCTAGTGGAGAAGTTTCCCGTAATCTCGGTGCCACACATTCCAGAGAAGCAGGCCACGGGGCGGTTTGAAGAGGATTTTATCTCCAAGAGGAGGAAAGGCCTCATATGGTGGATGAACCACATGACCAGTCATCCTGTCCTGGCCAGGTGTGATGTTTTCCAGCACTTCCTCACGTGCAACAGCGCAGACGAGAAGGCTTGGAAGCAGGGGAAGAGGAAGGCAGAGAAGGACGAGATGGTCGGAGCCAACTTTTTCCTCACCATCAGCCCCCCGCCGGTTCCGTTAGACTTCCAGGAGGTGGAGAGCAAAATAGATGGATTCAAGACTTTTACTAAAAGAATGGACGACAGCACCTTGCAGCTCAATGCCACCGTCAGTGAGTTTGCCCGAAAGCAGATCAGTGGCTTCAAGAAGGAGTATCAAAAAGTAGGGATGTCATTTAAGGTCCTCAGTCAAGCCTTCGAAATCGACCAGCAGATGTATTCTGCAGGACTCAACCAGGCGATCTCCTTCACTGGGGACACATTTGAAACCATCGGAGAATATTTCGCCGAGCAGCCCAACAAGGATCTCGACCCAATCATGGATTTGTTAGCTCTTTACCAAGGACATCTGGCAAACTACCCAGACATCATCCATGTTCAGAAAGGTAACCACAGTCATACACATTTACTAGATTTGTGCCCTCTGAGGAGCCTCAGCTATTTTGCTTTACGTCTTTGGATCCTTGAGACGTCAGTGGGGAATTTATGATGATTACAAATGAATTTTACGCAGTAAGCATAAAGGCCAAACTGAACTACAAAGGCAGAAAATTATCAAATACACACAATTCAAATTCAGAAGAATGTGCTTAAAATGTTTCATAATCCCAGTGACCCACATATACACTTAAAGTAAAGCAATATGGCAGCTGTGGGATCATTAAGACTTCAGTTTCAACCACAAGTTTTTCTGACGTTTCAAAGTAGAGAAATAAGCATCTTTTCTTGCTGTGACAAGATAAACAGGGTCATTTTGTCTGAGGCATATTTGCTGTTGTTAAACTGCAGTCAGGTTACTACACAGGCTATTGCACTTTGCAAAACAAATAGCCGTTGTTTGCATTTGGAAATTGGCTTACATGCTGCTGCCTCTGTTTGTCCCACCTGTTGATTGGGTGGAACCCTTCGGCCTATGTTTGAGTTTCCATTGCTGGTGAAGCATCACGTGTTAGTGGACGGAGAGAATGTCCTTCCACGGTGAAGCCTCGTCAGTCTTTGCACAGATTAAGTAAATTGTTAGACTAATCTAGGCCATCCTCCTACAGTACCCTGGCCCAGCAATTGTTCATTGTGTGGCAAAATGTCACTCATGAGAGGATACACTGTTATACAAAAGAAACTGTGGAACTGCTCTCACAACCGCTGCCATATATGCGGTACAGTTAATGCAAGAGAAAAACAAAAAGCAAACCACACCTTTGGTCTGTAGGTCATACCTGACAGACTGCTTTTCGCCTTTGTAGATACAAACTGAAAGTCCTGCCTCAAACAGTGCAATGTGGGACATGACAGAGGACACGGGCTAGTGTGCTCTCACAGGCTAATCCTTCTCATTTTTGTGCACAATCCCACTAAAAACATCTTACTTGTGCTTCATTGATAAGACATACAATTTTACAAAAGATGCTAAAAATGGCATTTTGCCAGTGCCACTGCCTGTGCCCCCAAACCACTGGGCCCTTTCACTCCACAGTCGATGACAGAGAGTGAGGAAACAGGACAGACTTTGTAGTGGCTGCAGTGGGTTACAAACATCCCAGTCACTTCAAATCAAGATCACCACGTAGGCCACATACAGCTCCAAATAAGGCGACAGCCATTCACACAGTCTGGTGTGATAAGCCCAGCCCAATTCCACAGATAAGATATTTGGAAGACCTTGCTGCAGGCACAATGTTGAGAAAAGATCAAGGAGTAGTACAAACACACAGCGGTAGACGAAAAATAAAGCTGAAGGAAAACCCGCGATATGCAGGAGATTAAAGGAAGAGCATATTGAATCTAAAATTGCTTTGATCTCATCTTGTTCCTTTATTCTGAGTCCAGTTCAGCCAGTTTTTTTGGGTTTTTCTTCCACATGAGCTTTCATTTCCTTGTAATCATTCTTTAAGCCAATAATCAATTTCAAACAAAATTACAAGTCTGTTCCAGTTTATCATACCTGTTAGCGGCTGTAAACATTTATAATCTTACATAGAAGAACAGTTGACGTGCTTACTGTACAGCCAGTATTTCCAAATGTGTGCTTGTTTATGACACCTGAATTGAAGCCTGTCACTCAGACTGCCTGAGGAGCATTAAATGCAAATATCTACTGCAAAAGTATTCACGCAGGTATCATTATATTCAGCCTCCAGTGTATATTTATGTCTACTCACTTTAGTATCGACACAGCTGTGGGGCTGGGAACATAAAGGTACACCGGCCACATACATACTCATTAGTAATACTCTTTAATAATTTTTCAATTTTTCATTTCTATCTATTGCTCTGTTTACAACCATCGTCACCACATGTGGAGGAAGTGTGCTTCTTCTTTCCCGTTAGCCTCTCTCCACACCTGAAAAGAGGACTGACCACATCCTTTGTTGTCAGAAGCCAAACTGCACGTTTCTGGAGAAGTGGTGCACAAGTGAAATTGGCTGGGATTGAAAGACAAAAAGTTAAAAGAGGATCTATATCATGTTCATTTCCTGTTTGCATTTTTCTGTGTAGACTCCACTAGAGTAGCTTCACATGTTCAAAATAATTCTTTTGTCCAGCCCCTTCTCTTCGTCCTCTGTCTGAAGCAACGCATTTGATCTCCTTTCTACTTCCTTTAAAGCCCGCTTTCTTCTGATTGGCTGGATTTTGTAAACAGAAGGTTAAAACACCTCTGTGCTTGCAGACGTTTTATGCCTGGTATATCCGTATTAAGCAGAATTTATGGTTCAGCATGTTCAGTCTGTTGGCAGTGTGGGGATGGCCTGTCTACCTGCAGAGAGCTCTGCTGTCAGATGGAGGCAGTATACAAAGTATATGGTGCAAACAGTCTGCAGTGTTATTGGTCCATCAGCCAGCCATGGAGAAAGGCAAAGTTATAGCATATAAGAGGCTGAAGTGAACTCTGAAATAGAGTGTCTAGAACACGGTGAAGCCTGAGCTTATGCCACACAGGGATTATTTGAACATACGCTAACCCCATTATTTGAAATTTTAGACTTATTTATGAGCATCCACATGATAACAGCTTAGGGAAATAATGACATGTAAACTTTAAATCGCACACAGAGAGACAAATCGCAGTGTCTTGAGTCAAGAGACTCCCTTTTCGGAAGCTTATCTCCAGAGGTAGTCTTGCACTGATATGATGGTTTCTATCTCGAAATGAAGCATACCAAAGCAGCTGCTTGTCAGACTTTATCAATACCTGCATTCCATTTTTAGCCTCCTGTTCCTGTCTCACTGTGGCCAGAGACTCCAGACAGGTTTGAATGCAAGTGACTTGTGAAATGTGAGCTTTCCTACAGAGGGACATTGACCACCACCCTATTGATCTCCACCTCCGCAGGGACCAGATTAGCTGTTAGAGTGCAGCCTGGCAGCTATAATGCTAGCTCACACTATTGACATCATATATGGCTTTGCTTTCCAAAGTTGTTTAGCTTTACTGTAATCTAATATTGACACCCTAAGTATTGTGTTGTTTCTAATAACTTGAACCTCTTGAGAGAAGAAAATGTTTATTGTCAGAAAGTTTATTGTTAGAAAGTTTATTGTTTAGGGTCTTACCATGCAGGATTAGCAGTGAGTACAATTTGTGTTGATTATCAAAGAATCTGCAGCTGTTTTTTTTAAGCAAAGACAGAACAATTCAAATGTTTTTGATCAGTTTAGATAACATCAAAATAGAGGAAACATGAATATTAATATTAACAAAGAAAAAAACCCAACTTTTGACTGCATATGTTTCAGTCTAAATTTGGTTCAGCTGCCACCAGTATGTAGAAGTGAAAGCACATCTTTTTTTTTTCTTGTGTGCTGACCTTCTGCATTAGCCAAATTTAAACAGAAGACACTTCTGCTGCTGAAAGTTCCTGTTCAGATAAAGCTTGGTGTGAAAAAAAGTGATCTTGTAATTGGTGCTTCTTTAAGGAAAACACAAAAGAGCACAACTTTATGCTCTGAGCTGTGTAGTCACAGTGATATAGTCAGTAATAAGTCAGTAAAGATGCTCAGTCACAAAGTTTTGATCATGTTTATGAGGGAGGAGTAGTACTATAGATAACACATCGTTGTATTTCGATGTAAAGAGGAAGTTTACTGGTGTATGCTATCTATCTATATTAAATCCCACAGACTGTTTGCAGAGCACAAATTCAGTAAGGGAGAACCTAGAAGTCAAGCTGAAGCCTTAATACATTTTCTTTTGCCTCCTTATCCTTATTCACATTTTTTTATTTATGCATTTTATTCCCTCCTTAATTTTACCAGTTCAGCACATCCTTAAGATCAGTATTTTCTCTGCTCTCATCAGTTTTTATCACCACATGGTGTTATAAAACAATGGCAGGCGTGCAAAGGAAAGCATCGATTTACAAGGATGTCAGGCTTTCCTGCTGAGTCAGCCTTTCAGCGTGCACTCCTGTGCAAACTCTGCGGGTCTGTTCTGATATATTGTTAAAGCCTATTTAAATGTCCTCTGATGTGCAAGTGGGTGACAGAGTGATGAGATGGGCATTGCAGCTGGTTGTGCAGGTCACAGGCTCGCTGTAGCTTGGTGTTGTGTAACTGGTGATTATATAAGACCTGAAACGGCTTCCTGCAATGAGCCCAGGAGGGTTGGGTGCCACCTCCGTGCGGGGAGGACTTCTACACAAGCGAATATCAGGACTAACCTCGTTCATCACTATCTGTGATGTTGGGTTTGTGCATCTATTTGTATTTATATATCTAGCAAATATAAAATAAGCTTCAGCTCAAATATAATGAGTAGATTTTAAAACTGGAAGGTAAAGAAGCCATAAGGAGAAGTAAGTAATAAGAACTAATGAGAACTAAGACATCACATACAATTTGAATATTAGAGTTTAGAACTAAACCGAGTGCTGAAGAAATAACTAAAGAAAGATCATCCTGCTCACTATTTTTTGTTCCAATAAATACACTATATGTACAACCACAAATTGGGGTTAACCAGAGCAGCAGACCGAGCACAAGACAAATGAAGAAGAGTGTGCGTGCAGGGTGGAGTGGGTGGAGACGAGTATTAGGGGTGATGCATGACAGAAGGGTTGCAGCAAGAGGGAAATGGTAGTGAGAGCTACTGTGGTGTATAGTTTGGAGGTGGTAGCACTGATAAACAGGACAGGAGGCCGAGCTGGAGGTGGCCAAGTTTTCATTGGGCGTGATCAGAATAGACAGGATTAGATATGAGTATATCAGAGAGACAGCTCAGGTCGAGTGCTTTGAAGAAAAAGTTAAAGAGGAAAGGTTGAGATTCAACTAGAAGAAGCAAATAAGCTTCATAAAAATGTTGATGCGTTGAAAGAAATTCTCAGGTTTTTAATGATTGACTCATTTTACCTGGTGTAACTTATAGCACTTAAATAAGTAGCCAGTGTATGAGTGCTGGCAATAAAAAGACAGATTAAGAGCAATAATAATGAGTCACATGAAGACTGCTCAAGACTCCTTGAGACATGCATGGCTTTCCATTAATCTGATGGCATTTCAGCATGCCAGCCTCATGTCTGATTGAGCACCTGCTGACTTTTCTGTCTGAGTCGTGCAGCAATCACACTAAGACCTGATTTTTATTTCTGCGGGGAAGCTTTGTAAAGCCTACGATGTAACCTAAGGAAGTGGCCCACGTCGCCGCCAGCATTTATGCTTGTGCTGATACATTAAATGCAGATTGCCTCATGGTCATGTCCCAGTGTTTTATATGGGATGCCAGTCAGAGAAGGAAATGAAATTCCAGGTTTTTTCCCCCTCCTACATCCGGCTGCATCCACCCAACCTGACCTGACATTTCTAAGTAGGTGGCAGAGTTTACAGGGTAGGGTTTCAGAGGGGTTTTACACTGAAGCATAGATCCCCATTAAGTTGGACCTGCTTAACATTTTCATATCATTTTTAACACAGTATTAGCCTGAACTGCATACAGTCACATTTATAGACTTGTTGCATGATTGGGTCAAAGTTTATCTAGCCCAAATTTTCCCAGCGTACCAACGTTATTGTAAGACCTATGAAGTATGCAATGTTGCATCTTCCACACCTGAAAAAAAGCTTCTCTCTGTGATCAGCAGCTCTGTTTGTGCAACAGGTCTGCAAAACTTACTTGCAGCTGTGAAAATCATGTAGCTTTCCATATTACACTCTATTGACACCATATCTCTGTGATCAAACTCTTGTCTTTTTCAAAGTCTCCATGGTAACAGTTATCCTGTCTTAATCCATTAGTGGGCTTTAAAACAAAGGAAGCCGGAGACCTTTAAGGTGCAGGTAAACACCATGTTTCCGCTATCATGCCGTCCATCAGTCAAATGTTCGGTTTACTTATTTAAAATGTTTCAAAATTGAGATCACGACCTGGAATTTTGACCTATAGATTGCAATGTATGTATGTATGTATGTAT
>NW_005187483.1:1582241-1589778 GCF_000239375.1 Pundamilia nyererei | reverse complement strand
ATATATATATATATTTCCAATTCCAATTTTTTGCACATGTCGAGGAGCGTGTCAGGTTACATTTCACTGTGTGTTATACTTGTATAACTATGCATGTGACAAATAAAGAACCTTGAACCTTGAACCAAACATTTCTGTCAGTGGTGGAAACAAGCATCCATACTTTCAACATCTGTGGTTAACTTGATCTGTTTTTTTTTTTTCTCATACCCTTTCACCTCTCTTTCTGTCATATTCAGTCCGCTGTACTTCACACTAATCTCAAAGATCTGGGTTAAACTTCAGCTGAAGGAACTATAGCCAGAAGGCAAACTGAGCAGATTTTGGTGGGGGGAAGGGCAACGCGTTGTCTTTTTTGAGGGAGGATGTTCAGCATTTTTTTTCTCAGTGTGATCAAGTTTGGTCTTTGGTCTTACAACTCGAGTCTAAGAAAAGAAACTTAATGGAAACAAAAAAGGTAGTGACTTAGGTCAGTGTGACCTTTGTAGTGTCACATTTCAGGAAACAAGTAGGCTGCCTCTGAGTTCTTGCTGAGTGCTGGTGACTCAGCTCATATAATGACAAAAAAATTCCCATGACACAACAACACAGGACGTTTTGCATGCCTTAAGGCCACAAATCACACCTCCAGACTCTGCTCTGAAGCCAGGATTATAATTGGCCATGCTGTTCACGCTATTTCACCGCTCTTGCTACATCTCTTCAGTGTCAACACTCAGTAACTTCCACATATAGTACGTCTTACACTGGTTTCCCACGTTTTAAAGCATGGGGCAAACCAGTGTTTCAGCAAGGACCAGTGAAACACATGTTTAGAGCACATTATTACTTCAAACTATTCAGGGCTAAGTTACTTTGTGAATAATTTTCTTAAGTGTTTGGTCCATCAAATGCCCGAACAAAAATTCCAAACACAGCATCATATTTTGTCCACTCAACAATCCATAGAAAACACAGGGAACGAGCAAGTCTTCACAATCAGAGACCTGAACCACATTCAGGGATTTTTGACAGCATACTTCAGCTGTAAAGCTGATTTCATGCTGTTTAAAAGTCTGACTGAAACATTGGGGCCAAATTCTAAGAACCAGGAATCAAAAAATGATGTACGCACACACAACTTTCATGTCCGCATCCTCACCAGTGGGTCCATGGTCTGTGGCTTTCCTGTTTGCTACCAGCTGTGATATGTGACCATATTTAAGTAGGGAGTTCAGAGAGAACATCATTTCCCACCACTTTCTCGCGCCGTGCAGCTTAACATCAATTTCTCACGACATTCATTCCTTTCAGCTGGTCAGCAGTTTGATAAGTCATCAGCCACGAGCTCCTGTTGTTGTGACTCTGCTTTCCGCTCTCATTGAACCATCTGTCTGGAAAGCCGGAGGCTAATTTCTTATGTTTTGTCTCTTTTGACTGAAGGCTTGTTTTGTGGCACTGAAAAGGTAGTACTTTCTTGTAAAGGAAGTGTCAGTTAAGCATGAAATGCAGAAATGCAGGGCTGTAAACCATCATTTCTGGTGCTCTAATGCCACAAGACCCCACCACAGCGATGATAGAAAGTAGCTCTTTGTGCATGTGCGACAAACTCGAGCAGGCATTTGTGCAACTTTCAGTATGAGTATGATTCTGTGGATTTGTTGCAGTGGGTTTTTGTTAGGAGTTTAGTAAAGGTGCAATCATAGTTTTTCACGCTTTACACGAATGCACTGCAAACATCCAACAGTTGATGTCAAACAGTTATTAAAATGAGTGCACTCCTAAATAGCCCTGGTAGTTGAGAGAAACTGCCAGAAAAATCCCTTAAATGGTTCGAGGCTTTGAAATGACTTAATAGATATTTTTAGAGTTGTGCTCCTAAATATAGATACAGAGAGCCTGTCTTGCTCGTAAGTGTTTCCACTATTTTTGGTCAGTTTGATAAGTTAAAGGTTAAGCTTGACCAAATAAGATAGGTCATGTTTTGTTTTTTTTAGGGGGGTTTGTGCTAAAAAAATTTTAAAAAAAAGAGTTAGGAAAAAAAAAAGAAACTTGTCGTTTTGTTTTGTCTGGTTGTGTCTGCATGGGTTTTTTTTTTAAACTTGACTGGAAGACTTATATGTGCAGTGTATGCTAACAAAAATCTGGGACTTTCTGGAGTTTTGTGTAAATAAACAATTTGTACAGCGGTTGAACTCTTATTAGTTCAGAATGGTAGGAAAAATGAAGGTTAACACTGAAATTGAATTTCTTTTATTCCATCTATCTTCTCATCCGATTCAGATGGGGTGGACCCTGGATAGGTAACCCTCCTGTCACAGGGCTAACATAGACCACCATTATCACCAGTTAACTTAACAGACCTCCGTGCTGTGAAGTTTTAAATACAGTACATGCTCTCTCTACATTTTATTTCTAGCAACATATTTGCTCACTGAGCAGCATATTACATCAACTAGCAATTATTGTTTTTCCATTGCTGAAGAATAAATAACTGCCCAAATATAGCAACAGAGAGCCAGGCTACAGGTGTGGCCAATATCAGGTAGTGACAACAGCAACTTGGAACTTGGTGGAAAACCCATAGACGCTACCATGACATCACCCAGTGATTCATCCTTTCTATTGTGACTATTAAAAGGGACACTAACTATGGGTAGCAAACAACAGGATTGAAATAAAACGGGCCTACCAGAGAAACTGAATAACCAACTCCTTTGAGTGTTTGTTTTTTTTTTTAGTGTACACTCTGTAGGCACAGTCACCAAGCACAATCATCCCAACTCCATCTCTGGTCTGCACTTGTATTGTACATGAAGTCATTCATATGGTCCTGTCACGTGCTTTGACTGTGATTTTTCACTGAGGTAACAGTCATAGGGGAACCACTGGACTTCCTTCTTGGGTACTTCTAGGGATCACGCTGCAGGAGTTCCCAGTCCTGCGGTTAAATGTGCCCAGATGTGGCACACAGTGACTCAAAACAGACACACCCCTAACCTTGAATATTACCCCAAGTGCTGATGTCACAAAGGTGAACATTTGCTATAAATACTGAATCTACTTCCTTGTTCCAGGCTGTAAATATTCAAAGTGGGATATATAGTGGCCAGAAATTTGCATTTTGCAGTTCTGGTTTCCTCACGTTGAAGTCGGTGGGTTTTGAGGTGATTTAGACACTTTCATATTTTGTTCTACCACACACTTGGGTCAGTTAATGCTCCACTTGTTAATTTTGTACTGCAGGTTTAGTGGTGTGGGTGCTTTTCGTGGACTAGAAAACAGAAAAATATGTATTAGTTTGATTAGAAAAGAAATTCTAAAATTCCTGCTCTTTTTAATCCCCCATACAGGAGCGCTGACAAAGGTGAAAGAGAGCCAAAAGCACGTGGAGGAGGGAAAAATGGATCGGGCACAGGCAGAAGGAATCAACGAGCGCTGCAACATCATCTCCTTCGCTACGCTGGCTGAGATTCAGCATTTCCATCAGATCCGCGTGCGAGACTTCAAGGCGCAGATGCAGCACTACCTACAGCAGCAGATCACCTTCTTCCAAAAGATCACGGGCAAGCTAGAAGAGGCTCTGCAGAAGTACGACAACGCGTAACGGATCGTTCGTCTCGATCCGTCGGTTTAGACCTCGCTGATTAATGGCCAAGCGCTCCCTTTGGCCAGCCTGCGGCATCTTGGCAAACAACAGCCAGTTCCTCACACACACACACAAACACACACATACACACAAACACAGACACACTGCTGATGCTGCTTATCCAGCAGGGAGGGATTTTAAAGGAGATTATGGTCCAGTAACAGCAAAATTTCAACCAAATCCAGGTTTCAGTGTATGTTGGGCCACATTTTCTTGGGCACTGGATGTCCTTGTTTTAGAGACGATGGGTACTTGGGAGTTGGGTTAATTCATTAAAAAAAACACTCAAATTCTTTTAGATTTCTTGAGAATCAATAAAAATGATGGTGCACCAGTTTGGTATGTGGGTGAATTAAATAACCTTGTATTCACTGCTGCCTAAACATCTGGTGCGAGATTTCCTACATTAAGTGTTTTTAGCCTTAAAACTGAGGTTTGAACTGTTGGAGTGGCTGCCGCGTCAGCAGCAGCGGTGCTGTCGTGGCCAACACACTGCCTTCTGGAAACACTCGAGCCCTTCCTGCTACACTTCTTCTTGGACAAACAGGACAAAATGTTTACAGTCTCCTCACTGTCACCACTGTGTCGCTGTGCCTTCTGATCATGTATCTCTGGTTATTTTTGTTAATAGCTACTTCAAAGCTTTATATACTGATTGTGTAGAAATATATTGTATTTGTTATTATAAAGCTACAAATTTTGCAGTCTTTGTTGGGAAATGATATCAGATGATTATTTGAGGACTTGTTTCTTAACACTTGCAGTGTGACGACATCAGGATCAAAGATTACCTGCTCTGATAATGATCATGCTTTACATGCTACACAGCAAGCTGATTTTAGGGGAGGATGATGATGGACACTTACTGTAACCATGCCGGATGCCGGTTTTCAACCTTAGTTTTTGGGCATAGTGTTCATGGGCAGGCTGTAAGGGGGTTCGGGGGTTCCTCACCTGTTTTAATAATGCAGTCCTTTTGATAGCACACTGATGTTTTTAACATTTACGATGCTGGCTGCATCGTAAGGAGATAAATGTAGAAGCAGAGAGGCAAAAATAAATTCCTTCTTCACAGAAATATTGTTTGGTTCTTTGCTTTTCTCAAGTACTTGACAAAACTCAATCATTTAATCTTACTTGGTAAAAAGCCAGCAGATAATGGTGTATGTGCTGACAGTTAGCTGCCAGCGGTCCTTCGTCGACAGACAGGTCAGACAAGTGTCATGTATCCGGCTTAGCATTTCACAACAGCAAAATAACAAAGGGAGCGAACTGCACGGCTCTGTACGTTTCCTTGGCCGCGTCCCCGGAGGACCGCTGCTGTGTTTGTGTTTTATGCTAAGCTCATGCTCAGCTCACAGACAGATCTGCTGACAGCACAGGAGCCTGGGTGGCCATATGGGACATCTGGCCACTTTTAAAAGTGTCTGCAGCCGTGCCAGCAGCTGTGTCACTGTGCTCTACTGTAATTGCTCCCTGCGATAACATGTTCACGATGTAATATTTGTTCATCAATATGTTTAGCAGCCAGCGGGTGGCGACTCCTCTGGTTGCAAAAGGGCACGTGCTTTTATAGAAGTCTGTGGAAAAACAGCCCCCGCTTCCCTTTCTCTGTGTCAATTTTCTGATGAGCTGATGGGTTCAGCTGCTAGTTTCAGGTCACACTTGCAAAAACATGAAGTTTCAATTGCAAATTACGGTCTGTGCAAAGGGAACTACCTGCATGTTTGTTTAGCAACCTAATGTTATTAGTTGAAATCTGGTGATCAAAATCCACTTTGGGGTTGCGGAAGGAGATCATCCGATGTAAAACTTTTGCAAATTAAACCCCTTGTGACATCGGAGCGGCCAAAAGTAGCTGCCTCATTAGAGTTTGAAAGGGGAATTATCCAGGGTGTGACTGCTGGCTAACAACTTTTCAGTTTCTGGTTTCGAGACCTGAAAATGATGGCGCTGAAAATGCTCAACAAATGCTTCACAATTTGACTTTAGTAACCAGTGGGCGACATCCATCTTTTATACTGTTCATGACATAAATGTCTAACTTCTGTCTACAATGTCTTGAAACATTCTCTCAAAATCTACAGATATACTGGTGCTGTCAGCGTTAATCTCGTTAAAATGATGTTAACGCCATAACCGCATGAACGCGGCGTGGATTTTTCTGCCAATTCAGTTAGATATCCCACCCCATCGCATCCATTCTGTACTGCTTATTCTTATCAGGCTCTTAGCTGGTTGTATCCCAGCTACAAGACATTATATAAAAGTTAGATTTATATTTAAAAAAAATGATGGTGATAGATGAAAAATCAGAGGATCGCTGAAGGTTTCATCCTCACATAGTAGAATATCTTATCCAGATTTACAAGAGTCCTTATCAAGATACTGGTCATACTGAAGTAGGAATTAAAACATGACTTCCTCTTCTGAGGTTTTTGTGGTGATGCTTCAAAACTATTGTTGAGACAATTCACTTCAAAGTGAGGGACAAAATGACATGTGGGAGCACTCGCCTTCTCTTTTCCTGTTTTCTTTAGTTTCTGTTGAAATCTCTTTCCTCTCCAGCACAAACTCAACAAGATCCGTTCAGCCTTTGGAAAGCTCATCCTTCAGGCGTTCTGTCAGTCTGCCAATGCCTGAGGAAATGGGTGCTCCTGTTTTTACATTTGTGTTCTGGCTGGCGTGTGTAAAACTCATAAATATTAGGCAAAAGAGGTTCGTCGAGTAAGCTTAAGCACTTCTACTCTTTTTACCTGTGATTGTGAAAAGTACAAACTGGCATGATTTTAAAATCCTCCGTACACACACATTTATCATCACACGATTGTATCGTGTATTTGCAAGAGTGTGTCTTTGTCTAATGTCATCGTAAAGTCTGCAAATGTGATCTGAAGAAAAGGGTTGGTGGCGCTGGTGGGCGGTGACGGTGTTTCACTCACCGCAGTCTAGCCACTGCAGGAAACAAACAGCTCTTAACTGACACTTGGATTGCTTGTGAGACAGAACAGTGTCAGCAGCTGGCCACATTCCACAGAGAAAAAACATCAAGTGTGCAAAACCAACAACAAGCAGAGCAGCGCCGGAAATACCGGCCGGGGGGGTTAAGGGGTTACAGCATAGCACGGTGCAAGCGTAAATGCTGGTGAGTAAAAAACACGGAGCAAGAGTCGCTGCATTTCAACACTAATGAAAAACATCATGTGTCCGAAATAAGTTAGCGCTGCTCCTCTGAGACTTGGCTGTCTTCCTTTTGGATTTGCAGTGGATCTCTGGAATTCGCAGAATGTAACCCCAAATATATTCGGCACCCTTTCCAGCTGCTCTCACACAAGGAAAAAAGAAATACTTAGATAGCATGCTTTCACCTTTTTCATCAGCGAACAGCTGTTTTCACCTTTTTAAATTTATTTTTATTAAAAAAAAACATATTACTCTGTCAGATTTTTGGTAATGCTGACAGGAGGAAGAGTATCAGTTAATTAAAAGGTATTTCTCCTGCATATGAGCCGGCACCGGCGCTGCATTTAACCACATTAATGTCATTAAAACTGGATCAGTGTCTCGAGGTCCTTGCCTGTGTAAATGATATCTTTCAATATTCAGGTCAGATTTATGGAAGCCCGTTTCCGCCACTAAAAAAAAAAAAGCTAGTATCCATAACTCAAAATTTCGAGTTATTTTCTCGAAATTTCGAGTTATTTTCTCGACATTTCGAGTTATTATCTCGACATTTCGAGAAATATAACTCGAGATTTCGAGTTACTTTTCTCAAAATTTCGAGTTAGCTCTGCCAATCAAAAATATACGTGAATGAGGTCGCTTTCTTGTTACCCGGAAGCATATGGCGCAGGACCGCGCACTCAAAAACGGATCCCAACAAATTAAAGTATGTTTGCTGATAGTAAC
>NW_005187483.1:1526422-1582146 GCF_000239375.1 Pundamilia nyererei | reverse complement strand
GGACAAAAAACACTGAAACACAACCCTCTTCAATGAATCCTCCATAACTGGAACTTACCCTAAAAACCTGTGCAACGTTTCACATCTGCTACTCTTAACTCGTACGAACTGAATGGATCACTTCCTTCTTGAGAGCTCTTGCACTCATATGACATAATTTCATCCTGAGTGCCATTGTGAGTTTGACCCTGCTTCCTCTTATTACTCCAGCTCATTAAAGGCTTCCAAAAGTTACATTATAATACCAGGAAATGCCCTAAGGCAAACCGCAATGATTTCATCCCTCATATTTCCTCTTGTGATATTACAGAATTCAAAGAGGAACAACAAAACCAAACACAGGATTTCTGTTAAAGGAAATGGCTTGTTTCAAATGGCAGTACAATATTTCAAGCTAAGGTGCGACTTTGAAATAACAGAACATGTTGTTCCTGCTTGCC
This sequence comes from Pundamilia nyererei, assembly GCF_000239375.1. Classification (NCBI taxonomy): domain Eukaryota; kingdom Metazoa; phylum Chordata; class Actinopteri; order Cichliformes; family Cichlidae; genus Pundamilia; species Pundamilia nyererei. The sequence continues at coordinate 1,581,706 of NW_005187483.1, read as the reverse complement.
TGTTGAAACTGCTTTTGTGGCTTCAGTTGTTTCAGTAACGTATGATCTCATCCGTGTAATCCAGGACTGTGCGCTTGTACTTGGCAAAAGGTTTCTGGGATAATTTCATCTTCTGCAAATGTGCACAGAGAACAGGACAACTTGTGAAGATTTTAACACTCCAACTAATGCTTATAGGATAGAAAATAGTTTTTTTCTCTTCATCAGGTGCAGCATATACAGAAAACATTTTAAAAGATTAGTTCAGTTTAACTTGGTTTAAAACTACAAGACCATAAACCCAACCCATCCTTGTGGGTGTCTCATTAACTGCCATGAATGTAGAGTTGTGTGAAAAATGTAGTGTAACCTGTGAGTCAGTAGCTTGTAGAACCTGCTTTAGCAGCAATAATTTGAAGCTAATATTTTCTGTATGACTTTATCAGTCTTTCACATCACTGTGGGGTATTTTTGACCCACTCAGCTTTACACCCTTCCTTCAGTTCATTTAGGTTTGTGATCAATTGTTTATGCACAGCTCTCTTAAGGTCCCACCACAGCATTTCAGTCAGGTTGAGGTCTGGATTCTGACTGGGCCATTTCAACACGTTGGCTGAAATGGAAAAGAATCATCCTGCCGGGCATTCCTCGGAGTGTTTGGGAAAATTGTCCTGTTGGACGACCCAATTTCAGCCAAGATTTAGCTGTCGGACAGATGGCCTCACTTTTGAATCGGGAATATTTTGGTATACAGAGTTCATGATCTACTAAATGGCTGCAAAAAAACAAGCCTAAATATCACACGTTCACCGCCGTGTTTGACAGTTGGTTTGAGGTGTTTGTGCTGATATGCTGTGTTTGGTTTTAACTAAACATAGCACTGTCCATTATGGTCAAGCATCTAGACTTTGTTTCAGTCTGTCCAAAGGACATTTTTCCAGAGGTCTTGTGCTTTGTCCAGATGCAACTTTGCAAACCCAACAGTTCTGCCACACTCTTTTTAGAGAGGGTTTCTTCTGATAGCCCTTCTAAGCAAGCCATATGCGTTCAGTCTTTTGCTTTGCATGCTTTTACTGTCAAGGTCCTGGGTCATGTGACCCAGTATTCTGAGTTTCTTGATGTTTTTGTTATTCTTTTCAGTCTAGTTTCATTTCAGTTTATCTAGTTACATTCTGTCATGCCTAGGTTACACTTTTAGTTCATGATTTATCAAGCTCCCCATTTGTCTCATCCCTGTGTGAAGCTTTCTGTGTCAGATTGTCATGTTAAGTCTTCGTGTGTCTATCTGTCATGTTTCATGTCCAAGTTTTCTTTGTTTGTCAAGTTCGAGTCATTTCTGGGTCTCGTTATGTTTCCCGTTTTATTTTGAAAGAGCCTTGTGTTGCCTTTTGTTTATTGTATTTAGTTTCACGTCCCCTGTCCTGTCATTATGTTAATTGTTGTCAGCTGTTTTCCCCATGTGATTCCTCTTCCCTTGTTCATTCTTATGTGTATTTAGTCTGTGTGTTTCCGCTCAGTCAGTGTCAGATCGTCTGTTATCCTCACCGCAGATTTCATAGGTTTGCCTCATTGTTTCACTGTGTTTCCTAGTTTACTCAGTGTTCATAGTTTTTTCACTGGGTGTCACAGCCCTTTGTTAACACAGTGTTTATAGCAGGGCTGCCCAATCCCAGTCCTCGAGAGCTACTATCCTGCAGCTTTTAGATGCATCCCTACTCCAACACAGCTGAATCAAATGGTTTGATTACCTCTTCAGCATGCCATCATGTTTGGCAAAGGCCTGATAACAAGCCATTCATTTGATTTGGGTGTGTGGGAACAAGGATGCATCTAAAAGCTGCAGGACGGTAGCTCTCGAGGACCGGGATTGGGCACCCCTGGTTTATAGTCTCCTTAGTTTCCCTAGTTTCATGTTTCTTGTGCCATCAGCCACAATAAAGGTTCGCTTTATTTTTAAACTTTGTTTTGTCTCCACCGTGTCTGCATCTGGGTCTACCTCGTTGTCACACCGGCGCACCCTGCCGTGACATTTAGTTGTTGACACAGTTGGATCCTAACTCTTCAAGTTTATCACTACAAACACCTCATCAATAAGCAGTTCTAGCCACTAGCTTATGTGATTTTCCCAAAACGCCAAACTAATTTTCTTAATAGCCAGAGTAGAATTTATGTCATGAAAATGATATAAAAGATATCAATTCTCCAAGTCTGCATAGAGAAAGAAATACACATAGATAGAAAAGATCACTTTTGCACACTTCAGTGTTTCCTCAGGCTTGACTCTATCAGGTGTACTGCAGTCAATTCTACCTGCTTGAAAATGATGATCTCATTTCAGAAATTTCAGCTCTGTAAATTTTATTGCTTATAAAATCGCACGTCTGCATCACCCTGCAGCTTCTTTGCCTGCGTAGCTGAACATCTTTCTTTCTTGTAGAGTTCATGCTTTTGGAATGCGATGTGTTTGCTTGTACTCAGCATATTCTAGCTGGAGGTGGGGGGATTCGAGCTGGATCTGTTTTCAGTTACTGGTCTTTGATCTGACACAGGGGAGAGATCCTGTCCTGACACAGCCGGCAGATTCAGGTGCAAAGGCGATATCGAGCACCGAATCTCGGGGATAAACCGATTCTCTTTCTCCAGGGAAAAACAGACAACCACTCCTCCCAGCACAGGATTCACATCGCAGTCTCAGTGGAACAATGTCTACATGAAAAAGTGTGAATGAAGATCAAAGAAGCATGTTTCATGTTCGCCTGGAAGTTCTTTTTTCTCTTTTAAACTGAACCCTAAGTGTACAGACTTCAACACCTCTGCTATTTCTCACAAAAATAAAATCAAAACCATCCACATTTGTTATTTTTATTCACTTACTGCATATTCAGTGGCAGTGGAAAATTACAATTACATTCTTTGCTGTCAGTGTCTCGTGAGACGTGGTGACATCACTCGGCTGGAAAGGTTGTTAAGTAGGGTTGTTCCCACAGCTTTAAATATCTGAAGGTAGATGGCAGGATGACGTATAACTTGTTCCCTTTCAACAAACACTACATTTGAATACCGTCCTGTTTTGTTAGCTCATCGTGCAACGTGCCTGGAATATTTACACCCTGTCGTATTTTTGAAAGAAAACGAAAGCACCTAATTTTTATGAAAACAGTTTGAGAGTACAGGATGAGCTATTGGTGTGAATGATTAATGAGGTGTTAATTAAGTCTATCAAGCGCTTGTGTTACTCCCAGGAGTCTGATTGTTTAGCCCACAGGGATACTGCTCACATACTTGAACTCAGAGAACATTGGCGGAATAAACCAAAGGAATTTTCTGATTTTAATTAAAGTCTTTATCTTCTCAACTTCTTCCCAATCAAGCTGACAGTAGAAAACGTTTCTCTTCTTTGTTTATCTATTACGGTTAACTCTACAAGTAGATCTGTTTGTGCTTAGAGATTTTCGTGGTTTAATGTTATTTTGCTCAAATCCAATGCAAGCAGTTCTTATTTGTGCAGGAAGTGTGATTAGACAAACATGCCAACAGCTCCCATGAGATCATCCACTGACCTCAGCAACAAGCAGCACCCTGCCCACTGCTAGGGCGAGGCTAGTCCTCCTGGAAAAGGCTCAGATTTGCTACACCCTGCTTATAAAACATTATTGTAGGCTAAAAATCGCATTTGCTGTTTCTAAATCTTTCACTGTTCCTAATCTGATTTGGAATGAACACAGTATAGTTTCTGTAGGTGGCTATGGTCTGAAATAGCACTAGAAGCACAACAAAATATTTCATTTTTGGGTTTGTTTAGTACTGGTATCATGAAATGAACATCCTGCCAGAGGCACACCCACTGGAAAATGTCCAAATACTACGTGCTAAAAAGACTTAAAGAGACCAGCTTGTGGAATTATTTTTTGAGGTGCTCTTTTTCTCTTTCTTAGGACAGAAAAAAGTTAGAAACTCCTGATATTGTTTGAAGAAACATGTTAAGTCACTCATGTAACACACAGCAGGACATGATGCAGTTTAGATCTGTTCTTGCTACTTAAAATACTGTGTTTGGTTTAAGCAATGGAGGCGCCTGTATAGTGCACGGAGGAGGCAGGAAGAAACCGAGCACCTCTTTGTAAGTCATTGGACAAAAACCTGCACTATCTTCATATGTGGACATCACTCAGATTTGTACTAGAGAGCTTGCAGGGTCGGAACTGTTATCCAAAAACGTTTAGAGCTGCCTTTCATCAGTCAGCAGCTTAATACAGAATCGCATTTTAAATTTCACCCCCATTTTGGCGACCCCTCTGACCTGTCCTCTATTGCTACCATCAGCCCACACAAATACTTGGGGACCTGATGATGAACATTTCCTATTTTGCTTCCTCATAGTTTACCTCTTGCATGAAAGCTTGAGTAAAACCAACACGAAAGACAACGCGTTTTCTGATGGGCTTGTTTAAACCACATGTAGCGCCACAAAAACAGAAAAAGAATCTTTTTCTTCTCTGCTGTGTGCAACATTTTCTTATTGCAGTCTCTAATGACTGTGACAACCTTCATGGACCACCAGCCGAGAGTTTAAGTTAAGCCCTGGATAAAAATATGTAGGGTTTTTTGTTTTTCCTTAGGGGGGTATACATGTGCGTGTATCCATACAAATGCAACATGGGAATTGTTTTATTTCTCAGCTGATACAAGGGAAGAGTGGAGGACATGCTGTATGTCCTGTACCTGGCAGAAGGTTCAGGAATGTGGGAGCACTCTGCATTCTTTAGCCCCGGTTTTGTTTTTATAGCCCTCACACAGGAAGCTCACTGCAGCAGGGCCTCATTCATGTTGTCTGAAAAACGCTGACTGCCATCCCACCCCCACCTCTCTGGCCGCTCTCCAAGACACACACACGCATGCATGCACACACACACCAGACAACACACAACATGCATTTTTGTAGTTGTGGGCCACAGTGGATTCTCCCCTCCCCCACCCCCATCAGAGAGTTTCATTTATAGCTCTAATTACAACAAACAAGCAAGAAGAACTGGGGAAGAGGCAGCTTAAACAACGATTTTCTCAGTGATAGCAGTTAATCAAATACTAGCTCACAAGTTTTAATATGCATTTTTAATATTTCTTGTCTGCTCTGAATTAGGCAGGGTTTTTTCGGTTATGTTTCCTGTAGCAAACATGGGTTTTCAAGTTGCATTTGCCAGTTTTTAGACAAGCTGGATTATAAAAACTAAAAACAAATACATTTCCCTGCATACTTTTTGATAACGTCACAGGATTCAGGGCGGGGCGTGTCTGTCTTCACTGAGTTTGCACATTTCAAAAACTTCAAATGTAACTTTGAAGTAAAAACTGGAAAATCGTAGGTTTTTTTTTTTTCCTTTCCACCCTCTTACTCTCACACAACAACCCCATCAGCTTGACCATCTTTGTCCACTGCTACCCACAGACCTCAGTTGACAGGAAACTGGCCTACCGAGTGACTACTGGTGGTCTGACTTAGCTTAAATTCAGCACGTACACTCCTCCCATTGTACGTGTTCACTGCTCAGAAATTAACTGATTGACAGTTGACCAAGATCAGCGCCTAAGCATACGTGTTAATGGGAGGAAAAAGTGAATGTGTGTGACCAGTGAATCAGTTTCAAGATGACTACAGATTTATCACATCCTCTCCATACTGTTCAAAAATGATTTAATGTCGAGAACATGCTCCTCGGGGTATTACAGAGAGAGAGAGCATTTGAGGCCAAACATCTGTTGCATGACATGTGATAATATCCCACTGTGGCTGAATCTACTGACAAGATTTGACAGGGAGTCGTCCTGTCAGTGGACAGTCGGACTCGTGGGAATTGTCCGCATGAGCGTGTGTTTGCATAGAGATACTGTTGTTGTTGTTGTTGGAATCCCAAAAAGTTTTAAAAGCTAATGATCCAAATCAGCTCAGACTCGCAGGACCAAATCACTAAAATGTAGCCTTAAATTTGACACAGAAAAAAATGTTATTTAGATCATATTAAAAACAAAATGTCCTGCAGCTTAATCATCAACAATTCAAGCAGCTTTTGGTTAAATCTAATAAGTTAAAATCGGTGCTGGCTTATTTGGCAAAGAATGCAGCCATTCAATGACAAGTAAAAAGGAACGAAAATACACACATGCCCCAAAGTGCTCTCATATGCTATTTATTAAGCATAAGTGTTGACAAATTTATAGAAGAGCAACGCATGTATGTCCAAGAAAAATCACTACACATGCAGAGCCATCCTTACAGATACTCAGAGAAAAAAGAAACTTTTAACAGGATTTTATGAGGTGCTATGAAAAAAAGCAGCACACCCCATGAGTCAGTAGACTGCAGAATCACCTTTAGCTGCAATAACTTGTATGGTAGTAATCATTTCCTGAATGATTTATCAGTTGCTGAAAATTTTCTGGATGACCTCTGCAGGTGTTTGTTAATAGACAGCTCTCTTAAGTTCCTGCCACCGCATTTCAATCAGATGAGGCACTCTGACAGGGTCATTGCAACACTTTGATTCTTTCTTTTTCAGCCATTCTGTTACCGGTATGTTTGCTGTTCAGCTTGCTGGTGAGCTTGTTGCATGACCCAGTTTTAGCCAGGCTTTATCTGTTGGACCGATAGCCTCACATTTGACTTCAGAATACTTTGGTATGCAGAAGAGTTCATCGATGACTCAGTGACTGCATGGTGCCCAAGTCACAGCCCAAATCATCATCCCCCCACCACCATGCTTAACGGTTGGCTTGAGGTGTTTGTGCTGATATGATGTTTGGTTTTCATGAAAGGTGGCCAAACATATCCATTTTTGTCTCATGCGTCCAAAGGCCATTGTGCTGCCATGTTCTTTTAAGAGAGAAGTGGTTTTCTCCTGGCAGCTGTTTTCTAAACTTTAAAATTTAACATGCTAACTGAGGCCTGAATATGTTGGGGCATTTACTCCTGGGAATATTGGCAAGTGTCTTGAATATTTTCCACAATTAAAGACTTCAAATTGTTCATTTCTATGCCAGCAATACGGGTCTGCTAAGTGGTTCACACACACTTTATTTTTGACATCAATGTAAATTACACGATTACACAGTACAGTTTTCCTGGCCAGGGATTTCTTTCAAAGTGTGCATCTATTTGCTTTCAGTGCCACTTCAGATCACATCAGCCATGTGCAGAGAAGGGAGAAAAGCACCACTCAATGCCAAAACATAGGGGGGGAAAAAGCCTGTCATGTCTGTGGATCAAGCAGCTAATCTCTTCCCCAGCAGAGGAGAAATGTATAAGCGCCCAGATTAAAAAAAGGGCGCCTGATACTCATCCCACATGGGTAAAGAACTCTGGGAAGGAAAAAATTAGATCACTTGCAGCGAGGCCTTTTTGTTTTACCCCATCATTTGCACAGCAGTACTTTCTCCTAAAAGAAAACCATCTTGGCTTTCGGCACCAGCATGATAGATTCTGAAAGCTTTTGCAGTATTTTACATGCCTTGATTAGCTTTTACGAATACACTAAATGACACTTTGTGGCTTTTTCAAGGCAGCGACATTGTTACTCTAGAGAGAATATTCAGTCTTTTTCAAAACTGCAACACAGTCTTTGTAAAATCCAACTGTAAAGGGAAGAGACTCAATTAACCATCTGGGTTTGTCTATGTGGAACCTTATTAAGCCAAATGAGCCAAGACACCATTGTCTCTCTTAGTCTTGTCTTACAGGGTGCTATTGTTCTTTAACCTTCAGCCCCATAATTTCCAACCCTTAAATTACAATGATTACTCTGAGATCTAATATCAGAGGGCAAGAACCCATCATCTCAGAGTCTCAATCGCTCCATTTAGTTGCCCATAAGTACAAAGGGACAATATGTTATCGGCATTAGCTCACTTTTACTTCCCAGAGCTGCAATTTTAGTACTGCACTGAACTGTACTGTTGCAACTTTGGCACAGTTAAGAGAGACAGTGTCATGTTTATTCGAGATGCAAACTGATATTCCACTTTTTCTTTTTATTTGCCATAAGGTTCAATAAACAAAAACTATTTATAAAAACATCCATCCATTTTCTTCTGCCTACTTGGGACTGGGTTATGGGGGTAGCAACCTATGCAGAGAAGCTGAGACCTCCACCTCCCCAGCCAACTCCCCCAGCTTGTTCAGGAGAACACCAATGCGTTCCCAAGCCAGGAGAGAGATATAATCTCTCCGGTGTGTTTTGGGTTTGCCACGGGGCCTCCTCCTGGTGCTGGTGTGTTACGGAGGTCCTTGAAGTATTTCTTCCACCTCCCAACAATAGCCTCAGTCGAAGTCAGCAGTGCTCCACCAGCACTATACAGAGCACAGATTTCCTACCGTAACCTGTCAAACCGTTTGCCAGAATCTCTTCAAGGCAGTCTGAAACTCTTTTTCCGTGGCCTCTCCAAACTCCCACACCAAAATTTTTATTGCTTCAGCCGCTGCCTGAGGTGCGCGCTGCTTGGCCTGTCAGTACTTATTGGATGCGTCCAAAATCCCAGAGGCTAACCAAGCCTGATAGGACTCCTTCTTCAGCCTGATAGTTCTTTTCACCTCCGGTGTCGACCATCTGGTTTGGGGGTTACCACCATGACAGGTACCAACCACCTTGTGGCCGCAGCTCAGTGCAGCAGCTTCAGCAACGGAGGTGCTGAATATGGTCCATTCGGACTGAGTGTCTCCAATCTCCCTCGGAATGCTATTGAAGCTCGAATGTCGTGATTCATGGGGGTTTATGAATTACTCTTTGTCTGGTCCCTCACCCAGGATCAATTTGGCATGAGACCCTACCAGGGGGTAAAAGCCCCCTGATAACATATCCTCTGGCATCCCTGGGACACACAAAGTCCTCCACCATGATGAGGTGGAAATTCAGGGAGGACAAAACAAGCAACAATGTAATCTTTTGGCAATTATTTCATGGTTCGGGCTTTATAGGGTTAAACTAGCTCAAACTTCTAATAGGTACATCAGTGTTAAAGTTAGTCAAAGGGAGATTAGAACTGATGACACGTGCATGACAAGCAGTCAATAGTGACGTGGCATGTCACACTCATTCTTTTCTCAACCCCATGAGACTTGCTAGAGGCATGACTGGGGTAGCGACGTTACTCCACCATTTTGTTCCTCACTGAAACTTAACAATTAAATAAACTGGGGCAGATTCTTTGTCTCCAACTCACAGTTCCTCAGATAATCCCTTGACCTGATCGATGCATGAATGCTGGAACATACTTTTGTAGACCTTTGTTCCAGGGGAATTTTAGGAACACTGAACTGTGATTTAGTGCCAGTATTAACACTATCATTCTTAACACAACAACACTAGCAGCAAGGATAAAGAAACACTAAAATACAACCGTACAGAGCCACTGGGAAACTGTAAAAGAAAGCTCCTTGTCCATTATTTTCTCTGACAGTTTACTAGTTTACATATATATGATATCCCTGAGATAAAAGTGGTAAATAGAAAAAACAAAAAACATTTACATGTTTTCATGAAAAATCCTAATTATTCTTTGAGATTATAAAGTGATACATTTGCAAAGAAAAACTAATTGTGAGTTTAAAGTCACATGTGTTTTTTCTGTCATGGAACCACCTGGCTTTCATTTGCAAAACTGGATCAATCTCATCACACCACAGAATCCTCTCATAAACTGGGACACACACGTTTGAAAGGATATGCAACAGTAACTGATACACAAAAACCTTTTGCCCAATCAAAATCTGTATGTTGTTCTCTTCTGAATAGCCCCAATTTATTCTGATAACATGTCATCTAAAATACCAAATTACTCCTAATTACAAAGTATAATTTGATTGGATCATCCACTGTACATAATTCAAACAGGCCGCAACAACTCTGGGGCAATGAGGTTATATTTTAAATGATCTCGAGAACTACTCCCCTAAGAAGTGGCAGGTCTAAAAAGCAACAGATGAACAGCATTTGAAAGTCATGCACTTAAGAAATAGGAAAAATAGGAAAAAGTAAAGTAAGTAAAGAACTGACACAGGACCTAAAAGATGAAAAGGAAAGGGAAGCAGGGAGGAAAGGCTGATGCATGCCAAATTACACAACAACTGGACTGAAAATCACTGGCAACAGGTCTGATAAGAGTGATGAATCCAAATTTAAAATTCTTGGTTCAGCATGTATGGAAAGAGAAAAGAGAAAAGTAGAACAGTGAGTGTCTATGGCCATCTATGAAACACGGTGGAGGCTTGGTCATGGTTTGGGTCTACACTACAGTTAGGCATGTTGGGGATCTTTTCAAAATGTATGGATTTATGAATGCAGAAAAGTACGATCCGATTTTGATTCACCACAGAGTACAATCTGGAATGTGTCTTATTGGCAATAGCTTGGGCAGCAAGAGCATACCTGGACAAAAAACAGAAAATTGAGGAGTATCAATCAAGGATTGGCCTCCCCAGAGCCTGTACCTCAACATTGCTGAAGCTGTGTGCAATCATTTTGAACAGAAAAAAAGCTGGGGGAAAAAAATAAATAAATCAAAGAAAAGCTTTTAAAGTCCTTCAAGACTTTAAAAGTTTTCCATGAAGCCCAGAGAACTACTACTTAAAGAAACTACAGGAAAGCTGCCTAAGAGAAGAATTAAGGTATTCAGATAAAATATCGACATTTAAGCTCAGTAGCACTTTTTAACTTTCATAATAGATTTGGTTGCATTTTGGAAAGTTTTAATAAAATGCTGAAAATATTTTCCATTTTACTATGAAAATAAAAAGAAAATGAGGGCAGCTCAAGACTTTTGGACACTACTGTAATTTAATAATTTTAATATTTTTTAAAAGTGAGATTAATGGTTAAACACTGACTTTATATCCAACCAACTTCACATGTGTCTCAGTATCCTCTCTTTTTTAACACCCTGCTTGGCTCTGTCAAACAAAAGATTGTAAATCATTTGTGTAAATCACAAAACAAACCATGCAAATTATTCCAGACAATATAGGCAGAGTGGTTTGTTAACAGCTACTTCAGTCCTTCCTATCGTCTGCATTCCTAAACCAAACAGGCAATCTAATCATATATAACACTTGCGGGTGGTCTCACAATGAATATGTGTGTTTATATGATTTATCTTTGGTTTTTGTGATGATGAAAGAATTCAAACAAAGTGGTTTTGGCACAAAAAATGTTGGCTTGACAGTTTGGGACTGAGGTTGGAGGTTTGGATTAAAATACGGGGAAGTACAGGAAAGGACAATGACATGCCTGTGTGTTTGTTTATGTTTGTGTGTGTGTCCGCTGTTTACCCCCGTCTCTACTGAAAAACCATTACGCTAGTATTTTTCAAACTTCCTCAACAACTCCTAGTACTGTGGTCCCAGTTTAATAAGTATCGTGAATGGTGCTTTTATTGTGAAAGCTGCACAGCTAGGGGATTATCCTAATATCGAAATTCAGTTATATAGAAAACCTTTCACATATCAACTTGTTTTGAGCAGCCTACTCTCCCACGACATGATGTGACCTTTGGAAGTTTACCCAAAATTCAAGTTTTCTCTACTGAATTATCAAAACACAAAATAAATGAATAAATAAAAATAAATAGAAAATACAAGGTGCCTGTGCCCGTTTCTGTTACTTTATATTACAGACTATAACCCATGATACTGTTGCTCAGAGCTGGTCCTGGGAAAATGTGAGATTTGTTACATTGTGACACTTGAAACTGGTTCAGTCATTTTTATCAGTATGGTGGACCTACTAAAAAAGTACTGGGCGCTTCTGATGACTCCTAATTGTTGGCACAGTGTGTGGTGAGTTAATAATAATCCTTTAAACATCTTTTAAGCCATTCTGCTTTTTCAATCCAGAGCTGTCCACCCCAGACAGGTCACTCGTCCATTACAGGGTTAACACTGAGTGGCAACCTCACACTCTCTGATTATGTCAGTTTAGATTCACCAATTACCCAAGAGGCTGGAGAGAATCCAAACACTCCCAGGGAGACCATGTAAACTCGACAGCGACAGGCCTCAGCTGACCGAGTGTTTGGACGGCTGCTTTAACCAACACGTCCCTCTGCAAGCAGAATCGAACCCTGCTTTACACCACGAGTGGGGGTGTTACAGTCCCAGCAGGTCCACTGTGGGTTGTTGTGCATCTCTGTGTAGTGTTGCTCTCTCACTTCCTCTTCTGGGTTAGGTACCACCACTCTTCCTGTGGAGCAATGATTTGCACACAGCTGACTCTACTTGGCAAAACACCCTAGGAGTGCAAAGTCTAGGAGTGAGAGGAAGTATCTAGTTCCCCTGTGTCATTATCCTGGCAGCGTTTGGGTAGTGTGTGCCGTTGTTTACTTCTCTGGGTAAAGGAGTGGGTTTGCTTTACCTTTTTAATTTCCACTTAAACCCTTCCTGCCTAGAACACAAGTTTTTCTGTTGTCCTAGTCATTTCTTTCAAATAATATTTGTAATATGTAATATGCAATGTTTGCTCTTTGTCTTCTTTTCCCCTGGAACACTCTTATTGTCACACCGTCTTGGAATTTCTGAAAAATGTTATAAACTATGCATGGAACCAAACGGTCCAAATGAGAGTCCAAGGCAAGGATTTCCAGCATTAAAGTACCAATCTGGAGAGGAAAAGGGGATATTTTTGAGTTCTCCTACTATTGCCCCATCCAGATGTTTAATTAATTTAAATAATAAGAATGTGTTCAGGACAGGATTTCACTTGAGCTAATCTGGTAAAGCATTCCGAGAAGCTTATGTATACAGAATCCAACTCCTCAACAGGAGCGCCATCAACACGGTACAAACCATGTTTGACTCTTATTGTTCTTCACGACACGTGTTGGTGTCCTGAAAAAGTTTGGCTTTTGTGCTCCTGCGGTCTAAACTCTGCATGGACCGGATCACAACTGATATTCAAAGACCACATCTAAGGACGCAATTGTTGTCACATCAATAAAAGAACTGGCTAAATGAAAACAGATTAGGGCTGGGCAGCAAAAAGAAAGGATAAATGTCAATGGAATAATAACACAATAAATGGTCAGTTGAAATAGAAGACTTTAAGAATGTAATAAAACTCAGGTACCTTGGATTAGTGAAATGTAAAACTATTTCACGGTTAAAACTTACTCTATATGGAAACAAATGCTAGCCTGCAAATCATGCCAATCCTTCGCTCTGACATTATTTGACTAGGTCACAGTATGCTACGGCTCCTAGCTGAAAGCAGTAAGTGGTGAAGGCAGCATTTCTAAATAATACAGGAATACATCTTAGCCAAGAAAGACCATCTTACCTAATCCAAAGATAACATCCAAGGGAGCCAAAATTATTCCTGAAGATCTCCTGGTCAAAAGCGTGTGACACCTTGCTTGTGTCAAAAACAGAGTATAAAATATGGATTTGCCTCCCACTGATTTTGGACTTTTGGGTCACATTATTAGTTTTACAGCTGACTTTAGCTATACTTGGTTACCAAGCTGCATTCATAAGTTATAAATGTGCAACATACAGGCACAAACACTGGGTAGTTAGTGGTAACTGAAGGACTAATAAAACAGTAAAAGATCAGTCATCAAAACTGAAGCACAAACTTCTGGGATGGTCAGCAATACAAAGCAAGCCGTAATACAAGACAGATAATACATTAAAGACAGACTGAAGCGCTCCAGTTTAATAACTAAGTGGGGCATGAGGCCTAGCAGACAGTGGCTCCAGCTGCCAGTCAGAACACCTGACAATCAAAGCTATCATACCCCCTTTAATTATCCAGGTATATGAGTTATTATTAAAATAATAATAACAATCATCATCATCAGCCCAAGGACAGTTGCTACGAGGGTCTAAACATGCTTTTTAATGTTGTAAAGTTGGACATTTCAATACGAGCCTGTGGGGACTGCTTCCCTTCTGCAGTCCCGACAAACTGCACTTCTTGCAGCTTCCATCTTGTATTCATTTTGCAGTTGCAAAGGCAGCTCCTCTTTGTCGAAAAGCAGTCAAACACCAAGAAAAGATAAAGTGAATTCTTTGTTTTTACAGTGCCTTTGGTCCCGTTTTTTTCCTCCATCGTGTCTAATTTTTTTCTGAATTGCAAAAGCTGTGGAATGCAAAAAAAATAAAAATACATTTAAAGTTTCATTTACCTTTTTTAAAGTATTCACTTTGCAGTATAGAACATCGTGCAGCTATGTATCTGTTGGTGAAACGATGCAAGACGTTTTCGATTTACAGCAGAACTTATTTATGCTTAGGCGTACATTCTCTATTTTTCTAAGGACCCTACACACGGCCATGGCAACAATAAACTCAGGTCTTCCTGTGCTTTGTTGCACTTTCACTTTCTGAATGTCATTATTGTGGTTAGCAACAGTATCCCCGTGAAGGGCAGTTGACATCACTGTGTTAATTTTCCAGCTCACATGTGATGCAGCTGCTCACTGCTTTCTGTAAATGAGCGCCATTAGCTCATTTACAGTCAACAAGACACCCCCAGCTGCCCAGCACTGATTGTGTACGAGTCTTGAGCTGAATGTGTTTCTTGCATACTTCATGAACTCACTGTCATCTTTAATTAACACCTGTAACGTCCCCTGTGTTTGTGTGCTTCGGGTCAAGAAAACAAGTAATTGCTTTCTTCACATGATACCATCAGCCATGTGGACTGACTCACAGCAGGGAAGCTTCAGCTAGAAAAAAAAGACTCACTTGGTTTTGCAAATCACATTACATGGCAACCAGGTTTGCAGCCACTCAGATTCACTGGCATTTGCTGTGAACATATTAGGTATTTGAACAGACATTCTTATGGAGGGGACAAACACATCTTAGTGCAGATAACATCGCATGAACATTCATTAAAGTAATTGCAGGAAACTGTGAGAATTCATGATCACAACACATCTTTATCTAATGGTGTAATTCGTCTTTTTTGTAGCAAGCATAGTGCCACAAAGTGGAGGGTAACAAGCAGCAAGATAGTTTAAATTACAGTGATAGCGGAAACTGCCAAAAACCCATTTAGGAAGGAAAGAAATAAGTGATAATTTGGTTGCTAAACATTTTTTTATGAGGAGAAGTAAACTAATAATTGACCAGAACGACTGCACACGCATATTACACTGCTACTGCAGAAACTAAAATAAAAATAAGCTGTTTACAAACATTAGGTTTATTTAAAATATGGTATAAATAAATATGACACTTCTGTTACATGGCAAGTTACACAACTGAGTCGAGACTAGCATAAAATAAAAGGACAATTCTCTTCAGTATAAAATAATTTCATGCCAATGGTAATTTTATCTGACCGCAGTCTCATCCCCCAGAGCAGTACCATTCATTTACAGCAGTTACATTACAGTGTACACCAGACGTATTCAATAATTTGACCACATAAGTTAGAACTGGTTTATCAGTGATAAATAATAATTATATATCGTACAAGGACTCATTTCAGTCACAGAAAATCTGCTCTTTTTCTAGGAAAGCCCTGTCAGCAGCTGTAGTACAGTGACGTTTTGTACACAAAAGTCACTCCTCAATAAAAAGCAAACATGCTACACCTCAGGTGAGTTGTAGATCAATGAGCCTATTAATAAATTATAGAATAATCCTTGTGTTTTATATTTAATAACTGAGGTAAAGATGTGAAGAGTAAGAGTAGAGTTGTATAATTTAAAAGATTTCTACCTTGATTTTTTTGTATGCACTTCTTTAAATATAAAAATACTGGAAAGAGTAAAATAAAATTACATCATTTAACCAAATGTGTTATCAATGACTTGATCAGGTCTATGAAGAGAGTGGTACAAAGCCATGCTGGGAAACATTTCGGGCAGATTTTCCTTTATGTTATGTCCCATAATTTTAAATGGACCTCAGTTATCAACAACACATGTAACCCTCAATAAAGGTGAATGACAAACTTCCTGAGTTTACAACATTTCTAAACTATAATATCTACACAAAATCTGCACAATCAGTTGAAATGCCAGTGTCAGTCTTAGTAATTCACAGTTATTAGAATCATCTTCCACTCTGCTGTTCATAACTCTTAATGGGAGAAACTGCAACATGCATGAGGACATTGTTGGTTACATATACATGAGGCACAAACATTGTTTATAATTCTCTACAATTACCACTTTGTAAATGCTCTAGTGAACAGATTCTGTCCCACTAACTGAATGTGCAGCAGTGGTTGTGGTGATGGACAATGAGTTAATATGAGCTGTCCTGCTTCTGATAAATATATCGCAAAGGACGTTTCACATCCAGCAGACACAGAATATTGTTATCACCTTGTTGGGACAGCATTTAAGGGCATGTTTTAACTCTTGTTTAGCTCTTTACAAAAACTCTTGAAATTTTCCTTGCTAAATTATTCTCCTTCTGCCAACCCAAGATGGTTGCTGACTGGTCTCTAGGCCCGTGTGACTGGGACTGTAGCTATTGGATTCAAGGTAACAGCCAGCAACCATTCGACAACCAGCTAGGGAACAAATATTTTTCCTTTGCAGCCTGTGTGACTAGGGCCTTATTCATTTCATCATATTGCGTCATACATCCAAAATGGTGAACAAGTTATTGTCACACCGTCAGTGGTCATGTAACTCTAAAACCTGAATAGTGACAACTTCTGCTATAAAAGATCATACCCAGTATTGATTCTTCTGCAAAGTGGGAGTAGCGGTTCTAATCATTTGACATGATGTAACAGGGGAGCCATTACTCCATGAACTTACAACCATGTTTGAATCTATTGCGTTATAAGTTGTGCCCTGGTTTGGTGTCAATAACCGATCAAGCACTGGGCTGCCTGGGCAGTTATGGTTTAGAGGAGTGACAGTCACAGTGGGAACTGCTGGGCTCCTTTGGGTTTGGCCTTGGTAAGATGAACTGTTTGGAAGACCGGTGGATGTTTGCTCCTGTGCTGTAGCAGTGCTCTGCTTTCTTTGCCTGTGGTGTCGAAGAAAGACAACCAGCACCACAAAGATGATTACAAGCAGCAGCAGAGCAAGCAGTGGTAAGATAATCAGGAGTGGATTAGACGTTTTTTGAGGGTAGGACTCGACACGAACTGGTGTGTTTTTGAAGAGAAACTCCTCTGTTTGAGATGGTTTGCCCAGAGTTGTACCAAAAACGCTAGTTCTGTTGGAGTTTCCCCAGCGGTTGCGTCCTCTGAACTTTTGCTGGTTTATGCTTGGTTGTTGGGTGGAGAGGAAAACTGTAGACAGGACTGGAAAAGCAGTCTTGATTGATGCCTGAGGCACAGATGATGTAGCTGAAACAGGACTCTTTGTGGGTGGAAAAAATGCTGGATCATATGGCACAACTGTAAAATGTAATTCCCCTTTAGCAGGTTGGACGCTATCAGCTTTCAGAACAAATACTACTGAATCGTTTAGCTCTTCAACTCCAGTCATGTTAGCATTCAGCTCTAGGGCTACCTTCCCCTGCATGATCTCTTGAAAGGTGAAGGACTCCACTGGGATAGCTTTTATGGTCATTTTTAATTTTGGTCGAACCACTTTCCCATACCTAGGATGGGATAATACTTCAAAGACGGGGTCACTGTCACTTATATTAGCCAGTTCAGATGCATTGAGAAAGTTTACATTGAATTTGACCGTAATCCCATTGGGAATCCTTAAACCTTTACCAGTCTGGAGTAAAGGTTTCACAGTTATGTTAAGCACTTGGTCAGTCAGATTTGCCTCTGAAGTGAAAGCAGTGAACTCAAAGCTGTCTTCAACAGAAGAAAGGGAGATCATATGGTAGGACAACCTTCCTGTCTGGAGATCTTCCTGGTCAAACAGCGTAACCTCTCGGTTGTCTCTCAAAAGTTTGCCAAATCTCAGAGGCCTTGTAATCTGGTAGTAAACTGTGACATTTTTCCCATTGGTCTCAGCAGCAAGGTTGTCCTCGGTCAGAGATACTAAAGTCCTACCTTGCTGGAGTTCTAATCCAGTATTTTTGACAAGAGTGATGGTAATTTCTGACACTTCTAGGTTAAAGAGTTTGTATATTGGTTTATGATAACCATCTGTAACACTGAAGTAGAACGCTCCAGAGACAGAACTTCCATCATGGACGAAACAGACACTTCTGTTATTGATTTGAGCTTGGGTAAAGGCCACTATTGACTCATTCAAACTTCCTTTGAGAGCCAAGTAACCATTGCTTGGCTTGCTTATCACGGAGAACTTAATATCATCAGGAGGATTGTCCAAGTCTTCAATTTTGAGATTTTCTGGCCCAAGGGCTATTGTATCTCCTTGTACCACCTTCAGACTTGGAGCTTTGGTTTTTAGCAAAGGTGGCTGGTCATTCACAGGGATGACTGTAATATTAAAATGCTCCACAACAACATCACTGTCATCTTCAGGCCGTTGCGCAGTTTTTCCCTTAGGATTAAGCCAAGCGCTGAATATGAAAGAATCCTGAGTTGTCTCCGAGTTGTCGTGTTTATAGGTGATACCATATTTTTTAATAATGAATTGTGAGAAATTAGGTTTCTCCTTGGTTAGGTTTCTCTCACCAACCACGATGACTCCATGTTGAGGCAGAGATGTTACCTGAAACCACACCTCATAGGAGCTACGCTGAGGTGTAGGCAGCTTGGACATCAGGTTAGTGGCATCGAGCTTGGACTCGTCAATGATGACACTCTCCCCTTCTGTCACCTCAGCACCTGTCACCAAGCAAACTTCAATTAGTCAGTCCCAACAATGTGCTAATGTTAGTGCCATCATCTACAGTTTTAAGAGTTTGAGAGGTGGGTCCTAGGAGAAAGCACACCTGCCACTTGACTAATTGTTTTAAAAAAGGAGGGCTTGGTAGCTAATATTCTCTTGCTTCTCCCCAGCAGGCAAGCATGTGGCTTGTCTGGGTGTTTTTCTGGTTTAATTTTCTTTCTTTTAAACACTTAGGCACTGACTTTTTCTCCTCCCACTTTCATTTAATTAAACAAATGTTGGTTCTCTTAAACTCTGTTATCTGTGCCGTCTCCCAATTTCATCTGAATTTTACACCGGTTCAGAACACACATATTGTAAGGATGCTCACATTATGAAGTTAATTTTTTTTTTTTTTACCTCAAAGCAGCAGCGTGTCTGACCAGAGCTGCTAACACAGCTGTAGAGTCATATTCATACCTGTGTTTGCAAGCAGGATTGTGTTGTGTTCGGGTCCAGTATTCTCATATGAGATGTCAAATCTGAAGGTCAGACTGTCCACTGAAGCAGGTGGTGATGCTACAGAGAAGGTCATCGAGTCCATGGCTTCCCAGCCAACTGACTCAACAGGAGTTTGAATGTAAAAAACCTCTTTCCTGTCCACCTGTGGTACACACACACTCCAAAGAGTCAGGCAAGCCAAGTTACAAAAGAAATGTACATCTATGAAGTTACTGAAATCAGCCATCCTCAAAATGAACATAATCAACTGTGTAATCTGTGCAGCGGCCTCATTCTTAAAGATGTTTCTGCAGTCTGCATAATATTTATTCATTACTTTAAATCTGCTCTGCTCAGCGGTAAATATAGGACAACCATCACAACTGTGTCTGTGTCACATAATAATCCACCAGTAATAATTGATTACATAAAAGCATTACATGTTTTATTCATACAGAGGAAATCTGGCAGTGTTCCACATCAGCGGAGAAAGCCTATTGTTTAGTCTTTCTCTGTTTCATATTACATAGCACATAAGGGTGATAAGTATGGGCATGACCTCTGGCTCCTCACACTTACCATATCTTGTGTGAAAGTGGAGATGTCTGCTGTTGAATTATTAGGCTGCCTCATCACCAGACGCCCCAGTTTAGGATGCCGTGTCACACTGAATGTTATTACACGGTTTGAGGTGTTGCTCATGTCATTGGTCACTGCTTGTAAAGACTCATTTGTGATTGGTCTCGAAGAGCCTGTACAGAAATGAGAAATTAAATAAGAATAGTAGCTTTACTGATAAAGTGGCCTGCTTCAGCATCCGTCAACAAAAAGATTGTTTTATTGAATTGAGTATCAAGTTAGCTGAAACCAAGCAGTTAAAACCTTTTTTTTCCTACATTTTGTAAGTTTTCCCCTTTGAATGCGTTCCACATCTTTTTGACTCCAAATTATGCAAAACAAGGTCTGGAATAGACCGATGAGATTCCTTTGATGTGTCAAATTAAAGCAGCACTGCAGACATCAGAGACATTTTTACAGCACATCCAACTGCAGTGCGGGTGTTACATAAAATCCAAACAAGAATTTAAAAGTAGATCGGCTCCTTGCAGACGTAAATCTTCCGCTCGGGGAAAATGTAAAAAGAAGTGTCCACTGAGAGTAATAGGTGACTTCTAAGGAATTCTTTCTTCTTAAGATGGATTACATAGATTTCCACAGTCCTCCTGTCACTGTGAATATTGTTGGGATCCTAAAAGTCTGGTGATGAATGATGGAAATCAAAGATAGAGAGACAGAGGGGTGAAAGCACAGTGTAACCCATTCATCACTTTTTTTAAGCAGTGCTCCCACCATCCATATCTATCATGGGAAATTTCCTGCCTGGAAGAAGAGAGAGCAACAAGTTTCTTATCTTTTAACGACAAAAAACAAGCTTCTAATAATATCCAGTATTCCCACCATTAAGTAACTGTATCGGCCAATTAGATAATTAGCTTTGTGTACTAAAATAAAAGTGTAAATGTCTTTACTGGCACTACGACTATACGTAAGAATGCTTTGAGGTAAATGTGGTTTCTAAATTCAGCATTTGCAACCATTTAGCAAGAAGTGTTTGCACAGTTTCCCAGAAAGCACCTAGACATTTAAGGTGTCTGTGAGGAAAGAGGAAAAATAAATAAATCTATCTTCCCTCCACACTGTGAAAGTGTTTCATGTCACCCCTCACCCCATCAAAACCCTTCATTGTCAGTTAAAGCTCCCATCCCGCCCTCTCTGTATCTCACTCTCTCTCTCCGGCTTGCCTGGCACGAAGCACAAACAGGGCTGTCTCAGGCAGACAGTGGCACAGCTTTTCAAGTACCCACTCACCCTGTGGCTGGGAAGCTCAGCAGAGCGTGCCAGTTGGCTGTATTCTATCCTCACCATATCCGTTCCTTCTAATTCACACTGAAAATCTCCACCACTGACAGACTACTGAAAATCTCAGAAAACTAAACATGTTTGCAGACACAGTTAACACCCAGCTGGCCTATTTTTATCTCCAAAATATTAACAGTAAAAAATATCAAAACATTAGGACATGGCAAAAGCTGATTCACTGGTCTGGTATTCGGGGATAAAAGTGCTTGCTGCAGCTGTTGTAGATGTGCTGAATTATTTAACTAAAGGAATTCAGTGGTGTTTGGTAGCGGTCAGGCTGAGCATACAAGCAAACTTTGATGCAAAATACAGTTAAGTAGAGACTGATGGTGTCAGAAACAGTTAATGTTTCATAGAAAAAAAATTCCCCACCCCCAAAAAATCCTAAAATAAAAAGAGGAAACCAATACTGTGCTCATGGTTCTTACTAGTACCACAGAAAACTTGTATGAGTTGATGACTGAAGCGAATAAAAATATGCCGTTTCAGTTCTTTTCAGGAAGCAGCTGTACACTTGATCATGACACAAATACTTTTTAAAAACCTCATATTATTAAAAGGGAAAATAAAACAATGGGAAGCATAGTTAGTAGTTTAGACTCAAGTCTTTTTGTTTCTTGCTGTCAACAAATCATGTGAAAAAAAAAAAAGCTATTTGTTTTTAACCACGGCCAGATGAAGCTCATTACTTCTGTCAGGAGGTGATACAGCTGGTTTTGGTTTGTTTGTTAGGAGGATGACCCAGAAACTTATGGATGGATTTGATCAAAACCTAGATCCAGATCCAAGGATTTCTGGAAGAATTCCTTACTGATGCAAGGAGGGTAAAATTCAACATTTAGCATAACATTTAATAGAATTGAATATTTTTGTAAAACACATCAAAGTTACATAAGACAACAGCTCAGTTCAAGAAAATATCAAAATAACCTCAATCCAGATTTGCTTCTGGATCAAGGGAGTTGCTTCGTGTAAAGAGTGAAGGGACTTTTCTTGCTTGGTGGAAGTATGCAGTCAGACCACATACTGGTTCACTGTTCCACTGAGCTCCATTATTCTCAAAAATAACACAGCACTGATGTACAAATCTGGGTCTGCTTTTCTTTTAGAATTGCACTGTTCGTAAGTTTAAGGACATCTTAAAGTCAGATATTTCATACCCTTTGTCTGAGAGCTGAGCACCAAGGAAGAGGGAAGAGGACAAATATTAAAAAAATAAACAAATAGGTTTTTTTTTTAACAGTATTAAAAATATATAGCCAGTTTTAGACTTTAATAATCACAAGCTTCTCAAAGAACAGGTTTACCTGGAAAGACCTTTAGTGGTTGACTCTTCTCCAAACTGAGAGCTAGGGCTTTAGCAGTAATACTGAAGATTTGTCTGGGAGTGAAGTTCACACCATCATTGGCCTGGAAGTTGAATCCTCCTGACATAGCACCTGGAAACATCATTAAACAAAACACTAATATTAACAGATCAAAGGATAAGTGGCATTTCCTTTACTCAAGAAAAAACAGCCTTCATTTAGTTTTGTATGTACAAGTTTTTACTTTATTCTTGGCACAGACATATAAAAGAGCTCAAGAAAATGTAACAATCCCGAACGTCTAAGTAACCTCTGAGTATAGAACATAAATATTATAATGTATGTGTGGGTACACGCATGTAAAAAGAACACTTTCTTTTAGTCTTGCACGCTGTTATGACAAGCTTTCATGGTGGCACAAAACAAAGAAAAAGGTAGATAAAAATCAAAACAGTAAGACCCTGATCTGAGTCACCATTAAATGTTGACAAAAGTTATTCACTACGTCACAGCAGTTCCAGACTATCAAGTATTATCACCTCCAATCTGACTTTCAGCCCACTTGGCCGGTCTCATTTATGCAATCAAGCCAATGGATAAGAAAGAAGGTTGCACACCGTTCCTACAGATTACTCTAATTCACAGAGAAACTGGAGAGAACATCAAACTGTAGCAATTGCTAACAGCACCTTCTAGTGGGTACAAAAAGGAATGGCAAAAATAAAAGATTTAAAAATATTTGGAATTATTTCATTTAAACCATGCAAGAGAATGAAAAGAATGTAATTTATCACAGTATATCTGCTGAATACCCTATAGCAACAGAAACTACTCCAGTGTCCATCACAGAACATTAGCTTTTGTTTGGAAATTTCCAGCTTAGAGTATCGACTCTGGGTTGAGTTACTTCTAGAACATGAAGGACCTGAAACTGTACTTGTTTAGACCTTGAGCTTGTATTGCCTATGAGCTAAATATTGTGTTCACTCATTCTTAGTGTATGACCTTTATATTTGTGTGTGAGTTTGTGTTTAAAAACACAATTTTAATACAAAATGTTCCTTTTAACTGATGAAATAGAACCTGATTAAAGACTATACAAATTAATTTGGGCAGCAGACTATAAAAAAATTACATACTGAATAATATTATGATGGTAATCTGGCTGAATAATTATTAATTACATTCCTGTTTGGTAGTTAGCATTTATCAAAATTATTTTAATATGAAATTGGCTGGACAAAGTTTGCTATTTCTAGTTAAATATTTAAATAATTCAAATTAAAATATTAAATTCAGTAGTCCTCTCTCTGATATAGCATGGAAAATACATTTACCTTTGTGAACAAACACCAGCTGCCCCTGGTCTATGTGGGCCTGGGTGAAGTTGAGCACTGCCTTCATCGGGGCGCTCTTCAGGGCCAGGTGTCCATTGCTGGGTGGAGTCACCATGAAGTGGAGCTCCTCTGGTGGTGTGTCTTGGTCCTGCACACTCAGATCATCCAAAGTGATTTCTGTCACTGAGGACACCCACACCTGGACAGGGGGCAGACAAGGACAGAGCAGAGACCATCTGACCTCAAGGAATCTACAAGATTTTGTTTGACAGGGCTCATAATGCAGAGGCTCACAGTGCATGACAGCTAAACCCAAGTTTGACATTTATTGTGGTATTTGGAATAAAAAGCTGCCACATCTGATCATGAAACTGGGGCACAAAACTTGCTAAAATAAAGCTTATTTACATTTGTAAATGCCAATCTTTTCCCATTTAATCTAGGCAGTGTAGAAGAAGTATGCAGTACAAAGTCTGTAAGGTAGAGCAAAATTATGTGCCATTTTATGAATTAAAAGTATCTGCACCACAGCTAAGCTACACCTACTTTCTGCAAAAATATAATAGCATACAAATGAAATAAAAGCCAGGCACATAAAAGACCACAGAAATAGCTCATGTGTTCCTGTCATTCATTAGCTAATGCAACTGACAAAGATGCTTTGAGTGCGAATCCAGCTATAAGGCTATTTCACAGGCTTTCTTCTTCTTTCTTTTGTCTTGCTTCTGTGCAACATAACATCCACAGAAGGACTGCTACAAAAAATGTTCTAACTCAGGCAAATATAGGTGGTAATACAATAAAAACCTCAGGAAAACTGTCACTCAAACCAAGGACATTTCAAGACTAAATATAGCCATGTAAACTTTATACACAGTTAGGTGTTCTGCAGAGTGTTGGTTTGGTACAGTGAAGTATTGCTTCCATGTAAATTCAAAAGCTCAAGGCTAACATGAAGAAACAGAGGATCTCATTCACACACAGAACACGAAACTACTGAACCGTGCAGACACTTGACAACAAAAGATGAGCTTCTACAGTCCAGTCCAGAAGAACGATTGCATAACAAGCAATTGTTGTTAGGACAGGTTGTCATTCCACAGTAATTAATGCAATGTTGTGATCAGAATGATGTGAATGTATGGCCTGTAAAATGCGATGAACTGCACAAACCTTTTCCTTGTAAGACATTTTGAGCTGTCAAAGAACACGTGTCACATATGATATTAACAACACCTCTGCTTTTATAACATGTCAGGTCACCATCAGCAGCAATAACAGATCCCTGAAACTGAAGCAGCTCAAAGGAATACAGCCATCATTAATTCTATTAACATCTGTGCTTTTTATATTGGCACAAACCTGTCTTCTGTGATGTGAAGATCAATGCCAGCAATATTAAAGATGATAATTGTGTTGTGTGTACTTCCTAGGACAAAAATTAATTTTATTTTTATTTAGTCTTGTGTCAAATGCTACAAAAAGAAAATCATAAAACGATGATTTTATGAAATTAAATGTTATCTTGTTATTCCCTAAACATTCACGACTGTAAAAGTCCGTATAGATTACCTATAAGTAAAAGGTTTAAACATTCCGCTGATACAAACTAGGGTTGGGTGTTTTTTTTTAATTATTTTCCCACTGGCCACCCTCAGTCTAATAACCAGCAGTGGCTGATACATCTGGGTAGGTGTGCTCAGGGTGCACAGCCTGTATCTTTTGGTAATGGTGGAAAAACTAGTCCCTTGTAAGTAAGCTTGCTTATCCAAAGTTTCAGGATAGCTTGCAAGCTCAGAAATTTGTCAGAGGTTGGTGCTTTGTTCTATACCAGCAGTCCTCAACCCCCGGGCCACAGACCGGTACCGGGCTGCGAGAGTTGAGGCCTGGGTGTGAAATATATGGTTTTCACGGTTTTTATCATTAACTTGGTTTCCCTGGGTCTTTTCCCGTGTTGTAGTTGTGTGTCTTATTTTGAAAGAAATATTTACGCGTTACCATACCGACCACAGAGCATTAAGGAGTAGAGAGAAGGATGCTACTCTAAATGTTGTTGGCGCATTTCAGGAGGATGCCGCTAATAAAGTTACACAATTACACAGTGAATTCGCATTTATTATTATATTTACAAAATACCACAGTTTTTGTCTTGGCTGTATCATTTTATTTTGTTGTATTTTTCTGTGACGCCTTAAAGGCCAATCCGTGAAAACATTGTCTGACATTAAACTGGTCTGTGGCGCAAAAAAGGTTGGGGACTGCAGTTCTATAATATCTAGCATCAACCTTAAAATGCCAGATCTCCATAGCAGTGTTTGTGTTCAACCATCTACTTTAGCTCAACACACTGGGGTGCCATGGAGCTATTGGGCAATTGTGTTGAAATTGTTTGTTTACAGAGCTGAATCTTTAATGACAGAGCACAAAAATAGGCCAAACAAAATGTCAAAAATCATCTAATACAACAGTTTCAAAAAGAAAACAGAAAATAGATTATAGCTAAACTGTATATTAACAACAGAATCAGTAAACAGCAGTGCTGACAAACTCACTGCCCACTTTGTTTGGGACACCTCCTCAACTTCTCCCTAACGTAAATATTTAATCAACTTATCATACGGCAACAACTCTGCATTTAGGTTTATACATGGTCAAGAAAACCTGATTTAAGCGACTCTAAATGTGTATTTCAAAAACTGTTGAACACTGGGATTTTCTCAGAGAATGGTCATTAAGAAAGAAAATATTCAGTGAGCAACAGTTCTCTGGGTGGAAAGGCCATGTTGATGTCAGAAGATTGGAGTGATGAGTCTTGATTTCTGCAGCGACGTTTAGATAACAGGGCCAGAATTTGGTGTCATTAAAGAATGAATCCATTCTGACTTGTACCAACAAGTATGGTAGGTGATGATGCTGTAATGGTAATGGGGATATTTTCTTAGCACACTTTGGACTCGTTAGGTACAAATGAGCATCATTTAAACACCACATGTCCATCTCTTAATAGCTACAGTGTACCCATTTTCTCATGACCAAAGTTGAGCCAGAAAGTAAAAACATTAATTTTAGGGGCAGTGGATAGTAGTGGATTCATTATTTACCACGTAATTATTAATCAGTAAACAACTTATCGTGAAGACATCACTTCACCTTGCACTACTGTCTGTTCAGCTGAGATGCTAAAAATGCTACACCTGATGCACTCTTCCAAACTTGAGTTTTTATAAATTGTTTTTTTCAAATCACACAAACTACATGATCACAGCATTTCTAAATGAGTTAAAAGAAAGAAAGAAAGAAAAAAGTTAGGTTTCTACTTAATCAACAGATATAACGTTCTAAAAAGAAAATAAGTAAACACTTCCTGTTAAAAAATATTTTTTGTATGTTTTACAGAATTAAGTTTCATCATGTGTAGCTTTTTTGTGTTGAAGGTGTGATCACTGTTGTTTTCACACACTTACCGAGCAGACTCTTGTTTATTGGCAGGTTTGTGCTTGGTGAAAGGTGGGCAAAGTGAACAATTATCACAGTTTGCAGAAGAGAGAATTTTGAACAAGAGTGAAACAAAAAAAGAAAGAAAAACAAAAAGAAAAAAAATGCATTCCTTACTTTAAAAATATAGAACTAAATATGTCAAGTTGGATCTGAACTTAAATAAAACACTAAACACTGGTGAATGGACCTGAAAAGCTCAAATGATAATTAGCAATGAGCTGGCCTTATACTTTAAATTGTTACATTATTTAAATGGATAATAATGTATACCAATCAAATAGAAGCCTCTGGAATGGGACAACACACACTCCACATCAGCCCTGCAGCAGAACATCTTAAGTGAGTGTGCGTTCTTCTGGTGTGAAATGACTCCACCTCCAATAATCCCCTATTTAACAGGAAGTCACAGCAGGACTGATGAACAGCACACATGAGATATGATAGACCTCATGGTGCTGCTTATCAGGCTACAGCTTTAGTAATAGAGATGACAGATTAGACAAATTTATTTGAGTCATTAGTGCAAAACCTAAACTGCTTGATGCTTCTTTTTAACATGTTTTTAATAAGGATGTCTTCTTTTATTTAATCATGTGTCTGTCTTAGCCTTTATTCTCTTGGCAAGTTCAAAAGGTGGAACGCTGCACTATGAGAAAGAGTCCTCACAACTCAGTGCAGCATCGCCATGAACAATACTGGTTTCAGTTACACAAGATATTTTCAAGAAACAATTGTTGGTCTTTATTTCTGTAAATAAAGAGATGAAATGTGGCAAAAGGAGTAGGGGCTATGACCTGTAGCAAACAGCCAGCAGCTAATGTCACATCGGGTACACATTTACCATGTGATATGTGCCCTAACCACTCAGCCACCATCTCTCTCTCTCTGGAAATACTGGAGTATTTCCAAGGGCAGGTAAAGTGTACTGATAATTCCAGCTTGAAAAAAGAAATATAGCAAGTCTTTTTAAAAAACTGAAACAGAGAATTGTAATATTTGCATAAAAAGTGTTTTTTCTAAAATAATTCAAATGCATATACACACATGATTGCAAGAAAAAAGTTCACTCTCTTAAAATCATGTGCAGGGCATTTTTAAGACCAATGATTAGAGGTAAGACAGGGCCACCTTGTGGCCACTGATGAATCAGCTCCCTAGACTTAAAAGCCTTGACCTCCAACTTAACACATATTTTTAAAAAAAAAGAAAGAAAAGAAAAAATGGCTCATTTGATTTAAATTTAACAGAGCACACATGCAGATCAGTTTGTCAGTCAACATCACCAAAATGTAAAACTTGCCAGCTACTCTTTAGCACAGTAAATGTTAGAAGTTGCTCCTCTCTGTGTCTGCAGGATCCCAGAGGAATTTGAGGCATTTGGGGCACAGACTACAAAGACCTATACTTCAAACTCTCCTTACAGCTGGATCTCCTCCAACTTCAGCCAGAGTTGTATTTGTATTACAGAGTAGCACAAGACAGCACTGCTCAGCAAATATACACAAAAGACAACTTGTTTAATTTATAAGTATAGATACGTATAACATATCTGAGTAGGGATTGCTTTTCACATACAGTATACTAAACATAGATTAAATAAACAGAACATTTTCCTTTGGTAAGAAAAGGACAAAAATAAAGGTGAAGTAGAGCAAAAGTGGACCAAAATGAGGCAGCGTGGTCACAATGTTTACCATTTTTAAACACTCAACACTTGAATATTGTTGAACAGATTTTATTTATGGAAATTTATTTTCACCATTGGATCTACTGTCTCTGTAATGCTCGGAAATAATCCTTGACTTAATTAAAAGTTTTTATAATAAGCCTAAGAAATAATTTCCAGCCACTCCAGATCCCCCAAAAATAGCAGCTCATTGTTCAAGTCATTGTGATATATCTCAATACTGGTTAGAGTTGTTTGAAAATTTAACTTCTGAACATCATACCAGACTTTCCTGCAAGTTCTTTTTATGCTTGATTTAAGTTGCTATTCTATGCTGCAAACCCCTATGGACCCTCTTCCACATAGCAAACATAGTTTCCCCCATCCACCCTGCCAGCCAGCCATGGCAACTTGTAACACTGCCCACATGACAGTAAGCTCTAGTGCCAGACCTCCTAGTAAAAAAAAAAAGTGTCTGAAGTTTAAATATAGAGCAGACTCACCCTGAGGACCCTGTTGGTTATAATAACAGGAGGCTCGTCGTTGGCGGGTATAACCTGGATGTGCACCATCTGAGCTGCACTCTGCTTCCTCAAGCTCGTATCATTGGCCACCAAAGTGAAATTGTCAGCTAAGGTTTCACTGCTGTCGTGGACGTAGTAAATGAACTCATGCTCCACCTGAATAATGATCACAGAAAGGATAGACTGGCATAGCAAAGGGTCTTCCAAAACACAGCAGTGCATAAAACTACCTTATGATGCTTAGGTCACAATCTCTTCTCTTGCATATAATTTCCACATGATAATAATGTGAAACCTCTCAGAAAATACTTAAGGGCATAATGACAAGATTAAAAAAAAAAAACTAGGAAAATGATGATATTCCTATTGGGATAGGGTGGGAAAGATTTTTCTTTAAAGCATTTAATGAGAACCAAATCGAAGGTTACGAAGGTTACTTAAAATAATTAGTCCAGTCAATTAATGAGTAATTGATGGATGCATCCTCTAAATTCTAAACACTTGATACAAACAAAAAAAACCAAACAAAAAAAATAAAATAAATGTCACTGCGGCACTAAATCAAAGCAGTTTTATACCCACCCAACTGCCAGTCTAATGCTATTTTCTGTGGTAACTGTAAGAGAGTTTGTCAGAATATCTCACCTGCCTCCTGGTGAAAGTGGTTATGGCCACACCAGGATGTCGTGAGTGCTCGATGTGACCATGCTGCGGGGGCTGAGTCAAATTATAAAAGAAGTTGATTCCCGAAAAGTGTCGATTGGTGACTTTGAGCACATCCTGCGTCAGTGCTTTGGCCGCACCTTCGTTCAGTGTGATATTGGAGACTTGAAGTGGGATGAGCAGGGGGATGATGTCTACAAACATTTTAATGTTAGTGACATCAGTGACCCCGTTGGTGGCATCAAGGATGAAGGTGTCGTTGACTTTGTTTGGCTCCACCTGCACATACTGAATGTTCCCGCTGTTGATGTCATTTTGGGTAAATGTGTTGACAGGGGACTGTTTGGTTCCGATGTAGCGCTCTTCCGCTTCAACAAAGCGCCTGAGAAAGCCATAAGATGGGGCTACCTTTACGGTGAACACAATCTCAGATGGCAGGTTGTCCTCGTGGGTGACCTGCAAGAATCAGAAAACATTTGGTCCTTAAATTTGAAATGTCTCTTGTGTCACTGAGGTTTAGTTGTCGTGTGATTCTCAACAAAAACTGGCAAAATAGTAAAACATAAAAACAAAAACTGGTCAAAGATTTGTTTTAAGCCTTTCAGCAGCATACAAGCGGTTGATGTAATATTTCCTTCAATTCAGATTACGGTACTTATTTCACTCATTTATCAAAAAAAAAACTTTAATTGAATGCTTCAAAGAAATTAAAGTTCTTTAAATGAAAATACTCACCTCTAGTTTAGTTTCATCAATCTTTGCTGGTTTTCCCTCTTCCACCAATAAAGTATCATGATGCTGTACAATGGGAGGTCTCTGATGACTTTCCAGGTAAACCTTCACATTGACCCTGCTTGTGAGCTGAAGACTTTTAGCTTTCACCGTTATGTTGAAATAGTCTGTCAGATATTTGCTGTCATTGTGCCGATAGCGGATCAGCCCTGCTTTTAAGTCAGCTTGTGTGAATGTCACAACGGTTGTTTCATTGCGGTAAAGACTTCCATGCTTTGGACCATCGTCTAACTTGAAGATAACCTCCTTGTCATCTCGGATGTCCAGATTTGACATTACACTATAATTGCTGGTGGAAAAGACCACTGAATGACCTTTCTGGACCAGCAGGCCGGTGTTATTGTCGACTTTCAAGAAAGGGTCATGTGCACTGATGTGTAAAAGGCCTGACACAAAATGTTTTCCATCGGAGACAAAAAGTACAAATCTGCCAGAGCTCACACCTTTGTGAATGAACAGCACCCGCTTTTCTTCCAAATCCTTCTGTCGAAACTGGAACAGCCGATAAGTGGTGTCATTTACCAGCACGAGGTCTCCCATTGGGATACCACGTCGAGTGTAAACCAATTGACCGTCATCAAAGTCAGAGTCGGCATCTTGATATTGCAGATCTTCTGTAGTGAGTAACTTCTGTCCATCCCTTACTACGTGGAAAACTTTATCAATTACACGTACTGGTTTTTGGTCATTTAGCAGCTGAATGGATATGTTAAAAACACTTTCCTTGGAGCCAGGTTCATCTTCTGCAATAAAAGGTTTGAATCCTTGGGTGGTGGAGGCTATGAAAGTGAATTCATCTTGAGTCGTTTCACTGTCATCATGGACATATATTATACGTTCCTCTAAAATATCTTTATTACTAAAGGTTAAGATGTTGTCATAGCTAGCATTGGAATTTGACTGACTTATACGGACTAGCTTTCCATGTTTTGGGCTGTTTATAACTGTATAAAACATATCCTTCGTGCTCAGAGTCTCTGCAAAGAGCTCATCTTTGGTGATAAGCTTACTTTCTCCCTCCTGAAGTGAGAGTCCTGCATTTCTAATAAACACGCTGTTAACATCAGCCTTAATAGAAAACTGAAAATCATAGTTCTGTGACTGAGCATGTTTGGAAACCAGATGAAATTTGAATCTGTCAGTTGTATCTTGGTAAGGTCTGTCAACTAGCTCGTAATGCACTTTTAGATCTGTTACATCTCTTTGGCTAAAGGTGGAGTTCTTCTTTAAGACTATGGTGTTGAGAAGTAATTTCCCTTTCTTTGGTGTAGTGAGAACCCGAAAATATAGGTCATCCTCTGAGAGAGTCACACCTTCAGTTGTGGCAAAAAGACACTCTGAGTTTAGTGTCACTTTCCTCACTTTATCCAAATCTATCATAGTGTTTCTCACCAGGTGGTACTTTACCCACTTCACAGTGATTGGGAACAAGATTTCAGTGGTTTCCCTTGCAGCCACATTAACTTTACACTTGAAGTAATCAGTGGGATTAGATGTCTGGATGTCTTGGAAAGTACTAACATATCTCAAGCGCTCCTTTTCTAAAAGCCTTTGTGAAAATGAATCAGTATGCCTCCATTCACCACTTGAGTGAAGTCTCTGGAGTTCTCCATACTGAGGTGGTTCAATGACATCGTATCGAATGTCTACAACCTGGTTCACAGCATTTGTTTGCACAGCCAGCTGCTTTGAGCCAATAATAGCAGTTTCTCCTTGAATGATATCAAGGCCTGTGTTGTTAGCAATCTTATACTCGAGTGCTACAGCCATAATTCGTAAAACTACAGTGTTGCTGACCTTTTCCCCATCACTAACTCTCAGAACTATCCTTGAATTTCGAACCCCTGTGTGAACGTAGTATACCCTCAGTTCGTCTAAGTCTATATATGAAAATGAGGTCACTGCCTTGCCTGGGTTGCTTTCAACTTCCAAGTATCCTGCATCAGCATTCAAGTTCCCAAGTACAGAAAAGAAAAGGTCTGTGTAATTGCTGTCAATGTCTGTTGCCATCAAAACATCAGTGGTGAGGCGTTTCTTTGAGTTCTCCAGCAGAACAAAGAGATTTCCTTGCGGTAGACTCAACTCAGGTGCATCATTAGTGGATGTCACTGAAATATTGTAGCGGTACAGTTTGGTGCCCTTTAAATAATCAGGAACTTGCTTTCGACTACTAGAAAAAATTGAAAACATGAAGAAATCATCCGGTTCCTCTGAGCCTCCGTGGATGTACATTACTCGCTCATGCCAAAGGTCCAACATGCTGAAAGTATTCTCCTCTTGGTCCTGATCGACATCAAGCCTTATCTGACCTCGAAGTGGTTGCTCCTCTATCCGAAACATAATTTGAGACTGTCGAATGCCAAGTTTTCTAAAGTCCAAGAGAACCTTGATGTGTTTGGCTTCAAGAGTTGCTCGACCACCCTCTTGGACTATAAGGTTTTTAAGCTGCACAAAATTTAAACCATACCTTCTGTCCAAGCCCCATGCAAGTGTGGACATATCAATCGATGGTGTTGGTGTTATCAAGTGAAAAAGAGATCCTGGAGTATTTGTTGGATTCAAAGCAGTTGGTGGATCTGATTCTTTCTCTGGCTCACAACCAACTGATATATCTTTGGTGACTACAGCATTAGAGAGACCCATCTTAACTCTGTTAACTGCAATGTTCTTTAGACATCCTTTGAAGGAACCTCCCCTGGCACGCTTTCCAGATACAGAGACAAGCCCCATCTTTTTGACTTCAGATCTTGTGCCATCATCGATGCCTCCAACAAAAAGATAACCTTTAAGCTGGAGCGCTTTTGGGTGAGGGATAATGCCAGATTTCACCATCTCTCCATCAATAGTTAGTTCAAGGCTTTTGGAACTGAAATATAACTTGATGGAATGCCATTTTCTGTCATTGATGAGCGTGAGTGAACGAAGCTCAGTTTTGGTTTCACCTGTTCCAACAATAGCCACAAGCAAACCGTCCTGAATCTCCAGAGCCACAAACTTCTCCTCTCTGGCTGCATTGTACAGGATAATTCCCTCTTTAGCTGAAGTGTGCATAACACACTCAAATGCAGCCTCCTGCTCAGTAATCCAGGTTGGAAGAGAAATGTAAGCCCTCGAGCTGAAGAAACTGATAGGGTCCTCTTCAGTGGCAAAGAACTGGGGACTGCAGCCTAAAGACACTTCATGAACATTCTTGTATCCGGTATATGGTCTCAGTGATGACAGCAAGTCACGTTCATTGAAAAGTACATCATCCATGCAGCCTCGGAAGCAAACTGGGTCTCTGGGCAGGTAAGGTCTATCCAAGCCCCCTGAGCCTCCAACATAGAGACCATCTGTGTTGAGACTGTAATGGGGACCTGGCACCTTTACACTGCTGTGAGAGTTTGAGTCAACAGTAAGAGTGATGTTGAGCTGCACATGATGGACTTCCACATGGTGCCAGGCCAGATCGTTGAGATGGGTTCCCCGGTCTGATTCTAACATCTGCTCCCCCGATCCAAGATCCAATTTCAGCTGGGAGAAAGAACAAAAACAACTGGATTACAAAATATGACATTTTACAAAATATTATGCAAATGCACAGAGCAACTTAAGGAGGAAATTAATTAAATTTAGGCTTATTATTACATAACAATAAAAAAGTATTTGCTCTCACCCTGATTTCTTTTTTAAATATTTGCTATACTTTAATGTTCCAGATCAAACAGTGTTTCCTATTAGATAAATAGAATGCAGTTTTTAAATGAAAATCTTGATAATTTAAGGGGAAAAAATATTCAAACTTACATGGGCCTATGTTAAAAAATAATTGCATAATATAGCAGGACAATGATTGGAAGCATATTACCTCAGAAATAGCTAAAGAAAACAAAACTAAATTTAAAAAAACCCTCTTCAATGTGGCTGAATTAACACAATTTGGCAAAGAAGAGTGGGCAAAAATTCCCCCAGATTGATGTGACTCATTGCCAGTTACTGCAAATGCTTGATTGTAGTTTTTGCTGGCAAGGGTGGCACAACCAGTTATTAGGTTTAGGGGGCGATTACTTTATCACATATGGCTTGGATAGCTTTTTAAATAAAACCATTAATTAAAGACAGCATTATGCATTTACTCAGGCTATCTTTATCTAATATTAGATGACATCAAACATCTAAGTGTGACAAATATGCAAAAAAAAAAGTTGGATGGGTATAAAATACTTTTTCTAACTTTTCACTTTTTCCAATACCCTTTAAAAAAAAATAATCCCACATTAAATATGACTCATTGCTAGGAATGCTAGTAGTAGTATGCAGGTCCAGCATGTGGCTCCAGACCGATTACCTCAGGAAATACTGAATGCACTGCCATGAAAATTTGGTTTATGGTCCCCGAAGGTTGACACTACGGACTTCAGCGACTGTGAAGACCTATCAACTTTTCTCTAAGGACTTTATTTTATGTTTGTTTAGTTTAACACAGTTTGACATCACTGTGACACAAACACTTACAGCATATAAAGTCTTAACTTTAATGACCCAACAACAGATATAGACATTGTTGGTTCTTAAAACAAAGATCTTGATATATTTAGTGATATATCAAATGAACACCATCAGGAGTTTAACATAAATTAAACAGACATTCATGGATGAACTTTGATAACTTTAGTGACTCCTTAATTTTTTATCCAGTAATGTAAAACCACTTTTGTGCTCAAGTACATGTTATTTGGTATGATCATACAGAAAATATAATTTTAATACAATCTAAAATTGTTTATACAGTGGTACACATGTAAAATAATAATTCTTGAAATATTTTCATTGTACAAGCAAAAGTAAAGAACCCCGAAGGAGAAGCAAGATTTAAATTGCTTATTTTCCATGATGTCACCTGTGATTATAACAGTGAGCTTTGTCTGTCGTTTAAAGCAGGAAGAGCACTATTATCTTTTTGCCTTCAGCTATGTCCTCAGAGAATCACATCACCTTCTCAAACTAATGCACCATTTAGATGATGTGCTTGTCAAGGCTTGCTGTTCAGTCGCCACTATTCATGGACTGGTTTCCGGGAAGCGACGCTCATGCCTGACTCACACGAAATGAGACCCCAAGCCAGAGGAAAACTTGTGTGACGGAAGAAATAAAACAAAACAAAACCCTAAAATGGTAACCAGTGCCAGTTTATGAACACGGAGTTCGCTCCTCGTGCTTACTAAGGTACAACTCTGCAACACAGTTGTCAGTGTGATTCATTCCCAGCAGCGAAAGTCTAACACAAATAGATGCTTAGTCACAGGGATTTCTCTAGTCTGAAGCAGAAAAGCTCTAATGCATATCTGATGACTTCCTATGTTTCCTATGAATGTGTCTACTTACAAAAAAGTCTTCTGGCAGTATATCTGTGCATTCTGTATGTTGATTTAGCCTGGCAGGGCTGCTTACAAGATGCTTTAGAAGCTATCTTCAATGGACATTTTGATTTACCTTTAAATTCTCCATGCAAAGCTTCTGTTACAGGACTTTAATGCTTGTGGCACAAGCTTATCTTTAATTACTAAATTCCTGTGTAAACCTAATGTACACCTACATTTTGATAAATACAAAATAAATCTCAAAAGGTGGCAGTGAATGCTATATTTAACCACATACAGCTTCCTTTTAATATAAAACTGTTGCTGAAACATGATATTTCATTGTTTTCCACTCCATTAATTAAGGCCCATTCTAGTATGAAATTCAGAACCCAGATAAACAGGAACCAATAAACTTTGTGAAATAATCATTATTACAATAACAGATCAGTGAAAAAAAATCTGTATGATACATGTTTGAATACATTTGACTTTCATTTACAGTTTACACAAATTTATTTATAAAAGCGTTTGATTTTGAACAGACTGAGCTTTGTAGGCTGAGTTTAAGAGGACAGCTCATGATTGAACAGAACAAAAGCCACTGGAGTGTAGATATATAAGTTTAAGATTAGACTGATGACAATATTTGAACAACAATGTTTAGGTCATTTAACTGTGCATACCTTCTATATTACATTACATTAGTTATTATACTGTAGAACATCAGGTAAAGAACAATACACTACTTAGAGATGGGATGACTAACTCATTCAATAGTTGCAATGACAAACAATTTTGTGATATTTCATGTTTTATTCTTGGACTTTACTATAGGTCTGCATGATTGATGGTTTAAAATAATCCGTATTTATTACATATTGGGCTTTGGTGCCTTTGGTCCTTTGTTACATGGAAGCAGTTGGAAGTAGATTTTTGGGGGTATATCATGAAGAGCTATAAGAAGAGGGAATAAAACTGTCTGAAATGGGGAATTTAAAGGAGTCTGAAGTCTGAACTTTTGGCTCACAGAGATTACTTGCACATATATTGGCCTCATTACTTTGGCCATGTTTAATATGAGCATCCACAATTGTAACAGACAAGTGTTTCACTGTCATCCAGCCTCTCAATCATGTGGTTTGAGTGACTAATCTGTCCATGATCTCAAAAATCTTTCATCATCTCGTTGTGTTCACTGTGACAAGAAGTGACTGGTATGGCATTAAGACTCAGCTCACACCACACAGGCTTGTCAGCTTGTGTCAACGCGTTCAGAGACTGACACTGTCAACAGAGACAGAGCCACAGCTAATGGTGACGAATGTTAGTTTGTCCAAAATGCACATACATGTAGTCAGACACAAAAAGTAAAAACTGGATGTTGTGCATATAGCATACTGTGTGTGTGTGTGTGTGTGTGTGTGTGTGTGTGTGTGTGCGTGTGTGCGTGAACGTGTGAAATTATATGCCTGAACACATATGCTCATGTCCTGGAGCCATGGATGTACCCACCTGCAGGCGACCTGTGTGGAGCTCTAGTAAAAAGTAGTGGGTCTGTCCAGCGGCGAGAAACAGCAGGCCATTTGTGCTCGAGGTTCTGAAGCGAATGCGGAGCACGTTACGGTCGGACGACTGTCTCGCCTTGAGCTGTACAAAGCCGTCACCATAGAAGGAAGCTGTGAGAGGAAAAGGGATTGAAAAAAAAACCTAGAGACTTAGAGGAAGAGTACATGTCCTCAATTTTGGTGTCTTTTTTCAGGCTAACTCACAATTATTTAAACTGAGACGAGTACAAGAGAGAACTGGGACAGGAAGTAGAGTAGCAGTGACTACAACAAACAGAGCAAGTCAAGTCAAGCATTGTGGTCTCAATATAGTCGACATGTGACATTTAGATATAAAAGCCAGCATAATTATCATCAAAGCTGTTCTTAACAAGTGAGCAGACTGTGTATAAGTGGGAAGGGCACACACAGAGCTTTACACCACACGCTGCGCACAAATTATACCTCACCTGATTTCAAAGACTTGTCAGATTCTCTGGATCTACTGAGTTTAGCCTTCGCGGTGGGCTAGTTACACTTAAAAGGCTCCATGCATTCAATTACAACAAGAATACAATTATTGTAGCTTTAAAGCTTTACCTATAGAATAATAACCACCTTTAAGACGAAACTAAACTCAAGCCTGCAGAACTGCAGGTTTATCTCTCGTTAGTAGCTATAGGAGAAAGTTGTTCATGGTTTCTCTTAAATGTATAGCAGTTACATATGTTGACTTTAATGCCATAACAGCAGTGTACCAACTGAGGCAGTGGATGTGGAGGAGGCTTGCGGGAAGTCCGTCATGTTCGGGCATGCCCTGCCCTGACAGGAACCTTCAACCTGAACATGAAAGGCTCTGACGTCCCCACATTGTCTGTGGCCCCATGTTCCAGAAACAGCGTGGCGGACGGACCCAGCTGTTTCTTCTACATCACCTCCCTGCCATTTCACATCACCCTGTAATCTGGGCTAACATGCTCTGAAGCGTTTTTGTCTGAGCCTCCATGCCCGGGCACCACCAGTTCAGTTTTTAATGAGCTCCAGAGTCCCCAGCATATTGAATGGTTAACAAACTGAAGAAATGTGCCCATTCTACATTTGATTCCCCCCCCCCTCCCCCCTGCTGCTAATGAGCTAAAGTGCTCAGTGGGGGAAGCTAGATAAAGTTAATGTCTGCTCATGCATTACTCCGCCTCCTAAAAGGGTTAATGCACTAATGTGCAGTTTGCTTAAACTGATCCACTCTGTGTGGACCGTGCAATATTTTCTTTTTAAGCAATTCGATCAGTTAAGCATGTTAATAAGCCCTTGAGGCACATTAAGATACAATAATCAATGAGAATGAATTTAAAATATAAACAACTAGAGAAAGGAAAACAAAATAAAACTTAGTTTGTATAACTGAGATGGAGCTTTAACACATCTAGGCCATACGTGCTGTTGCTTCATTTAGAAATTCTATACATAGATATATTTAAAATCATACACATTCTTATTTTGTTAACCTAAATTTATACAATTTTGGCTTGCTTCACATGTTAACAGCCAACTCTTATTTACTCCCCGCAAACAAAAGTCCAGACTTTAAGTGTCAACTAATGCTATTTTGTCAACCATGAGCTAAATCATCTGGTTAATATAATGTCTAGTAATTAAAAAAACACTTTTCCGTTTAACCAACACAAACAACCACGATATACTTACTTATTATTTAATAGCTCAAAAGAAACTAAAATGATTGTCCCTATTGTGAAGCCAGAACTACGGTGGCCCCTAGAGACAAAGCACGTACAAGTTCCAAATAGCACATACAAACTCCAAAACACTTACAAAACTCCAAAACACATGCAAACTCCAAAACACATACAAAATCCAAAACACCTACAAATTCCAAAGCACGAACAAATTCCAAAGCTGAAATGAAATTAACTGACCAGTAACCAACCTAAGTTTGAAACCCTGTTTAGATGGAACTGTTAAATGTAGCTGGAAGTAAACAAAAACTGATATCCACAAAGGCATCCAGCCTTACTTATCTCTATTTATTTGTCCCGTGCCATTCATCTTCATGGTTCTGTGTACATAACAAGGAATAAGCACTTCCCAAAACTGTTCAAGAGGAATGCACGAACATTTTTCTCTTAAATTCACAAGGATGGACATGCATGCTCAATTGTATTTTAGCATCATCAAGATGACGTTTAAGTCATATGACTGAAAGTCGTGTTTGGTTAAAACAAAAGGGTCAGAACCTCCCCATCGCTGCATCTCCCAGTTTGCTTGTGAGGAAGTGGATTCTGGATCAGATGAAGAATGATGCCCCCCCCCCCAAAAAAAAGTAAACAAGCATTCTGACATGACCAAAAGTTTGAATTTTTGAGGGAATGTTAATTAAAGAGCACTGCAGACTAACCAGAAAACAATTCCCATGTTTTGAATGTTGCTCTATAATCTAGATTTCAGCAGGGTTAGTTTCTGTGCATTAAGGACATTTTCTAAGAGATTTCACAAACTGCTTTTTCAACAACAAAGCCAGAGAACACCTAACAGTTAATTTTAGGGGCGACAGCAGTGCTTGTCACTGCCTGTGTGCTCAGTTTATACAACAAATCAGAAATGCAACTTGACTGAAGTGCCTGTTTGGGTTTTTTGTGGACTCTCTGTTGCCCTTGCTTGTTTCATAATGCAAAGACAGTAGAGATGAAAAAATAAAATAAAAATAGAAAACATCCAGAAATCCACTGAAGTAAGGCAAATATCTATACAGTAGTCATGTGCAAAGAAGGATATAGTAAGTGAGAGTCACTCTGAAATAATTCCTGAGGCCAAAGCCTGGATGAACTCTGAATTTAGATGACACATGTCTGGGATCAAATTATTCAAATGGGCTAAGGAATGCTCACATGAATGCAAATAATGTACAGCTAAACTGAAAATCACATCTCTCTCCCTTTAGGTCTCCTAAGGCAGCAACAACTGTCCATTTCTTTGAATTTAATTGAGTGTGCTACTGTCACAGTCTGATAGTTCTTCCACTGCAGTGGGCATCACAGTCCTATTTCTGCTGCTGTCTCTGATCATATCAGACTACTGTGGGCGTCCATACAGGCACAGATTATAAGAATGGGTGGGGGTTACTTAAATGAGAGGTATACTGATGTTTTCAGCTGAGTTAATATAAAAGTAATCACAGGGTTGTGCTGTTTAAAGACTAAACGAGCTGCTATTGTTGCTGGGAGTAATCGTGACACTGCAGCCAAAAGACCCTGCAGCCTACCCTCTATCACATCGTGTTTAATCCTGTTAAACTCAGGTCAACATTTTAGGACCTGTGATGCAGAGTAACGCAATATTATGTACCGAAATCCGTCAACAAACTACTGTTAAGTGATAATAAGCATTAGTGCTGTCGTTTATCACCGCCAACAAATATGGTGAACTGCACGCACAAGTACGAGGTATTTATAAACTGTTAATCACAGCCAGAGACTACAAACTAAAAACAGCGAAACAACTCTTCAAATTTAACAAGGGAAAGATTAAAACACCCTGCCACTGAACGCATCATTAAATAAATGTATCGCTGTCGTTTTCATTTGATAAAGTCAGATAAGTTGCAGTTGTTACCTCCTGACGCCAAATGGACAAGAAGCGACCACCAAAGCAGACCACAGAGCCACAACTTCTTCTTCTGGGTGTTTTTCCCAACAGAGTCCATCTTCCTCGTCTCGGTAGAAACGCTAATGTTTAGCCGGCAGTGGAGTCACATATTTACAGACTGGTTTTCACTTCTTCGCGCTTCGCTAACGCGACATAAAGCGACTAGAAGCTGGTCGTCCGACCAGTCAGAGAATGTGTGCACTGCCCGGACAGTCAGCAGGAGATCCCGAACTGAAGCTCCAACTGACCCTCGCCAAACTCCGCCTCGTGCGCGTGCGTGCACGGGGAATTTCAAAATAAAAGCCAGGAGCGAGGGTAAACGCTGCAGGGTTATTCAAGCAAACGGCGGCAAGTGGAAACAAAGATTGAAAATGTAAACAGACATTTGGTGAGCACACAGTGAAGCTGAATTAGAGTCATTCGCCGTTATTAAAATGCAGTCACGTTTAACCCAATATCTGGGAATCTATTTTAACCAAAGCCTAATTTAAACTAATTATTGGGGAAAATGCTGCTGATAAGAGAACTAAAGAATTAAATGACCATTGCCAAAAGGGGGAAAGCATTTGCAAAGCGCTTGGAATCAGTTTGTTTGTTTGTTTTAAACATTTGTGCCCAAGCCACCTTAAAGGGCTAAAAGTTTCAAGGCACAACTGTTTTAATATCTAAAGAAAATTGGCTTAATATGGCCAAGTGTTTTCTGTTGACAGTTTTCAGGTGTTTTACTTGTGCTTGTGTGCGTGTTTACAGACAGGAGGAGGTGATCAGTTTTACCTCCTGGTTATATGTCAGGGAATCTGGTGTACTAATATAGTGTGTTTAAATGCCAGTTATTACTTTTTACCCCATGTATAATAATATTTGGTTGACAGAAGAATCCCAGAGAACACCTGGACTTCCCTTATGGCACAGTATTTGGGAACAGCTACTCTAAATCATTTCTTTGTTTGACTAGCCCACAAGACTCAGCTTAACATAACACTAGGCAGACACACTTAAACATCATAAACTATTGAGGGAAATTATGGCTATTTGGTATTCCAAGCATGAGTCCATAGAAAAAAAAACTTTGAATGTTGTAAAATGTGCAGTTTAGCACACATCATCTCTGTGTTTTCTTTCCCGGTTTTTACTCAGTGAAATTCAAATGTTTGTAAGGCTGTTAAGCATGAAGTGCTTGTTACTGTCCTTACATGTAAATACACACATAATATACATCTAGCATTCAATCTTTGTAAATAAGATTTAGAACTTTTACATTTTAAGGCAATCAAGTTTGGGTTTTTTAGTCTGCATTGAAGATCTTAAAACATTTATGATGTTTTTGGTTGCAAGTGAAGCAATAATAATAAGTAATGACATGTTAACACAAGATAACATTTGAATGTAATATTTAATTCAATAATAGGTATTTTGTAACTGGATTTGAATATTGTGTGTAGCTTCCTAATAAACCCTACTGTTCTATAATTGATTTCACTTTGTGATTACTTATTTGACAGCACTATAAAGAGCATCTCTCCAAAATAATTAAAGTACTGTTAAAAATATCATATTAGTTTTATAAAATCAGAGCTTCAGAGAATCAAGTCAAACTCATAATTAAATGGTTGATTTTAATTTACAGTACAGTACAATTCAGCACATACTGGAGCTGTGTGAATACGTTTCTAATCACATGCAGTCAGCAGGTACCCAGAAATTTTCTAAACTCTTCTTTGATGTATCTGTAGATTGGACGGTAGAGGCGTCTGTTTAACACCATGAGATCAACAGCAGTCTCAGTGTGGGCGACTCCATGAAGAACATTCAATGACATCTTAACAGAGCGCAAAGTGAGAAGCTCAGAGAATCTTATGGTAGATTCAGCAGGAACCATAATGTCATTGGTCCCATGGAGCAAAGCGAATGGAGGCAATCTGTCAGAATAAAAAGGACTGTAGTAAATAAATGTCTGTAGTGTGTTTGTGTTTCCAATAAAGAATTGATGTATTAGATTTCAGAATTGGTGTTAAACCCATTTTTTTTATCCTTTTCCACTTACCTGTTGACTTTGTCCTGGCTGAGCTTCTTTAGTAAGTGTGTTGGTGAGTAGTATGGAAGGTTTTCCACACCATTCATCGCTTTGTGCATGGGGGACACTCGTTCAACTCCTCGTTTCTGTTCATGCTCATAATGGTCCACGATGTTGTAGACGCCGCTCAGACCTGTCCGGTGGATATAAAACAATTAGTCTACCTTATTAAGAATAACAGGA
Organism: Pundamilia nyererei; assembly: GCF_000239375.1. Lineage (NCBI taxonomy): Eukaryota > Metazoa > Chordata > Actinopteri > Cichliformes > Cichlidae > Pundamilia > Pundamilia nyererei. The sequence continues at coordinate 1,538,017 of NW_005187483.1, read as the reverse complement.
AAGAAAAAGGTCATTTTTTGATTAAGTTGTTAATTTTCATATTTTTTAAATGTGAAAATATGAAGTACTTATAATAAAATAGTAATATGAGTAAATGTGTCTGTAGCTTAGGAGACAGAACAGGTCATCTGCTAATCAGATAGTTGGTGGTTTGATCCCTGGTTGGCTCAGTCTGCACAAATATCTCTGATGCGTTCATCACAGTGTGAATATTAGATAAAAAAGCACTTAGACATAGAAAAATAATGTTTGTGGGAGTGCTTGAATGAGGCAAGTTACACAAAGTCTTTGAGTGCTCAGGTAGAGTATAATACAATCTGGTAATATACAAAGAGTGAGACAAACATCACAATATTGAAATGTGTATATATTGAATCACTGTAGGGGAAGACCATTATGGAAAACAAATACTAATATTAAATGATGAACTTCATTTCTTACCAATAATTCCTCTTATCGAGAGCAAGACTTCCTGCTGCTTGCCTGGCTCTATGGAAAGCTCCTCTCTTGTATCAACAAGAAACAGTGTGGTGAGTGTACACAAATGTGCACCTGCTGAATGCCCAATTAATACAATGTTGTCCTATAAAAAAAAAAATACAACACAGAACAGCATGCTGTACGTGATTATACATTTTTACCGAAGATTAAGTTAATGCACAGATACACAATGATTTTATTTTTAAAAAGGCTCTGACGAAGATAAAGTACAAGCATGATTAGTCTGTATACAGGGGCTCAAAACTTAGCACTGCTTTAATTCTAGACCGACACAGCTGATTTAGAGTTTTCCCTGGGCAGTGAGGAAGTTGGTAAATATCAGAATATCAGGAGTCCTTGCATGCCTAGCTCTGTGCCTAGCACAGAGGTAACTGGTTCATTGTTAATTTTTATAAAGAATCCTTAACCTCCTAAGACCCGAACTCTTCCACGACATGCATTTTTAATTTTTCTTTGATATTTGGGCATATTGGGGCCCAATGAATGTAAAAACAAAGAATTACCAGATTTTTTTTTACCTTATTTTTGTTTTTAAGAAAAATGAGAGCCGCATATGAGGATATTCATTTAAAATCTTGATAGAACAGTAGCAGTATAATGTCCTCGTAAGTGGATATCAGGCGCTTGTAGAGCAAAATTAAGTATTTTGGTCTAAATAACCCAAAATGTGATGTCCACATATGTGGACGCCAGGTCCTAGGAGGTTAAATAATACTAAGCTGTCTTACTTTGTCAAAGTTGAATTTCTCTCCATTCTGGTGGGCCCAAATCAAGCAGTCAGTGATATCTTGGACCATCCCTAAAACATTCCCCTGCCAATCACAGTCAACCAAGAGTCAGTTTAGAAACAAGTTTATTCTTTAAAATGAAAGTTGTTTTTTGTCCTGTAAATTTACATTTTTGGTTTACCTAATTTAAATTCAATATGTATTTTATCAACTAACACACATATGCGATAAAATATTATCATTCATAAGTTATGATTCAAGGATGTTATGACTCATAACATCCTTGTGATTACTGTGTGTTGTTTAAAATCTCTCACCTTTGGATATGTGCAGTAATCAGGACAAATTACAGTTGCTTTCAGTTCTTCAGCCATCCGACTCCCCAGTAAACAGTAAGTGGACCTTTCTCCTGTGCCCCATGCACCTCCGTAGACAAATACTACCGCCGGTGATGGCAGCTTCCTTACATTTGGAGGGTGGTATAAGTCCAGCTTGTTGCCTCTGCGGCCAAACGTGATGCCCTGTCAAGCGTCCACACAAACAAACTGATTATTCACACGTTCTTCAGCACTAACTCAACTGATAACGTCATTGATTGTAAATAATAATCAAGAGAACAGATAGATTTTCTCAGTGAGTTATCCTTAACCTACCTTTTCATAATACTTTAGATTCCTCTCATCGTTATACCATGACTTCAGCTGAAAGTAAACTTTCCAATACTGCAGGTATTTGAGAAGATCCAGTGTAGCGAGGGTCAGACGATATATTCGCCTGATGAAGAGGCCAAAAGCGTAAATGAAAATTACAAACATACTGCTCAATGAGTGGGCCAATAAAACAAAAACATCAAACAAAACAAAAGACAATAAAGGAACATGTGTAAATTATTTTAAAATTTACCTTGGATTAAGAGCTTCTATGTACTTCTTATACCCAGGCTTGTCAGGCCAACCATAAATCCACTGACAGGCTAAACAGATGGAGTAGAGCAGGCCCACCAACATGACACCCACAGTCACAAACAGTGACATGTAATATTTTATATCAGACCTTTAAATCAACATATATTATGTTAAGATTCATTAAAAGTACACTTAGTTTGTGATCTTCAAGAGGATATACTTAACTTTTGCATTATACTTAGGATCTTACATTCTTTATGGCTTTATCTTTCCTACCTGCAAACATAAAAAATATAAATTATAAGTAACAAAACATAAGTAATAGAAAACAGTATAAATTGTTTTCAGAGAAATGATGGCACAAAGTTACGATCGCAGTTTTCAGAAGTTTGTCATATTAAAGCTCATTTTGTAAAGACTTTTAGTTGTAACTACTTAATTTAATAATGTTTTACTTAAGCCGTAATTATTAACAATATTAGGTCTTTTTCTGTTAACCCAGGTTTTCTGCTTTAGTCTCATTTCACATGCACATAAAAACGAGTTATTTGATGCTTCATTCACCCTCCTTCTGTGCACAAAGGATCAAACTAAGCATCAGAGGCAAAAAGGCTTGAGTGCATGATGAGTGGAGTGGACATTCAAAGAAAAATCCACATAAATGACAGGACCAAAATTTTGACACCAGAAAACTGCATCGTGATGATGATGATGACATTTTTCACTACATCTTTCACAAGGTTTTAATGTTGTGGCTCATGAAGTGAGCCACAACATTAAAACTGGGCATCAGAATGAAGAAGAAAAGTGATTTAAGTGACTTTGAATGCGGCTTGGTTATTGGTACCAGAAGGACTGGTCTGAGAAGTTCAAAAACTCCGGGGACTCACTGGGATTTACTGGGATTTTTCCACACAACAATCTCTTGGGTTTCTCTGGAGTTTGCAGAGAATATTTTTCCATCTGTTCGTCCATCCATCCTCTTCTGCTTATCCGGAGAAACGCTGAGTTGTTCCCAGGCCAGCCGAGAGATGTGTCTCAACCATGTTCTGGGTATACTATACACCCTTGGAATGCTTCAAGGCAGACTGAAAGTCTTGAGTTTCTCTGGGTGAAACTGTCTACTTGATGTCAGAGGTCAAAGAAGAATGGACAGACTGCTTTGAGTTGATAGGAAGACAACAGTAATTCAAATAGCCACTCATTATAGCCAAGGTATGCAGAAGAGCACAGCAGGTTGAAACTTGAAGCAGATGAACTACAGCAGCAGCAGACCACATAAGTTAAGAACAGGAAACTGAAGCTACATTTCACATAGGCCCACCGAAATACCCCAAAACAAAATCTGATGCTAAAAGAAGGTTTATTCAGTTACTAAATAGGTCAGTTTGTTGAGTTATGATATTTTTTGAGTAGAAGTCTGTTTAGTTTACCTCTTTTATAGGCCTGCATAGTTCTTAAAATAGCTTATTTCTATTATTGTGTATTTTTGAAATAACCTCTTATCTTTTCTGGGATATAATAAAAAAACATAATTTAAAGATTATATCTGTGCTTGGACGTTCTTGGCTGCTTGGTCCATTTGAAGGCAAATTTGAAGGCACTTATTAAAGTTGGCTGATGTGTATATTTGTATTTAATGGCTTAGGACTTTCAGAACATTAGTACATGGCTTTTTACATAATTCATAAACACAAAACCATTTACTTATGAATAGCTTTCATAAAGAATTGGAATAGCTTAGTGATGGTTGTCCTTAAAATTGTACCACAGCACTCTCTAGTGGGGTTTTATAGGACGTACCAGCATTCAGAAAGGCGCTTTCACTCGAGAATAATTTTAAAAATCATATGAGCACTTAATAACTCTTGATAATAAACTGATAAACGCGATCTGTATATCAAATAGTTCTGGTATGGAATTTAATATAAGTTTTCTGTCACGTATTTTCGCAGTTCTCCTACCGTTGGACGTTTTGTTGCCAAAGTACGTTTGTCTTCTCTGTCACGACCTCGTTGGGCGAATGAGTAGAGGTGGAGGACAAATGCAAACAAAAACTAAATATCTCTCTCTCTCTCTCTCTCTCTCTATATATATATATATATATAAAAGAAGAAGAGCAGTGAAGAGAACCCACCTGCACTTAATAATGTCACTGCGGATGACTGAAGCACATGTCAACGTTCATACTGTGTTGTTTCATGCAGGTCAAGTAAACGAGAACCACAGAAGAAAAACAAACAACTTCAATGCAAAAGTTGAAATTCCATTTCTTGTCCCAGCTTACCGGAATGTGTAAATCAATTCACGACAATTCAAAAGGCTCGCAACACGGCAACAGATTTTAGAAAGGGTAATGTAAGCGAACCTTAAACGCACTTCGACCCATTAGACCTGACATGAGTTTGATTTATTGCGCTTATCTGTGGTCTTCATGCAAGACAACTCGATAGTACAGCACCATAATGTTCGTAGTTCCCCTGTAGGTTTAACAGCCCAATCATATCATATCAGCAGATTATGGAAATGGGAAAAGTGTTACAATTCATATTTACATTTACAGACCTGCCCCACGTTTGTGCCCCGTTTTCACGCAGGGTGTTCCACGTTAACTGGTTTTTAGGTGGTTAGATTTATTTACAGATTCCACTCTCCGTGCTCCAGATGTTGCATCCGCAGATTCGTCATTTTCACTGAGCGGTCAGCTCTGTCTGTCTGCCAGTGCGTCATTCAGTTTGACAAGATTAAAGACTTGGGCATTAAATAAAAATAAAAAGGTCCCCAACTCCTGCCCAAATGGATCAATATTATCTTCAGACAACAATTAAATTCTTTTAATATAAAAAACAAAAGGCATTATAGTTTTTGCATGTTCCTACCATTATTTTAATCTTATTTTGACTTTTTGTTTCTTTACTTAGTTTTAGTCTTTATTACTTATTATTTTATTTCTAACAAATACCAGAGGCAAGATAAATGAGCACAGATATTACAGTTTAAGCAGAATTTTAGAAAGCAGTTGGCTCACAGGCGTTTAGACACCCAAAGCCTCACTTGAAATATCAATAAAACCCTAATGTTGGAGTTTGTGAAAACAAATTTTTCCAAATGAACAAATATCAAAACTGAGGATACGCCATCTTTATTTTAATTTACTTTATTTTAGTTAGTTTCTTAAGTTCTCAAAATGTTTTCAGTTATATTTTTTCCGAAGGTCTATTTTTTAATTTTTACTTTAGGTCACTAAAATGTTGTTGTTTTTTCACATCACACATCATAACATTGAAATGTATTCATTTCCAGTGCTGTTTGGGGTGTGAGAACAGCCACTTTTAAATGGTTGGTTCCTCCCTAAAAGGCTGTTGGAAATTCATTAAGGGTGTTTCATTTCAAATTTTAATGTATTTTCTTCCATCTGCAGCTCCAACCATTCCAAACTGCTGGAGCTGGCTTTGGTTTGGTAATGTTTGGCTAATTTATCCAGTTTTTTATTCATTCATCAACTTTCATTCTTCATTTCTGTGTGAATCAATGCTGATTCACGTAAACGACTGGCAAATGTTTACTATGAAGAGTATATGTATACTTTATAAATAAAATTAAATTGAAATTAAATTGAATGAATATATTTGACAATTAGAAAAAAAAAATCTGTGGTCTTTCTTCAAAACTGATACAGCTTTTAATGATCCTAAATGTGTCCTTTGTTTGTTGGACAAAATACTAAATCCCAAAATAAAGTAGTGAGAGCAGAAGTATAATTATCTTGCAGGTGCCATTTAATAACCATACAATAACCCATAATAAAGATCAGAGGTATTTGTGGTAACTTTCCTACATTAATCGGCCACTGTCCATAAGTAATTTATCAGTACATAAAACATGAGCACTGGCAGTGTATGGCCACTAGAGGGGGGTAGAATTATGTCACTTGCAACAAAAAATTTTCAGTCAAATCTGTTCAGAGACTGAAGCTAGAAGACGATAGTGAGTTAAGATGGAAAGATAAAAGGAAGTATCATCATTAGTGGTTTAAAGCTTTAAGGACTACACAAATCAGGGATATTCTAGCCAAAGTACCGGGCAAAACACTGAACCCTGCCTTACTCTCTGATCCGTTAGAGAGGAAGTAATTAGACGTGGGGGGGAGTACTTGTATAAAAGTGCTTTGTCAGAAATGTTCGGTGCTAATGTAATATGTTTGTAGTAAATTATCCCTACAAATGCAACTATTTATTACACCTCTGTGTTGTATTAATGTCCATCTAGCATCAGAGACATTCTCTATAAATTAAGGGGTTTTGCTGGCCCTGACCATGGAAAACCTTCGCTTCAGCACTGCCAATTCAAGGAAAGCAGAGCTACTGTCCAACCTGAGGGTTATTGTTATAGTTGGCCACACAGAGCGGAGCCTCAAGCCTTGAGTTGGCGTGTGGTTCTTCCTCCGTCTGCCACAATGTGGGGAGTCCCAGGTGCTTTTTGTAAAGCTGCAGTGGAAATGAAGCCACTTAGTGAATGAGAGCCATTCAGCTGCACTGAGCGCACAGTCAGCCCATTCTGAATGCTGTGGTAACTATTCACAACATTTGTCACTTACAGTTTAACACTATCATCAATTGAATTATGTCATGTAGAGCGATATAAACATATTAACACCTGACATTCATTCCTGATTCTGTGTGGGTGTAAGCTGAATACATTAGCTTTTGTGTTGTCATTAAGTCCATTAAAATTATTGGTCTTTTATTATTAGTAGAATGACATACCAGGTAGCCAAATACAGGAACCTGGGGGGATCTATTTGAACTAAAATAGGATTTACAATTATTATTCTGGAAAATGCTCATGATAGTAGAACTATATATAGTCCATTACCACAACTGATTTAGAATTCAGGCCCCTCTTCTATGGAACCACCTTCCAGTTTGGATTCAGGAGACAGACACTCTAGAGACTCTACTTTTAAGATTAGGCTTAAAACTTTCCTTTTTGCTAAAGCATATAGTTAGAGCTGGATCAGGTGACCCTGAATCCTCCCTTAGTTATGCTGCAATAGGTGTAGATTGGTGGGGGATTTCCATGCTGCATCGAGTAGTTCCTTTTCAGTCCTTTCTCACTCAACATTAATAGACCTCTCTGCATTAAGTCACACTTGTTGTTAATTTCTGGCTCTTGTCCACAGCATGTCGCAGCAGATGGCCCCTCCTCGCTGAGCCTGGTTCTGCTGGAGGTTTCTTCCTGTTGAAAGGGAGTTTTTCCTTCCCACTGTCGCCAAAGTGCTTGCTCATAGGGGGTCATTTGATTGTTGGGTTTTTCTCTGTATCTATTATTGTAGGGTCTACCTTACCTTACAATGCACCTTGAGGCAAGAAATTTGATATGTTACAGTTTTATTCATATCTACCAGGAATATACTATGTAACCTGGAAAGTTGTTTTTTTTTTCAGATTACACTTCAGATGAAGCCATCTTCGTGAGCTACGCTCTACTAGCCCAAAACTTACCTCCATTCACACAATCTGAAAACAGTCTTGCTGCCTCTGGTGGTTCAGATCCAGCAATTATTATTATTATTATTTTGAAGAAGGCAAAGTCTTTCTCAAAAGGTGCTTTTTGTTTTTTAATTGCCCTCTTAGCTTGCTTGGCACAGTACTGGCATTACTTAACTCCCTCCAACAAGGGATTAATCAAGCCAGCTCCTGAGGTCATCTGATATTCCCAAACCAGCTGAAACTATAGGACATTGATATTTGGCAGGAGTTTCTCACAACAGCTTTTATTTCTTTAGGTGTTTTTTCGTGTAGTTTTTTTGCAAACACAAGAACGTGATCAGTTTATCTCGTCAAAGGCCAGACAGTGAATATGATGTGTAGAGATTTCATACCTCAGGTGAATCAAGTCCCACACCTCCACCCCACCCACCCACCAATCTGAGCTATGGTCTGATTCATGATCTGAGTGGCCTCATCCCTCAGGTCACTCACACACAGACTCCATACACCAACCAACTCCTTCCCCTTGTTTTGTATATATTCCTCTTGTTGGTTATTTATTCCCCTTGTCTTACTATTTTGATTTCCTGCACAGTTGATACAGACCAAAGTTTTATTCTATTCTACTTGCAGTACAAACATTTGACACACATTTTTTGTAAATAATGCTCAAAATTCAAACATTTTAAAGCAATTAAGTTTTACAGAACATGGTTACTATTGTTCTGCAATGAAAATCTGATGGTATTTATGTACTGTTTCAAAGTTATACTGGCTCAAAAATTGCTAATCATTCAAGACTTCCCAAAATATTTTGCTCTCTGTAAATACATGTATATCAAAAACAGTGACGGGTTAGATTTTAACACTATCACAAGATGTAACAACATTGAATTTTGGAATATTAGGCATAATAATTTCAAGTAGGTGTAAAAATGGTGACTGTACTTCATTTGTCAATAAAACTTGGGTTATTAATGTGCTGTTACAATATATTATACGCGTACTTTTAGAGTATCAAATAAAACACTTGAAAATTCTCAAATTTGATAATTAAGTAACAGCTACAGATTTGTTAACTGTATTCAACTTTTAATACTGTGTATCAGTGCAATTCTTACTAGCGCACATTTCTCCACAACTTATTTTACTTTGTGATTATTTATTTGAAAGCAGCGTAGAGAACAACTCTCCCACACAATCACAGTATTGTTAAAATATAATGACAGTGTTATTAACTCAGAAAGTGTTAAATCAAACTCAAAGTTAAATGGTTCATTTGAGGTATAAGAACAAGTCTCTAAAACGTAAATGTATGGATCATTCAGTATGTATTACAGATTTTTGAATGTTTTTCTAATGATGTGCAAGTACCCAGAAGTTTTCTGAACTCTTCTTTGATGTATCCATAGATTGGATGGTAGAGGCATCTGTTTGACACCATGAGGTCAACGGGGATATCAGTGTGGCTCGCTCTGGGAAGCAGATTCAATGACAACTTAACAGAGCGTGAAGTGAGAAGCTCAGAGAATCTCATGGTAGATTCAGCAGGAACGACAATGTCATTGGTCCCATGGAGCAAGGCGAATGGAGGCAATCTGTCAGAATAAAAAGGACTGTAGTAAATAAATGTCTGTAGTGTGTTTGCATTTCAAATAAATAACTGATGCACTAGCTTTTAGAATTATAATTGGTTTTAAACCCATTTTTTATCCTTTTCTCTTCACCTGCTGACTTTGTCCTGGCTGAGCTTCTTCAGTAAGTGTGTTGGTGAGTAGAATGGAAGGTTTTCCACACCAGTCATTGCTCTGTGCATGTCAGAGAGGTATTCGATTCCTCGTTTCTGTTCATGTTCATAATGTTCCACAGTGTTGTAGACGCCACTCAGACCTGTCCAGAATATAAAACAGTTAACCCAACTTATAAAGTATAAATAAAGGAAGAGGAACCACAGATTAGCTAAAAATGCTCAAAATGTGTTTTACAATCTCCATCAATAATTTAGCTATGTATGTGGCAAATATTACATCATGAAAGTTGAGTATAAAATTAAAAAACATTTCTTTAGATGATGAACTTCATTTCTTACCAATAATTCCTCTTATTAACAGGAAGACTTCCTGCTGCTTGCCTGGCTCTATGGAAAGCTCCTCTCTTGTATCAACAAGAAACAGTGTGGTGAGTGTACACAAATGTGCACCTGCTGAATGCCCAATTAATACAATGTTATCCTATAAAAAACAGAACAGCATGCTGTATGTGATTAGATATATGTATTTTTTAACGTTTATAACAAACAATTTGTGAATGAGTATAAAAGCATTCATATATGCACTTAGTCCCAGGACATCCTAGGTCGCGCTGCGATTTACTTTGTAATTGCATCACCAGATCTGTGGCAGCATGCCGTATAGGTGAGGAGGGAAACTGAGCTATTAGCTGATCACCTGGTGATGACTAGGATCAGGTGATGCAGGAGCATGCTGCACACGCTTTGTGTAGTGAAGGTACGTTGGGGGCAACTTCAGAACTTCGACAACATTCTGAGAGATGCTAAGGACACTGAGTCCAAGTGAACCACGCTCTGCAAAACCATTGCTGAAGCTGCTGTAAAGGGTTTCAGCTGTAAGGTGGCTGATACCTGTCACAGGAATAACCCTTAATCCAGTCAAGCTGAAGAAGCAGTCCGAAGCTTGGTTGACTTGTGGGACCTCCTCAATCCCACTGACTGCTTCGGTGCTGAAAGCAGAGTTTGGGAATGAAGAGGAGGACTCAGACATTAATGAGGGCAAGGTCACTGATGTAGTTAAAAAAAACTCATTGGTGGTAGAGATTCACCCACGATTCCCTAAGGCTTTGCAGGTTATGCAATTGTCTTGCTGGATCACACCCGTCAGGCTTCTTGGAAGGACTGTCCCAGGGTATTAGAGAGGAGAGCCAGTTAGGTGGACCTTGGTTACAGGAACAATGTGGTTTTGATCCTGATTGTGAAGACTAGAAGAGCTCCTTATTCTCTTGAGGACTGAAAGTAATGTGGGAGTTTGCCCAACTAGCCTAGAAGTGTTTTATGAACTTTGAGATTTCACCATGTTCAACCACATTTCTCATGGTGTCTTTCTTGGGTTTGTTTTGCGAGTATGGTGTATCTGGCCCAGGTTATCCAAACCCTTTACAACCATATCGAGAGTTTGGTTTGGTTTGCTGGCAATAAATCATTACCAGTAGGTATTGGACACAGCCAAGGGGTGGACGGTGTCAGATTAATTTGGTTCTGTTAACTTTATCAAACCACAGTCTCCAGCTTGTACTGGGGCCGTTTGCATGGAGAGAAAGGTCTGAGTGTCCCTCCTGAGATTTTGCTGAATCCTCCTTACACGGCTCAGTTTCTAGGGTCGGGAAATCATTCAAACTACTTCTGTATGATGATCTGGTTTTTAATCAACATGTGGAAACGACACCAAAAAGAAGATTTTTACTGCTCAGAGGGTTAAACAAGACCTAAAAATCTGTTTCCAGTTTATGTTGAATAAATAATGATAAATAAGTTACATTACTTCACTTCAACCACCAGTCACAATCCAAAACAGTGTCAAAAATTTAAAAATAGGAAAAGACATGATGCAGAAGCTGTCAGAATTATTCTACAAAATAAATAAAACATTTACTTAATCTGTAAAAACACATGTATATGAATATGTAACATTTGTAAAAGTCAGTATTTTGGGTCATGGTAGCTATTGTTATTGATTAATTATATTTCAGGAGGTTTGTTTGATTGTACAGATATAGGCAGCTTATTATTCATGTTCCAAAGAATACTTAAATAATACTAAGCTGTCTTACTTTGTCAAAGTTGAATTTCTCTCCATTCTCGTGGACCCAAATCAAGCAGTCAGCGATATCTTGGACCATCCCTAAAACATTCCCCTGTTGAAATCAAATCAAATCAAATCAAATCAAATCAAATCA
>NW_005187483.1:1506729-1520586 GCF_000239375.1 Pundamilia nyererei | reverse complement strand
GTGCTGCTCGTGAAAAAATAAAGGAAAAGTAAAATTAAACACAGAAGAAAGCCGTTGCTTGGGGGAGCTCGCGACGAGGCTGCCATACTCGGCGCCATCTTACAGAAGTAAAAGTGATGAGAGTCAGCCAAGAGTAGTTTAGAAGTTTAATATTTGAATAACCCCCCCGCTTTTACTGTGTTGTTCAGAAGCTCTCACCTTTGGATATGTGCAGTAATCAGGACAAATTACAGTTGCTTTCAGTTCTTCAGCCATCTGCCTGCTCAGTAAACAGTAAGTGGACCTTTCTCCTGAACTCCAAGCACCTCCATAGATAAATATTACAACTGGTGATGGCATATCTTCTAACTTGTCTACATTTGGAGGGTGGTACAAGTCCAGCTTGTTGCCTCTGCGACCAAATGTGATGCCCTATTAAGTGTCCACACAAACAAACTGATTACTGACAAATTTTTCAACAAAACAGGTAGATTTTCTCAGCAAGTTATCCTTAAAATACCTTTTCGTAATACTTAAGGTTCCTCTCATCGTTATACCATGACTTCAGTTGAAAGTAAAGTCTGGCATACCGCAGGTATTTGAGAAGATCCAGCGTAACAAAGCTGAGACGATATATTCGCCTGATTAAGAACACAAACACATAAACAAACATTAAAAACAGACTCTGCTCAATGAGTGGAACAAAAATGCAAAATAAAAACAGAGAACACATCTAAAGTATTTTAAAAGTTACCTTGGATTAAGAGCTTCTATGTACTTCTTATACCCAGGCTTGTCAGGCCAACCATAAATCCACTGGGAGGCTAAACAGATTGTGTACGACAGGCCCACCAACATGACACCCACAGTCACAGACAGTGACATGTAGTATTTTAGATCAGACCTTCAACATGAACATATATCAGGTTAGAATTCATTAAAAGTAATGTCAGATAGTGTTCTTCAAGAGGATATACTGGACAGACTCTTACATTATTTTAGTCTCAGTCTGTCTGTCTTACCTGCAAGCATAGAAAGATTATAAGTAACATAATATAAGCAACAGGAAACAGCATAAATTGTTTTCAGTTACACAACAGGACAAAGATATGATTGTGTCGTTTTCAGAAGCATTTCATATAAAGGCTCATTTTGTAAAGCCCTTTCAGTTGTAACCACTGGTCTAATTTAATTAATGCTTAATACTATTTTAGAACTTGTATAAGTGAGTAATAATTGACAATGTTAAGTCGGAATGCTGCCTTCATCCTGCTCCAGCTTTAGAGAAAAAAGAATTTCTACCAAAGCGCCCTCTAATGGCATGTTTATGCAATAGCGCCACCATTCAGAAAGGCGTGTTTAAAATCTTTTTTTTTAGCCATTTAATAAGTCAGTATATCAAATATATTGAGTGTCACCCACACTGGAACATTAAAATCATATGCCCATTGTATAAACATTAGATCATAGGTTGAAATGCATTGAGAAATACTTCATTTATCAAATGATTTTTACATATAAACTGCTTAAAAGATTTATTAGACCACCACCCAATCCAAAATTAACAGTGTTGGTAATTATGTTTCTGTAATGGTTTATCCACCAGCATGTGCAAGCTATTTAAGTAAAATTATACTTTAATGTTAAAATATAATTATCAATGTTATCGATGAATTTACAAATTTGCTGTTTACTATTAAATAGTATTATTTGTTTTTATTATGATTCCAAATTATAGTTATTTACTTACATACCTGAACAGAAGATAAGTGTATTATTATTATTTTTATATAAGTAAAAATATCAGCACTTTGGTTGACCAGATCCCGCCAAACTGGTTGTTGGGCAGACATGGGGTTTGTTGTGTGGGACAAAGTGGGACATGTCAGCTTTGTAGCTTGAAATGTTCATATCTAAATTTAAAATGATAATAATAAAAAACAAACAAATGGAAAAAACAATTTTACAACACTGGCATTTATCATGTATATGCTAAATATATTATAGTTTCAACTCTCTTGATAGATGACGCCATCAACATGGCCCTACACTTCATCCTGCAGCATCTGGACTCCCCAGGAACCTACGCCAGGATCCTGTTTGTGGACTTCAGCTCTGCCTTCAACACCATCCTTCCAGACCATCTCCGAGACAAGCTTTCCCAGATGAATGTGCCTGATCCCATCTGCCGGTGGATCACTGACTTCCTGACGGACAGGAAGCAGCATGTGAGGCTGGGAAAGAATGTCTCGGACTCCTGGACCATCAGCACCGGCTCCCCTCAGGGCTGTGTTCTTTCTCCTCTGCTCTTCTCCCTGTACACCAACTGCTGCACCTCCACCCACCAGTCTGTCAAGCTAATCAAGTTTGCAGATGACACCACCATTATTGGACTCATCTCGGACGGGGACGAGTCTGCCTACAGGAGGGAGGTTGAACGTCTGGTGTCCTGGTGAAGCCACAACAACCTGGTGCTGAATGCCCAGAAGACAGTGGAGATTATTGTGGACTTCAGGAAGCACACAGCCCCACTCCCCCCCATCATCCTGACTGACACCCCCATCACCTCTGTGGACTCATTCCGCTTCCTGGGTACCACCATCACCCAGGACCTGAAGTGGGAGCCCACCATCACCTCCGTCATCAAGAAAGCCCAGCAGAGGATGTACTTCCTGAGGCAGCTGAAGAAATTCAACCTGCCAACACGGACGATGATGCAGTTCTACACTGCAATCATTGAGTCCATCCTCACCTCCTCCATCACCGTGTGGTACGCTGGAGCCACTATTAGGGACAAACAGAGACTGCAGCGTGTTGTGCGCTCTGCTGAGAAGGTGATTGGCTGCAGACTCCCATCTCTGCAGGACCTGTACACCTCCAGGACACTGCGGCGTGCAGCTCGGATCTCAGCTGACCCTTCTCACCCTGGACACAGTCTGTTTGACCTGCTCCCCTCAGGCAGGAGGCTCCGGTCCATTCGCACCAGAACCTCTCGCCATAAGAACAGTTTCTTCCCCTCTGCTGTTGGACACATGAACAATAACCATATGACTGTCCCCGCCACTAACACATGACCCTACGCTGTGTTCACTGTATCATTCCATGATTGGCACTGATCACCACCTGCACTCATGTATATATCTTTCAACGTAGCACTCTTAATTCTTACTCTCATGTATATATCTCATGTATATCTCATGCACATATCTTTCCACGTAGCACTTTTAATTCTTATCCCTACTTTTATTTTTTCCATGTCTATTTAAGTGCTATTTATGACACCATGTTTGCACTGAAGCACCGCAGCAATTTCCTAGTGTTGTAAACCTGCTCAACATTTGGCAATAAACCCCATTCTGATTCTGATTCTGATAAAAGATGAAGATAAAAGGATGCTTAATGTCGCTCTTATGGTCTCATGTGACAGTCTATACACTTCGTATTCTTTTTAATTTCACCATCGTTGCAGCTGCTAATTGTTTTTTGGTTTTCAGTTCATATGTACTGGTGGATTGGCATACCTGTTTTCCTGATTGTCAGATACCTGTTGTATCTGACAATTTTAACATTTTTGTTACCACCATATTTCCCTCTCTGTGCAAAATTAAAAAATAACTAGCAAAAAAAGAGAAAACCTCTATTTCTTAGAATATACTGACTGCTTCAATTTCTATGTGGTTGTTTCCACTGTATTCAAGACAATGTCTTCTTGGTTCTGACTAGAATTACAATAAATACAAAAAAGCCTTTCCTTCTGAGTAAAAAATAGACTTTACAAAGTGCTTGTCCTGCAGATACAGTCAAAATGTGTGACACTGTCTTTAGATGTGAGACGGGCAGGAGGACAAGGAATAAAAAAATGTTGTGCAGACATCTAATCACCCTAGACAGCTAAGCAAAATTGTGCCCCCTTTTTCTTTCTTTCTTAGAGAGCTTTGACGTAAAGTTAGCAGTACCACTTACTCAACTTGAATCGTGAAGATAATGAAGACAACGGTGTGTCTGTGAAGGTTCTCAGTCATCCAGGTCATCGTAGTCAAAGGAGCTTGCAAAGAAAAGCGTCTGGACTTCTTTAAGTTGCTAGAAGACAACAGTTCTGACAACGGTTTCCTACCGTTTGACTCTTTGTAGCAATAGTATGTTGGTCGCTAATAAGCTAGCATATATCTAGCATATATCTTTATTTAAAAAAGAATAATAATAATAAACGACTATCAAATCAAACATACCAAATAAAAGGGTACTTTCTGTAAAAGGCCGGGCTGTATGTACATCATGTAACTGCAGTGTAGCCGCTTATGAAGCGAGCTTCCAAAGGACCGGTGTTCTGCCCTCTTGTCCTGGGGCTTGTCCTGACAACCAAACACACAAAGATAAATACGGCGAAGTGGAAATAGTCTGCTATTAACTTCCGGTTTTGCGATGATAACCAAAGAGCGTCCGTTGATGTTTGAAAGTACAATTTTATAGTTAATTTGTGACATTGATAACGTTATATGTCAGCAAAATAGAGATAGCAGGTCATTTGTTACTCTAACGTTTTAATTATTTATTTATTTTCTTACACGTGAAGCTTCTTGCATGCATACATTTTTTGACGTACCGATGGCGGACATGGAGGATTTCTATCTCTTCATTGTCAACATCTCTGCAGTGATACTCCGGAAACACATGCTAAAATAGTTTGGTGATAAAATACAATACAATACAATAAAATGTATTTTCTCGAAGCTTTCAGCGGAAGGGCTTTGTTGATCTTTCATAGATTTATTTTATTTTATCTTTTCATAATCCATTTGTTGAGAAGGTCGCTGAGCTGTGATCGAGCGGTGCTACTGTGATTGATTAATGTCAGACCAATACAGTATGTCAACAGTATGCTACCTAAAGGGAAAACGGCGAGGGCATTTACGCATGCGTGTGGCAGAGTAACGGGATTTTATTAGACTCATGATCTGACGGTAAATACGGATTTTATTCTACAGATGGTTCCGGTCAGCTGTTTCACCAGATTTCAGGGTTATATGCTGAAATAGTTTGTATTAATGTAACTCGTGGATACCCCGCCCCCCCGCCCCCCCGCGCGCGCGCGCGCGCGCTTCAACCCATAACACCACACACACTAATTATATTGTTTTTTCTCTCCATTTCAGATACGGGATACGGTGACAGTGATAAAATCTGCCCATATCATTTTAGTGCATTACTTACTCCCCTTAGGCGGTTTTTTGAACTGATAATTTGCGACGATTTTGATAGGATGATTATGGGGCGCCTGGCATTAAAATCTTGACTTGGAGACTTTTTCACAATGAAAATGAAGCTTACAAAGGTATTTCTTTGCTCAAAACTGATATGCCCCTGGTTCCAGTTCCAGTTTGTGTGTTATGGCCAAAATACCAAATCCCACAGCAATCCCACAGCTCTCAGATTACTAAAGAACGTCCATTATAAACATTTTTTTTAAACAGTGTTTTATAACTTCAGTATTTATTGGACGCTATCCAACTCGATGCAGTGCTTTTGACTATACATTATTCCGGAGCCATCACTTCATAATCACATTGCTCTCATTACAACAATTAGAGACCAGTCCATGAATAACTTTATAGTGTATAAAATAGTAGCACTGGCAGTGTATGGCCACCAGGGGGAGGAAGAATTCTGTCACTTCCATCCTGAACTGTTTCATTGATTTTTAACATATTGCTGCTAATTATCGCCCAGACATTATCAAATCTGTTCAAGGACTCTAAAGCTATGCGACAGCAGTGAGTTAAGATGCAAAGATAAAATGCTTTTAGGATCAATATTAGTGGTTTGAACTTTTAAGTACTTCACAAATCTCGGATAGTGATATAATTTATCTGTTCTTGCAGCATTCAATGTATAAAATCAATGAAACCAACTGAAGCCCCAAATGCATTTAAATGATCATGCTATGCTTTGTCAGAAATGCTCTGCGCTAATGTAATATGTCTGTAGTAAATGGTTTGAAAACGTGCAGTCCAGCAGTATAATTATCCCTACAAATGCAACCAATTGTTACACCTCTGTGTTGTATTAATGTCCATCTAGCATATCTAAACCAACATAAATTCTATAAATTCAGGGGTTTTGCTGGCCCTGACCATGGAAAACCTTGGCTTCAGCACTGCCAATTCGTGGAAAGCAGAGCTACATACGAGTACTGTCCAGCCTGAGGGTTATTGTTATAGTTGGCCACACAGAGCGGAGTCTCAAGCCTTGAGTTGACGTGTGGTTCTTCCTCCGTCTGCCACGATGTGGGGAGTCCCAGGTGCTTTTTGTAAAGCCGCAGTGGAAATGAAGCCACTTAGTGAATGTGAGCCATTCAGCTGCACTGAGAGCACAGTCAGCCCATTCTGAATGCTGTGGTAACTATTCACAACATTTTCCTTTTACTGGTTAACAATTGCATTATCCTCAAGAAAGTAATTATTTCATGCAGAGCGATATTAAGATAATAACACCTGACATTCATTCCTGATTCTGTGGGGGAAAGCTGGATTTGATATATTTTAATTTTTTTAAATTTTTGCTGACCTGAATTCAAGGGGAATGTAAAAATGGTGAAACCAGTTGCAAAATGCCAGAGTCATCACTTTTTTTTTCAGATCAAACCAGCTCTGTGATTTCTATGATGGCGCGGGGAGGCACAATGCACCATCTCACTGCATTCCTTCCACAAGAAATTAATACCTCACACCTGTCATGCCACAGAATTACAATTCAGTGCAAAATGCTGAATCTCTACCATCCGCATGGAAACTGCTCTGTAGCAGGAATGTGTAGTCTGCCTCTTTTCCTTTAAATTATATCAGTGCTTTTATTTTCATAAATATTTCTATTGCTGTTTTTGAAATACATAATTGGCGCATTTTTGTTTATCTGTAAATGAAATCTCCAAAGGGAATGAGGAGACAGCTGCTTCGTGACCATGCTGGAGAAGAAGACGTGCTGTTTCCAGGTAACTCAGGTACAGCAACGAGACAGGATGCCAAAATAAAAATGTGATCATCAGATATTTCCACTGCAACTGTCACTGTCTCAGGCACTATTTCACTGCAGGGCAACCTGCACATGGCGAATAAAGCCTTGATTAATTAATTGATTGATTGATCTGTCAGCAGCCCGAGGATTTATGACGTTATGCTTTTGAGTGCCTGTCCAGAGTGTCGCAAAAGCATCGCAAAAATCTCAAGCAGTTTTTAAACGTGTTGTAAAAGCAGGATAGATAAATCTCTAACATTTCAGATGTATAGAGAAAATAATAACCCCATGCATTTTAAAAGACGTGATCAGCTCATTACTGTGACAAGTGCTACCGGTGCTGAGTCATAGTCAGAAGGGTTTGTCCACATTATAACTGGAAAGGCTTGTAGTACTGGATGTACCTTTGAAATCCCATCTGTCCTTTTCACACATGTTCTCACAGTCTATTCACTTCAAATCTAAAAATACATCCAATCACTCTTCTGTATTTGTAGCACATACATTGCTAACACTGATGTTCATTACTGATGACTGACTTTGTGTTTCGATGGAAGGCTACAGCTAATTACTTTTTCTCACAGTGTCACAGCAGTGAAGTTCAGTTTACCGGTTACATTTGAACTAATTTCATATTTTCATGGCAAAACCAGTATTGTGTTTGTCATTGTTGGTGTTCCTCAATAAACAGAAGTTTCTTTGTGTATATGATTGTTTGCACAGGGAGTGTTGGGAGGATTTTCAAAAGATGAGTCACGTGTAAACTAAGTGTCTGAAACATGTAAACTAAACAGGCCATTTTCAAATTTCTTAGCTTATGTCTAAAATATGAAAATAAGAACATTCAATGTGTGCAAATCACCTTAGGGTGAGTTCTAATAATGAAAACAGGACGTTGTTTGTGAACTTCAGTAAAAAAAAAAGAAAAAAGGAGACTAGGGATAACATTTAGTTTTCCTCATTAAATGTTTGTATGTGCGTGTCTCTCTGTGTATATCTTTAGCTGAACTTGTGTTTACTGCTGTAAATTTGGATAAACCAGTATGTTTATATCCCGCCAGTGAACCCTTGCTCTGACCCAGTCCCTTGAGCTCCTAACCGATGTGCGGCACTGAGCCGGGACCCAAACGTGCCACTTCTGTGTTTCTCTCGCTTGCTTTTCCTTCCGAAACGTGCTCTCAGTGGGCTCAGGACCTCCAGACTCAGAGCCATCTTTTCACTGGGATTTCACAAACATGCCAGGGCCCCAAAAGAACATCCCTTTCACAGTGGGAACCATGGAAACTGGCACTGACCATAAGGTCCAGTTTCTAGGTATTCCAGAACCTGGAAATACACCCGGAATCCCACAGACGCCAGACGAGCACTGAAGACAGAGGTGCTGGCATTCATGCACATTTTCAGTGGGCCCTCTGACTGACTGGAGAGAAACAGAGTGACTATTCTTGTCAGATGCATCGGATGAATGTTAACAAGTTTGTGAGGATGCTCAAGACAGCATTCTTCCCAAAGTGTGGGGCCCGCCCCCATTGCAGGGTATGAAAAGGGGGGAAAAAACCCCAAAACCGCTCGGACACTGCTAGCACGGGGCGGCCACAGAAACGCAAAGCAGAAGATGAAGCATAGCTGAATATGTTTCCAAACCAACTTCATTCTAAGCCAAACACTAGAAAATATGGTCTTCCCTTTGGCTTCACCTATACAAGATCCAAGGTAGGTCTCCCCTGCATAATTAGAGTCCCCTGTCAGGAGCAGGCGCTGCTCTACACATCACGGACAAACAGTATCCCACATTCTTGATTTTTAGTTCACAAACACTTGTTGTAATGACTAACTACTCCTGACATTTTGGAGATGTTAGCTCTTTACACAGTAAAGTTACAGCGGGATACAAATAATATCAGGTTGATCCTGCCAGGATCAACCTGATATTCACGGACAAACAGTATCCCACAGTTGTTTATGTTTTTAAACCCATTTTGCACAGAGAGGCATTTTTTGGCAAAAATGTATTGATAGCAATGTTGAATATTATTACACAGGAAAAAACCCCCAACTACACGTAAAATAATCACAGCGTGACGCCTCTGCCTTTGTAAATGGAGGGACAGTAACTGCGTGCATATATGTAAGCCTGTAAAACCTGAAGATAGTCAGATTAACAGTATTTCGTCTCTATCAGCCATTCTGCTATTCATCTCACGGAAACAATAACGTGGCGCATAGCGTGATGTGAAAAAAGGCACATACCTTTGACGTTGGGTGACAAACTCTGTATTCCTCGTCCACACGTAAACGAGTTTTAAAAAATCTCCGTTTTCGGTGATTCAAAGCGCCGTTTACGTGTGGACGAAACAGCTGTCAAAAATACCAGGTGCGGACATAGCATAAAAGAGTTAGCAGTTTACTTTCTTACTACCTGTAATTTATTGCAGATTACTTGTATTTGCTTAATTGTTTACTAAATGTCTGAGGTGGGAAATAAACCGCAATGGAGCAAAAGAAGGGTGTGTGTGGTTGGAGGATGTGTTTGTGCGTGTGCGTGCACGCGCGCAGGGGGCGGGGGCGCGAACATTTTTCTTGTAAAACAAAGGGGGGCCTAGCAAAAAAAAGTTTGGGAACCACTGCTTTAGAAAAAGAATGCCGAGGGTTGCCAGAAAGAAAGAAAAGTATTTGATGGGGAAACTGGCAAAGAAAATAAACGATGTGTGGCCATGCACGTGTCTGTGTGCACAGCCTCGGGGAACTTCAGTTGGTCCTTCCGCCTGTACAGTTTGGTCTTTATATAGTCCCAGATCGGCGTAGAGACCGAAGAGTCGAGTGTCAGTGCGTCATGCCTCTTTCCTTCACCGACTGAGCTAACAGGAGGTTAAAAAAAACCTTAGAAACTGCTTGTAAAGCAGTGCATCTTAACCATGGAAGTATCTGTTGCATAACAAGCTAGATGGATGTCAAGTCATTACATGAAAAAAATGAAAACAAAAAAGATAATTTTGCACAAGCTGGGCTGACAAAGCCCTGACTCAAGCGCTGAGGGGAAACTTTATTAGTGTGTAATGTGATGGTCCACTTGCATTCACACCTGTTTTCCTCACTTACTGTAAGCTCTCACAGTCTTCACGAAAAAGTAAAGCTGCTGCAAATAAAAACAGTGACTGCGCGCCATAAATAAGCCACTACAGTCAGTTGGGTTGTTTATAGGTTTAAGATCACAGGTCTGCTCTGTGCTCAAACTGAAACATGTCTCGCATGTTTTATTTTAAAAATAAAAAAAATGATGACCCCGCTGCTTGCTTCATTATACTGGGAATAAATCCAGCCCCTTTCCTCACCCCACCAAGACACTGCCAGCATTTCTGAGAGATTTAGTTTTACACACTCACACTGGGTTTAATAATAATTTGAGAAAATCAAAAGGATAACTTGGCTTGTTTACAATTCAGGACCTTATGTTTCTCTCCATGCAGTGTGAAGCTATGATAATCCTTTCCACAACCTGTACCAGTATCAGATCCTGGACTGGAATATATAAACATTGGTTCTCACTCTCGGCTAAGCTAATGTATTTAAGAGTTTTTTTGTGAATATAATTTGTCTTTAAATACCGGTTTTACGTCCAGAAAAAACACTTTGGGCTTGGCTAGCAAATGGCCTCAAATCCAGTAATTTATTCAAACCATACTGACTGCTTCTCTGGGGTAGTGACTAATTACTTAGACCTCCTTGTCAGCAATATCAAATCATCTGCAATTATTTTCAACCAGCATTTGAATTTTGAATCTCTCTTCTCTAGGCTCATCCAGCTTTGTTTCTTTCATCTAAGTAATAATAAAGTTAGACCTTTTCTCCTGTCTCAATTACTTTAAACAATTCTTCGTGTGCACCTCTCTGTCCTCGTTAGCCTGTCTTCATTTGGTTCACAATGCAGCAGCTAAGATGAATTTAAAAGTTGTATTATTATGTGTAAAACCCTACATGGTAGCAGACCTGCTGAGGCTTCACTTCAATCGAGCCTTTGAGGTCGTGGCTCTTAAACTTGGGAACAGCCTCTGTCAGCCCATTGGGTTGGCTGAATCAGTGGTTTATTTTAAATAGCTGCCAGCTTTTCCTTATTTCTGGATATAGTTCATAGCAAATGTGCATATGGAAGTGTGTCTCAATAAAAGAATGCAGTACCATATGCCTGACTGTGTGTTTGTATGTTCAGATATGAACACTTATTTTTAATGTGTTTTATCCAGACTGTCCAGCACTTTGTGACCATTTTAAAGTGCTAAACAAATAAAGTTATTATTACTAAATGTTGATCAGTCAAGTAGATTCCTTGTTGAACCACAAAGGAACAGAAACCTTAGGGAGGTGCACAGAAGGAGCAAGTTAATGACTCCATCACGGTACTCGTTAATCAACTGTACATCACTATGGCAAAGGCAGGTCAACAATGAGAGGCAGCGCTAGCAATTCACTGACTGTGTACTGCCTCAGGTGTGCCGACATTTAGATACATGAAATCCCTTCAGAGTAGAGAAGAAACTCAGCAACTCATTAAAAATGAACAACTCTGATTAAAAGATACAGCTTTTAATCAAAGTTTCAAGTGATAAAAAAATGTAAACAGCCTCAACCACAAGTATGAATGTTTGTAATTGCACTGCACTGGAAGAAAACGATAGCACAACGGGGAAACGAGAAGTGGCTCTTGCAAGCAGGTTTGTATAGTCGGTTGGTGAGCGACAGGCTGGCGTTTGTGGCAATTAGAAGGTGTGGAAGTGGATGTGAAGAACCTTTGGTGATATTTACAAAATGGGAGGAACTGCATTGTTGATCGTCAGCTGAGGGTTCAATCTCGATATAATAGGAAACCAATTTGCAGGATAAATTATGCTCCACAAGCTGACCGTATCTGATATGACTGTTAGGCAACACATCAGACCGGCTCGTGTTGTGCATACATTGCTAATATGAACACTATCAGAAGCGTTCATAAAATTGCTGTAACCTAAAGGGCCAGCGTGACCCAACTTCTCACCCTTATGGACCTGATATGTCAGTGGTGAATGTGCCACTGTGCATATATGACGAGCCAAGTTGGCCAAACACTGAGATACATTAGAAATAAATGATATTAAATAACCAATACTACCTCAGACCAACATGTCTGGGTGCATTTTATGCCAGAACAGACTCATCATGTGCACAACTTTCCTGATGTGGATGATCATCTATGAAAAGGCCAGGTCTCAGTTTACCCATTAGTTATAGTTCTATAACTCCTGCCTGTTTAGGAAAACCTGCATGTTTATAAACCTACTTGTGAAACAGTTCCTGCTACTGTAGGTGTCCCAAGGCTTCAGTGACGCACACATGCACAGACTTGTGATCTTAAAGCAATACCAGGTAAGCTGCAACTTCTAGTAATACTGCACTAATGATTACTGCACTAGCGTACTTATAGGTCAGAAAATACACATTGATCCAATTCGCAAGAGGGATAATAGATTATAGATGCTTCATTTTCCTATGGAGGTCCAGTTCTCTAGATCAGTAGGTAAAACAAATCTACACCATTTATTTAACAGAAAGACAATGTGTAGCAGATCAAAGGGCAAATGCTTCAATATCAGTATAATGCAAAACATCAGCCACTGGATCATTTCATCTTTGTGTTAATATTTTGAGTTCTATTAACAAAGATAAAACTAAACAATTAAGACTATTTTCTGACTCACTAAATGTTTCTGTTTTTAATTAATCCAGCAAGTTTCACTACAGCACCATCTGTGAACTGCTCTGATATTCTCACTGCAGGCACTGCCCATACTGTAGAGAATGATATAACCCGATTCATGTTAACACCATTGTACACTTGTTGTGTTATTAACTATGTGAAACACATAAAGGTACTTAGAAGCAGCTCTGTAACATTCTCACTCCTAATTAACTAGAACATTACCAAGCACAGGACTCAATAACGCTCCCTTTAATGTGTGGCCTTGAGTAATTGTGTAAAATTCCAAAGCTCTGAGAAACCTCTGGAAATGTCACAGTGAGTTCACTTCCCAGATTAAATAGTTACCTGCATGTTTTTTAAATGTTTTGCAACATTCTTATCTAAGATTACAAGGCATGTTAATCTGGAGGCTGCGGGTAAGTATCACTACTTTCCTTGTAGTTCTTTGGGATGTTTTTAAATGTTTACAGACAGGTTTTTATAAAAATAACAAAATCACAAATGTACAAAAAAACAAAAAGAAAGTGGTGAAGAAAAAAAATGAAGAGATCAAAGATGGGTGTAACCTGTGTTTTTGTAAAGACAGGAAGGTAGAAAGAGGCCCGTGTGGCTTCTTTCTACATTTTTTTCTCCTCGTGAATCCATCTGGGGTGTAAACACAATGTTTATGTGTTGTGCATATCTGTGTGCGTTACTGAAACAAAATATTTATTGGAGATGCTTGCTGTACGAACAACTGAGGCACATTTGAGTACTTTGACGTGTGTCTATGCGGTATGTCACAATTGTCAATCAAAACGGAGTTGCAGTCAAAAAAATTTCATCGCATGTGATTAAGATGAGATTTCAGGATGAGTTTGACGATGGATGCTGAAGAGACTGGTTCTTGCCTGGTTCAGCTTGCAGGTGAAACATGCTCTCGACCCTCTTCAGTTTGTTTACAAGCCTCTTGTGGGGATGGATGATGCTGTTAGCTGTCTTCTGCAGCAAACTCACTCACTATCAGAGAGGCCACCTGCAGAAGTTCTCTGATGACACATCTATCTATCTATCTATCTATCTATCTATCTATCTATCTATCTATCTATCTATCTATCTATCTATCTATCTATCTATCTATCTATCTATCTATCTAT
>NW_005187483.1:1504507-1505590 GCF_000239375.1 Pundamilia nyererei | reverse complement strand
TGCTTTTGCAGGCTATCCACTAGGTTTTGCAGTTTGCACTAATTGTTTTGGGAAATGCACTAACTGCTGTGCAAATGTTAATGGTGTTCTGAGAAACGCACCAAAGCGACTGAGAAAAACTGTAAATATGGAGAAATAATACAATGAAAACAAAGTTTGAATATCAATTATAAATTAAATGTAAATGAAAAAAGAAATATTTATACGAGCTTATTTGAGGTGTTTGCATTGCCACTCATTTGATTTGTTTATTATTTTATCAAAGGCCATCTTCTTTCTTTGGATGCTCCCTTTAGGGGTCACCACAGCGTCTCACCCTATCTTTAGCGTACTCCTGTCACACCAGGCCTCTGCATGTCCTCCATTACCACATCCATGAAGGTCCTCTGTGGTTTTTGTCTTGTACCCCCTGCCTGGGATTTCCATCTTTACAGTTTTTCTCAGTCGCTTTGGTGCGTTCCTCAGAACACCATTAACATTTGCACAGCAGTTAGTGCATTTCCCAAACCAATTAGTGCAAACTGCAAAACCTAGTGGATAGCCTGCAAAAGCACGTCACATGCACAGAATTGATTATCCATACCTCAAAAGCAAGTATCCATGTCAATGAAACTGTCAGTGCCATCAAAATGAAAAGTCTTGACATCATCTTTATGAACAAGATAGTCAAATGGCATTGTCATGTTTCACACTATGACAGTTTATAATTTCAGTGTTTCCCATTGCAAAAACAATTGGTGACACCTGAAAATGCTGACGACAGCACTATGGCCTACCTGTACAGCCATCTGAAATGTGCAGTAAAGTCACTGTAGATGTTATGGGAGTAACTGAGACACTGAATACGTACGTTTCACATTTCCATTGTGTAGAAGTGTTTGTAATCCTACAGAATTGTGCAAAAGAAAAATATGCTACACTTGTTCACTGTAGAATACATGTAAACATAAAATCACCCATTTGGTAGAGCTGTGCACTAATGTGAACAATAAACAGCACATGTAACAGTACAGTAAATCATTCTGGCACATCCAGACGTTCCTGTCTGTCTGGCCACATATTTTCATCTACATCACAACAGAT
>NW_005187483.1:1487703-1502753 GCF_000239375.1 Pundamilia nyererei | reverse complement strand
CATGACATAAGCAAATGGAAATGTCAGAAAGCAGCAGGGAAATGTATGGAAGCAACTGATTCATGTCCAAAATCATTTGCAGTTTGTTCAGAGAGAGGAGAAATTGCTACTATGATGTGCACAAATGACTGAGTGTTGTGGAGGTTGAACTAATAGTTATGAGAATTTCAATTCTGATCTGAGAAACGCACCAAAGCAACTGAGAAAAACTGTAATATCTTTTGTCTAGTATAACCACTATCCTTCCTGTGCACGTGTCCAAACCCTTTCAACTCTGCCTCTCTAAACTTTGCTTCCAGTTATTTTGACCTTCAGTTGACACACATCCAGCACAGCTTAGCCTTTTGATAAAATATCCCCTTTGCCCCATTTATAATTTTGAACTTCGGTCATTAACGAGACCATTTTGAGGTCCCCACTTACCTTTCACTCACTTGAACTGTGCTGGATGTGTGTCAGCTAAAGGCCACTAAAAAGTAAATGTGAAATGGGATCAACTCCATGTCTCTGTCATCTCAACTCTCCCAATGTGGCTTAACTGTCACTGTTATAGCAACATTTTTTCAACAATTCCTTTATCGCAGTCAGTGAAATCTTCCCAGTTTAACTGATGGAAATATATCACTACACATAATACAAGCCTGCAGAATGGGTTGTTTTTTCACAGGTGGAAAAATAAATGAAAAACAAAGATCTGAAACCAAAATGTTTCAATTTCTTTTTAAAGGTGATACAAGACAGGAACGTTCAGTCGGATTCCACATCCCCATCACAGGTGCACTTGTGAAGTGCCAGTGGAGGTGGTGTGAACATGGGGAGAGGAACAAACGCACTGTAAAACAAATCAAAAGAAATAACTACAGTCCTACTCTATACTATTACCACCACTGTGGTGGACAGTGTCGCTGTCCCTCACAGCAGGATCTTAAAGGATCTTAAAGCACCATTATAAGCTTGATCCTGCAACACGGAAACTTTGGCGGACTCTGGGGAACTTTGCTGAAAGATTCACAGTGATAAGATGTCCAGACAGATCAGAAGGAACAGTAAATATGAACTCGTCCAGACAACTGTTAGTTTGCCAAGACCAGTAGTTCATTTACTCTGCGATCAGTCATTATGCCCTTTGTTTTTATTATGTGACTGCCACTCTCACTTTGCATTTATTATGAACTTTCCAGACCACTGTGTGCATGCAAATGTTGTTCCACAACAAAAAAATGTCCAAAGGAGCATCTAGGCAGAACAATTTAAGCTTCTGCATGACTATGCTAAACCTCCCTAAAAGATTTCAATTATTATGTTTGATTGCACCTCTTGTTCTGACTGCACATGACAGACATTTACCTCAGTTTGATTTTAGCTTCATTACATCTTACTCAACCATTACATCCTTTCCATTCCTGCAGAGGTTTACTCACCCAGAACAATCAGCACAATGAAGTTGTGTTAGAAAAACCTGTATAACTGTATTAGGCTTTTAACACCTTTTTTTTAGGTCTTTTTTTCTTGTTTCAAACCCAAAGTTGGAAACTTAAAAAAGGGGCTTTTCTCGGCAGCATCACGTGATCAAATTGTCATTCACATTAGGTCATCTCTTGTTGGTAGAAACAGTACACCTCGTCGATCTGGAAGAACTCCGCCCCAGCCCATCACCTGATCCTTCTTCCTGCCCAACTGCCGCTCGTTCTCTCCATTTCACCATGTGTGCACCACTCCCTTCCTTTGAATTATTTGTTTCTTAACTGTCAATGATTTCCAGTCGGCCCCTCTGAATTATGTAATCTGTGTTCTGGGAACATTTTAAAGAACTAATTTGAAATATTATTGTTGTTTCGAAAAACTACGAGATGCTAGGCTGATGATTTCTTTTTTAATTTCTTTAATTTACTTGAATATAAAAGTTTACCTCCAGACAATAGACATGAGCGCTTGGAACTATATTAAAAGGAATTCTAAGTCCAGCTATTGTCTGCAACCACATGAGGACAATGATGACGCTGTTGTCTCAACTGTGGTGTCGATTTCTGAGAATTTAACAGTGATATTAGCAAGATGGGTTTTTTTCTACACATAACATCTCAGAAATGCTGGAGGAGCTTGAAGTTTCACAAAATTAAAAACAAAAGTGTATAAATATTTCCAAAGAGGGATTAATCGATATGGGCAGATTAAAGGTTTAATGAACACAGTAATCATCATAACAAGAAAAACCACAAGAACCACACCATGTAAATTGAAATCAATAGTTTCAGGCTGGTCTTATCCAGAGTGTCAAGTACAAAAGCAAAGCTGTGTATTATTCATCTCTGATATGTGTTGTAGTACAACGGCTCAATACAGTGGTGCAGCTGTTGTTGGGGACTTCCTGACTTCCAACTGGTGAGAGGTGGCGTGATGTGGATGAGGTGACTGCAGTGTGTGTATGTGTGTGTGTGTCTGTGTGTTTGTTTGGAGTTAGCTGGAGTTTTCAGACGGGCTTTGCATTATCTAATTAAAGGGCAGACAGAGACAGTGGTGTGATATCAAGCCTATCTTTCAGATAGGCTTGATATCTTTTTGTCGCACAGAACAAAAGTGTAAGCCAGAACAGTCTGATCTGATGAGTACATTCCTTTCTGCTGCGGTTACTGCCTTCACTATATTACTGAGGACAAATTAACTTATAAAAGTCTGCAGTGTAATTATTAAATTCATCATCTTTTTTTCTGTCTACCTATATCTTGCTTATCTTTAATAACGGAGACATACTGTTATCGGAAATTCAAGCAGAACCCAAATGCAGACAAAAAAGGCTGACTGCAAGGTTGGAAAGTGATAAGCTTTCTTTTTTAAAGTACAGAATAGATAATAACATGTTTATGGAAGGTTAAGCTGACTTATATCACCAGATGATTATTCAGCGACGTGTTACACGTCCGAGGATGCTACAGGAATGTGTTACGAGGTCAGTGAGGGAGGAACAAACCGATAACAAGCAACAAGGTAAGCACTGAATAAGAACACAGAATATTAAACAAATAATGAACCAAGCAGCAGCTGCTGGGGCTGAAAAAGTGAAGCCATTCAGTTGAAGTGTCAAAAACTGCAGTGGATACATGGCTGAATCTAAAAATGAGTCCGTTTCTGTTTCCGTTTTGCTTGGTGAAATTCTGCTGCTGCATTAGTATGTTACTTAGCACTAATTAGCAGTTATTTAGTGTTTGTGGATTGTGGAATGTTCTAACCTTAGCTGATTACGCCATTAATTACATTGTTCATTTATATTCACTGTGAAAGGAGACACATGAGCAAAGTTTTCAAACAATTTAATCACACAATACACTGTAAAACCCAACAGTGCATCTTACTAAAAGAAGTAAGTTGTTCTTACTCAGTTCTGAAAAATAGTTAAAGTAACTTTCATGAAGTGTGTTAGGTAGACCCAAAAGTATACATATGATATAATAACTTTATTGTAATAAGTACACATTATGTTTTTGTAACGTTTTAAGTACTGTTGCTTTAAACTGTTTAAGTTGTGCTAATTCATTTGTATTAGTCATCATCCACAGCCCTGCCCCCAGTGTTTTGCCTGGACTTGTCGGCCATGAGACAGGAGCCTCGTCAAGAGAGTGGAAAGTACAAGATAAAGTTACTTTTATGTTTTTTTGTTAATGCTTACTTCTAGCATACAAAACGTACATTTATCATACTACTTTGTTGTAGTAGCTCGTAACTTAGCTTGCCAGCACACAATTCCCGCCTAGCGCTGTATGAAGTCTGCCTTCACAATTTAAAAAATTAACGGTTGGTGGCTTGTTTCAATCAATAGTTGGTAAGTAGTCTAATTTTTGCAAACTGCATGCCACAAAACCTTTGGTAAAATCAGTGTTTAGGCTTTTCTGAATCTGACCTTTATCAAGTTCAAATGTAGCCTACTTTTGACACAGTGAAAATGGTAGAAAATTTATTTAGTGTTAATTTTAAGAGTTTAACGGACAAGTTCGCCTTCAGAAATTTTGAATATGATGGTTAGTGGCATTTTAGTCGTGAAATAATTTACCTTTTCAAAGCTGCACTGCACCAAAAAACGTTTCTGACTCTGTACTTTCCAAGGGTTAGCCTATTGTGTACTTCACTTGTGTAAAATTGCTTTATTATTTTATAACGTATAGAGTAGTTGACCAACCTGAATTGAAAATGAACTGTAGTGCAAGAATAAATCTTACTGTTTTCCAAGCTTGTGTTATTCAGATTGACTGTTTTTAAGTGAAGTAAAAGTCTAAAAGTAAAAACTGTCCTGCTAGCTTTCTGTCCTCATGGCTTTGTGTTATTACAGTCTGACGATTGAAGGAGCAGTAGCATGCCGAGAGATCATCCAGCACTGCACTAAAGACAGCCAGTAAAGGTGATTTTAAAACGATTTGGTATCAAAATGTGGAATTGCAAGTTGTGTAGTTTGTCTAGTTTTTCTACTGCCATAAAAGTCATGTCATTGAAGCATTATCGGCTCAACCATGGTTAGTACTCCACAATTTCACCCTTACCCTGTCTCTACAACACATGCATGTGTACATTTAATACATTTAATTCATTAAAGATACACATGTCAACAATGCACACTCCCACGCAAAGAAAAGATGGTTCTTATCTAGATTTGAATAATTATGGATTTTGTTGCTCTATGTGTCATTTTAAGCAGCCATTTATTCAAAGCCAAATGTTTATCCATCTGAGGGGGCATTTAAATTGAAAAGAAACTGTTCCATGTCCTTTCAAGAACTGCAATTTTAAAACCAATGTATACTCAACCTTCAATGCCCACAAATGCAGAGACCACCAAAATTCAACAAGTTACAGTGAAAGCATTGTGCAAAGTGTTATAAATGTAGAAAAAAAAAATGCAACTTGATTCAATAGAGTCATCAGATGACAATCAAGTGGCATCCACCAGTGAAATCAGTGGAATTGAGGGTTTAGAAGAGCAGTTGCAATACAATCTGGCTGGATTTTTCTTGAAAATGCAGACCCTTCTCCATGTGTCCCAGAGAGCAACACAGGAGATTATTGAGCATATTGATCAGTTGTTTTTGTTATCACAACCTTTGGTTAGAAAATCAGTTGTAGATATACTGAAAAAGCACAACTGTACATATACGGACAAACTGGTGGATGAGATTTGTCAGGCAGTTTCTGATAGTAATGTTTTACATAAATGTGTCACATCTGAAGGACCACTATCTACAGCAAAGAGGAGGAAATCATATTATGAAGAAAATTTTCCATATGTCAAACCTGTGGAGTATTTAATTGAATCGTCAAAGCACACTTATATGTATGTGCCTATTCTCACATCTTTGCAATTGTTGTTGAAAAAAAATGATGTGCTTGAAGAAATTAAACAAGCACCCACACAGATTCCTGGACATTTCATGTCATTTTGTGATGGATCCTACTACCAGGAAAATGTTCTACTGTCACAAGAGGGACAGAAATTGTCAATGATACTTTATGTGGATGATTTTGATCACAAACCCACTTGGTACCTCAAAGAAAATACATAAAGTATTTGCAATTTATTGGACACTGGAAAACTTTCCAGTTAAATCTCGTTCTGCTCTACACTGCACTCAGCTTGCTCTGCTGTGCAATTCCAATGATGTACGCTAGTTTGGGTGTAAGGAAATGCTGTCACCATTCTTAAATGATCTGAAAACTCTTGAAGAAGTAAGTGTCTACATTGAGACTCTTGGTGAATGTCTTAAAGGCACTGTCTACTCTGTTGTGGCAGACAACCTTCTGCCCATGGACTTGCTGGTTTCAATGAGAGTTTCAGGTCTACATATTTCTGTAGGTTTTGTCATGCCACCCAAACAGAAATGCAAACAGAAAATGCTGTTACAGGGAATTATGTAATGAGAACAAAAGATGCTCATGATAATTATTGTGCAAGAGCTTCAGAATGATGACATTAAGGAAAACTATGGTGTTAAAAACACCTGTGTTCCTTCTGACCATCTCTCTTTCTTTCATCCTGTCACAGGCTTCCCACCTGACTTCCTACACGACCTGTTTGAAGGTGTTGTTTCAGTGGAGTTGGCACATTGTTTAAAGGTTTGATTTCTAAGAGATATTTTAACTTAGAAGACTTAAACAGAGCAATTCTGTGCTTTCCATACCAACATTCTGACAAAGTTAATCACCCTCATCCAATAACCTCAAATTTTGCCAGGCGAGGGACCATGGCCAGCACTCTTTCATGAGACACAGGTAAGTACAACTACGTATATAACATTTGCTGCTCATATAGTATGCTGTGTTTTGCTTATAATATTTTTGGAATTATCTTCAGCTCTACTTTGAATTTCATCGGATCACCAGTCAGAATCTGCCACATGTGTTTTATGCTGCGCTGGATGATTATGCTCCTCAGCTGATTGGACTTTACAAAAAGAGGAAAACTGGACGGGTCGGTGAAAGGATGGAGCAGCTTTTGTTGGCATATGGAAAACAGGTATTTAAAAAAATACTAATTATTATTCTGCTTGCTTGGCAGTTGCCATTGCTATCTATCTATCTATCTATTTATCTATTTATCTATTAGGACACAAACGACATCTATGCAACTAGAACAGCAGTTCTGGCCGGCCTACCAATGTACCTCAAGGAGGATTCTTCAGAGATTTTCAAAACATGCAAGGTACTTTGGTATTACAATAATTTGCACATTTGAATTTAAAAAAGGTTGAAAGGAGTTTATAAGTCATCTGGACTTGGGTTGAAAGTTGAAGACGTGAAGTTGAATGACCTATGAACTTCTTTCATCCTTGATTTGACTGGATGAATGAAAAATGAACCTTCACTGTCAACTTAAAACATGTTATGATATATAGAATTTGAAAAACTGAAGAAAGGTGCCTGACCATTTGTATTTATGCATTTAACAGAGATATTACAGATGAATAATTGTGCACCCTGTATTATATCTTAGGGTGAAATTGAGTTCTATGAAGCCACAATTGCTCTGGTTGCTGATGTCGATGAAGAGGAGGTGCCTGGAGGAGTTCCTTTCTCACCACGCCAAGTGTTCATAGAACTTGAAGATCAGGTTGTTATGACTCATCACTCATGGACTGATGGCCTGGTGTCTTTGTTTGGGCTCATCTATGCTCTGCATCTGAGCTATCCTAAGAAGTATACTGGCTTTTTTGAGTTCATTCAAGTTGTGTTGCTGAAGCTAGACGATGAGAGAAAGCAACTAAAACCAAAATTGCAGACACTAAAAAATGGGCTTGTGCAGATGATGTTTGTTTTTCACTGGTCACTATATTCGTGCTTTTTCAGTTATCTGTGAATGGCTTCAATAGTTTTATTTGTTCTGGGTAATTAGCTTTCTAAAAGGCAATGTGGAGAAAGCTAAGAATAAGGGGAAAATCCATATTTGACGTTTTGTTTGTGATTGAAAAAAATCTTCACATAGTGTGTAATCTTAAGCTTATTTCTAAGAATATATTTTAGTTACATGGAAATCTTTTGCGAGATAACTGATAATTAGTCAATATGTACAGTATACTTTCATGCTTTATTTTTTAATTGTTGTGATGAGTGCCAGTTCACTTGATTCGAGGTCTGGGCAAAACTGTTGCGAAGCCACAAATAGCTTTGAGAATACTTTTTGTTAGTGACATCCTTAGTTCAGCTGTTTTCTATAGTTGCATTGCTGTAGTGCATGTGATTTCATTATTATACTAAATGTTACTTAAAATTGTATTGTGATTGTTATGGCTCTAATTGCCTCTAGACTATTGTTTTTTATGATGTACACCTATGTATCAGGTCTACATGACTAAATTTGTGTTTTGTACATTTAATCGATTTTCAAAATGCTACAAAAAACATTCAAAATTGCCTAAAAGCGCAAGTTTTAAAATGCCTAATTATTTGTTATTTGATAATGGCTTTAGCAGTCATAGGTTATGACTGAAAGTATGGTTGTATTCATTCTGTATTTTCTCTGCAGTTAAAGTTAATAAAAACTGAATGGAAAGAATAATAGCTTGGTTTTGTGTTAATAGTACTTGAACCATTTGGTGCAATCGGTTTCCCCAATTGGATTAAGTTGTTTGAATACAACTATTTAAGTTAATTTAACTTAATTTGAATATGAGCATGTAACACTTTAAATAGGTTTGAATAAATACAGCATCTTAGTACAAGAAATTTAATGGTTTAAGTTAAAACATACTAAATACAATGAGTAAATAAACATAATGCATTTGAGTTACATTATCATATTTGCTTTGGGTTCTCGGGACTCTAATAAAGTACTTAAATAACCCAAAACTGTTTAAGTTAGAAAACTTGAATCAATTGGTGCAATCGGTTTCCCCAAATCATTTGAGTTAACTTAACTTGTCAGGTTTTACAGTGTAGAACAAGGAACTATAGACAATGATATAGAAGAGTACGAGAAAATAGAAGGAAATTAACCCATTAAATTTGATAAAGTTTTAATAATGCGTCGGGTAGGTTCCTCCGGGAAAATTTGTAGACATACAAATAACCACGAAGGGACTCGAACCCTCAATCTTCTGATCCGAAGTCAGACGCCTTATCCATTAGGCCACGTGGTCTTCTATGGGTCACGGGCTCTTCAATTAGACCAGGTGGTCATTAACACAAAAACAAAGGATGGCTGACTGTAACACCTCTAGCTATTGTGTGTTTATATATATTAATGCATTTCATGCCTCTACAAGAGAATTCTTTTTTTTAATACACTGTCTTATATTTTATATTTGAATGCTCTCTTTTTAGCGCAACTAAGTCAGTTCCTGCAAGAGCTGAGCTGATAGCCTGAGCATGGTTGTTCCATCCCTTTAGTGCTGCATTTTTCCTGTTTGTCTTTAGTCTCCCCAGGAAGAGGACAGGAAGTTGATTGGGGAAAAGGATGTTTGAGCTTTCTCAGCTGTGTTTCAGGTGATCTAAAACCAAAGTGACCGTCCTTTGGTCCACATGGCAAATGTCACCTTTCCTTCAGGCGGAAGTAGCCAGGCTTTGTTTACCATGCAGTTATTGTGAAATTCCTCTCCTGTGTATTATAGCACTGAAGAAAACACCAGGAGCTCAAAGTGCATGCATTAACCTTAATGAGGTCTGTGTGTTTGCATTCTGGTTAGATCTACATGTATGTGATAGTGCATGACGCAAGAATGAACTCTACACTCCATATAAACCCTCTCAGTTTATCTCATTCACTTTACACTTGCAGCCTATGTTGGCATCTCTAAACACGTGGTGACATTTGTAAAATCAACATTAAAAGGATAATACTTCAAAAGTAACTGGTAACATTCTTTAACATTCTGAATGTTCACAGGTTTGTGGTTGTATGTGTGAATGTGTGCTGAAAGATTTTTTATTATTTTTTTTGCTGCACATGAAGATCCAGTGTTACTCGCTCTGCCACTATTTTCAGTCTTTCGTTCCAGTTAAACATTTGGTAACTTTTTTTACTCATGACTTCGAGATATTTCTGTCATTTACAAGCAGTACCTCTACAGGAATGGAAAATAAAGCCAATGCGGACATGCCAGAAACTACTTCCTCTAGAGGTGTTCAAGCATGCTAACAGATGCAGCTGGTCTGCTAGCCCTGATCTCTGATAACTGGAGTCACTGAACTGGATCCCCATTTCGGATCATCTCGTTTTGGAGCAGTTCCTTTGAATTATCTGACATCTGATATGACTTGCTGTGAGTCAGCCTGTCTAAAACATTTGCATTTTATTTTGATTTGTTTCTGTTTCAAATGACATAAAACTCTGTATACATATAAACTTGTAGTGTTTCACTAAACAGGGTGGATCAGTTACATTCTGTGGATTTCCAAAGAAGCCAGAACATTTATGACAATCAAGTTTTTTTTTACATGTTGTTACTACTTGAGTATTTTGACTATTGTTTCTTCTCCATGCAGCTAGGAAGATGGCAAAGTTAGACTAATTCAGTAGGCATTCCAGTAATGCCTATTACTTCCCCCCCCCCAACCCTTTAAAATGTTTTAAAATGTTAGCAACTTACTAATTGGCCATTATCAATTATAATAATCCCCATATTCACACATATCACACAACAACAACATATCATTTGCATTATCTGGGAAGCTTTCTGTTAATCGTTAATTAGAAAAGGGTGTTTATTTTCTGTATCTGTGGAAGTGATTAGAACTGTTAATCGCCATTCAACGGCATGATAAGGACTGAAGCACTGGTTGTGTATTGACCTACAGCTACACTAGCAGATAGGAGTGACAGGGTCTAAGTACCTGATGCAACTTCAAACTAAAGTGGCCCCTTTCATGACAAAAGGCTTTTCTGAATAGAGCTTTGACACCTTATTGTGTGTTTGTTTGCATTCTTGGACAAGCTAAGACATCTTCCTGCAATACTGGCTCCCGAAGTGGATCCAAAGGGCTGTGAAGTCCAAGTCTGTGACTGAATTGCTCTCAAACAATAATTTCTGACGTCATTCAGTGTGTTTAAGGGTCTCCCCATTGTAAATGAATAAAATGCTGAATGAAGTTCAGTTTCCTGACTCGTTATCCCACCTAAGCAGCTGTGAGTGTAACTTTATTTCCTTACTATGTTTCTTTTGTTGCATACATGGGGCTTTCACAGTAAAGATGGATGTAATGCTAAAGTAATGCTTTAATCATGTAAGAACATTTCCTTCTGGGCATGCAGAAAGCTCAGCTAGTCCCCTTTCCGCTTGCCCAGAAGGAAAGCTGCAAATAGCTGATCCTTTTCGTACTGCTTTTTTTTTTTTTTTTAGCACCATCTGTTTGTTGAAGTGTGTGTTCGTGTGTGAAATGTGGGGATCATTCATATGCAGAGATCGGCAGCAGCAGGCTGTCTAACTGTGCTGTCTAGCTCCCCCTGAAAGGTCCTGCAGCTCTCTCTAAACTTCAGATGACATCCTGACATCAAACACTCTTCGCATTTTCACACATAGGTGTGTTGATGTTTGAATCACTGGGTATGAATGCTACACTACAGGACATGTTTGCCTGCACGAGCAAAGTCCTTGTAAAGACATCCTGTTTGTGTGGGCTTCTTGTGTATCATGGGAAATACCCTAGACCAAGATGTGTGTAAAACAGTGATTTTCTTTGGTAACTTGAGGAGGGGGGCAATAAACCTAATTATGGATTATTTCAAGGGTTATCTTTTCAGATTAGGGTGTGTTTATTATCTAATAAAAATAAGCCTTGGGTAAATTTGAGCCTATGCTTCAGTGTTCGCTTTCAGTTTTGAAGGAAACATTGATGTTTGATAGCATGGCTTCAGGCAAGTAAATTTTTTCTTTGCAACTGTTGGCATGATTCAGCTTGCATTGAAGATTGTGTTATTTCAGACCCATTTTACAAGCATCTTGGAGAAGATCCATCTGAAGTGGACTATGTTCCTGTTGCTTTTGAGACATAGTCCACTTCAGAGTCTTCATGTGTGAAGCATGGTCGGACAAGCTTCACTTTTTAAGGATGTGAAGCCTTCATAGACATGTCAGGAAGTCTGAAAATCTGCAAACCTGTGGTTTAAGTTCTTCCCCTAACCTGAAGTTACCCAAAATGCATATATTGCTACATTAAAATGCAGCACAGGTGTTTGGAAGAGATCAACTATCTATGGCTTACTCATGGCATAAGAAGTTTTTACAAACGGTCACATTAAAAGAATTGTGAAAGCGATTTGATGAGCACTACATGGTCACACCTAAAACATGCCTGTAACTGCAACTTTATTGACTAATAGTTCTGATCTGAGATAATTGTGGGTAGAATAGCATGTCATCTTTGGTAAAGATGTGCTGTTGGATAATGGTGATCTCGCAATTTGCAGAAGAATGTAGCTACCTTGCAAGGCAAAAGCTTCACCCTATAATACACCACTGAGATGTTTCTCAGTAGAGCTCCTATTTTGCTTTGCTTGTTCAAGCCCCCCACATTGCAAATGCACGTATATGTGCACACAGCTGATGCAACACAGTTTCTCACCAATAGTGTCGCACAATTTCTGTGGCATCTGGCACTGCATCAAAATACAGCACTTTGCCAGTAGAAGTAGGTCAGAAGAAGGCTACAAGCTAGTTCACATGCAAGTAAACAATGCAGGTTTCAACTGGCAGGAAAACCAGATTTCCAAATATTGTATAAGAATTGGGAATTTTTTAAGGGCACCTTTAGCCAAGGATAATTAGAATCTTATTAAATTATCATCACCACCAAAAAACAGAAAAACACTGTTTGAGTAGCTACTACTGTAATCTAGCTGGGTGTGTAGTTTTTTTCTGACTGCAATCTTTTGCTACCCACCCCCAAACCCACCCCTACCAGAAAAACAAGGAAGAAAGAAAAAGCCAAACAACAAACACAGCAAGAAGCCTTTTTGATAGTCCACCTATCATAAAGCAATTCTCAAAAA
Source organism: Pundamilia nyererei (assembly GCF_000239375.1). NCBI lineage: Eukaryota > Metazoa > Chordata > Actinopteri > Cichliformes > Cichlidae > Pundamilia > Pundamilia nyererei. Next base: position 1,490,290 of record NW_005187483.1, on the reverse strand, counting down.
GGATGAAGAGACTGACAACAGATTCCTTACAAAGTTCATAAAACAATAAAAATATATTTTTATATAATTTATATATTTATAAAAAGGCAGGCAGGTTGATGGGCATCGATATCAACATATCAGGACATTTTTTTGTTTGAAATGTGTTTTTTATTTTAGTTTTCATCGCACATGTAAAGTATTATTTTTTAAAGAGTAAACAGCTGTTATGTTGTTTGTTATTTGGATACTAGCTTGCCATCTGTTTTTCGTACGTAGTAATGTCAAGTCATTGTGGTCTCAAGTGTTCATCATCTGCAATATAAAATGATCATATTTCCATTGTTAACAGGTCTCCCAAAAACAACAAAACAATGCGCTCAAGAACATCTTGACAGCAGCTGACGTCTTTGCTGTGCTGTTGTTATATGCTCTGTTCACAATGTGAACTAAAAGTTTAACGACCGAGGACAAAGGTTTTACTCTGAAACAGTGCCCAGTGATTCATTGTTGAACTTCTTTCTCGAGCAGTCACGCTACATTTTTCTGTAAGTTTTGAGATAAAAAAAAAAAGGTTCTGTGGGGAAATAACTGATCACAGCCACTTTCCCACCACGCACTCCAGCTAGATATAACACAAAGTCCCTTTGTTTGACCAAGTGCCACATATTCAATGGCTAAAATTCAGAGGGAGCACGGTGTCACAGCTCCCGGATTAGGGTCATTTCAAAAGTTGGATGGAGGAGCGAGAGGGTTAAGGGGGTTAAGGTTAGAATTGGCATGGGGGGTTGGCTCAACTACACAGAGCAGGAATGCGTATATGCCTACAAATGAATTTAGCCTGAATGCTGTTTTTTTGGTTCCTTGGTAGTGTTTTCCTAGTGATTAGCTTCCTTGCCATTACTGATCTCTCTGACACATGGTCAGTCACGTTTGAGTGCCTGATAGGGCAGATGAGAGAGAGGTTGTCTGTGAAACAAGAGAACAGGGGGCATCACACTGCCTTAATCTAAAGATTAATGTGATTTTTTATTTTTTTATTATTATTTTATTACTTAATCAGAGTTTCAGGGAAATAAGTAACTGTTTGTACTGGATGTATGATGAAACAAGACGGGCATATAATAGTGAGTAAATATTCAGGTATGAACTGATCAACGTTTGCACATGCCACAATGATTGTTGCTTATGAGAATGGCATGTCTTTGTAGTGAATGTAGGTTCTCAGCCACACCAACACACGAAATCTCAATGTCAATGAACTGGAGTAACCCTCTTTCAAGGTGAGGCCATACCTCTCAGCCAATCACAGTGGGTCTAGGATCAGGCACCCTGGACTCAGCCAATCAACACGCTTGTGTTTTTTTCTCCCCCACTTTTCTCTGGTTCTTTGTCATTCTTTTAGAAATAGTATTTTATGACTAACAACTAAACGCCCTAGCGGAAATCGTTACCATTTTGTTGGTGTCTGCCACTCAGGCAGTTTTTTTTCTCCTTGTTCTTATGCCTCTTAAGCTTGCATGCCATTGTATGGTCTCTGCTACTCATTCATTGACAAAGTAGACAATACAAAGGGGAAATCCCTAAGTCTGTTGCTGATGACCATGTCTGTGTTTTCAGTGGACAGACATTTATCCCATTTGATCATTTCGTTTTTGGAGAAGTTTGGGAGCTGTGTGTGAGTGCGAGTGTACAGAGGCATGTGTGCAGACGTCCTTAGTAAAGTGTAATTTGAGGCTGGGACACCGTCATCTGACATCAGCCGTTGCATAAACCATGTCAAGTAAAGACACGACTGCTTCTTACTCTGCACAGATTCCCACAGAATACCATAACATGCAGTGAAAGCTCAGGTGGTCTGTTCCCATATGTCAGGATGATGGGAATGTTGTAAGATGAGCTCCTCCTAATAATAAGTCATTGTTTTAGTTGAAGGAGCTCTTTGGGATAAAATAATGTTTTTGTAATAAGTATTTTAATTTGATACAGATGCAAGAACCTGTGGTGGGGAAAAATAAGAACATAGAAAAAGCCGAGTCTGGTTTACTTAATGAGATTTGCAAGATATACATTTGCCTTAAAGCTTTACAATTTGAAAAATACATCTGGCATTTGCTTGTATTCATTCATAGTTTACTTTTTAAGCATACTGTATAACCTCTGGTAATTGTGATCTTTTCCAAAAAGACCACAATTACTTTTCCAAAAGTCTACATCCTATTTTCATTTAAGTTAACTACAATGTTTTTTCCACACCTTTTTATTTAATCCCCCCCCCTCCCCCCGCAGTTTTAGTAAACTATAATGACCTTGGTGTACTGCTTGGGTGAGTGATTTCTTTTTTATTTTAGTTTTTTTTTTTTTTTTTTAAGTGAAATCTAATCTGATGAAATTCTTCAACTCGGGATGCACTGTTGGATACTCTGGTCATGGATGAGCACAGTAGAGAAAGAGATAATGCTACAGGGTAGAAAACTGAAGCCTGCAATAAAGTGCCAAAAAATGCAGGCTTTATAGTTTTTCTCCAAAGCTAGTCAAGCATTGAAGGTTCCCATGTTACAGAAGCTTTACAGCAGAAATAAACAAAATCTGATAATAATAGTAATTT
>NW_005187483.1:1478782-1487189 GCF_000239375.1 Pundamilia nyererei | reverse complement strand
TTTCTTGGCTGCTACCTCAAAGCACATTGTGCGCTGTCAGTCTTGCGCGCTGCACAACAACATTCAATATTAAGTATTTACTGTTATTTACACTTAGCAAGATTAATGCAATGGTGTTGCATTAATTTTGATAGAACAGTGGCAGTATAATGCCCTCGTAAGTGGATATCAGGTCCTTGTAAAGAAAAATTAAGTATTTTGGTCTAGACATCCCAAAATGTGATGTCCACATATGTGGACGCCAGGTCCTAGGAGGTTAAGACATTCTGGGACAGTGAGAAAATGCTTGAGGAATGGAGAAGGAGTGTACTGGTACCAGTTTTTGAGAACAAGGGAGATGTGCAGAGCTGTAGTAACTACAAGAGGATAAAGTTGATGAGCCATACCATAGGCCATAAGGGGAAGTCTTTTTAAAACTAGGCTAAGAAGAGTGCTGACAAGCAGTAAGCAGCAGTATGGCTTCATGCTATAGATGTGACGTTTGGGTTGAGAGTGTTGATTGTAATGTAAGAGAAGATCAAAGGGAGTTATGCTGTGACTTTGTGTATCTGTTTAGAGAGCGCATTTGATAGCGTGCCAAGAGAGGAACGGTGGGAATGCATGAGGAAGTCTCGAGTTGCAGAGAAGTTTGTGAGGTTGTGCAGGACATGTATGAGGTCAGTGAGACAGTGGCTAGGTGTGCAGTATGAGTGACACATGTGTTCAAGGGGAGGGTCAGCTTACGTCAGGGATGTGCTCTGAGTCCCTGCTTATTTCCAATGATCATGGACAAATTGACTGGGGAGATCAGGCAGGGTGGATTATGTGGGTTATGATGTTTGCAGATGACCTGTAGTAAGAGCAGCTGGAAGAGGGCTTGGAGAGGTGGAGATATACTCTGGAGAGAAGAGCAATGAAAGTCAGGAGAAACACGACAGAATATGTGTGCCTGAATGAAAGTTTCTCTGAAGCAGCAAAGGTAAGGAAGGTGGATTAGTTGCCAGGCAGGAGGAAAAAAGAGAAACACCACAGATGAGAGAAATTAATGTAGTGAAGGAAGAAATGCAGAGGGTTGTTGTAAGGGTGAGATGGAGTCAGAGGTTGCCACATTTTCTGCTTCATCCCTATTCCTTTTCACGTTTGATGTGTATGTCATACCATAAATAGTTGGTGTCAGAAGGAAATGGGTTTTTAATTAAGAAAAATATCACTGTAAAACTCCATATATATGTTTGTTTTTTGGTGTCTTTTCTTCTTTGATAATTCAAAGTCATCATTACAAAATACCCATTTACAAAAATATTAGTGTATGTAAAATGCGGCTCTAAAATACGTTGTGAATATTGATGAAGAAGATTCACTGGAAAGCAAACAATGAGCTTTAATTCATCTTCAAAACTTCAGCTTTTCATGTCAAGACAGCTCCAAAAATGCCACTCTTCCATGAGTTCCAAAACTGCAGTGTCTGCCCTCCTAGAAATGCCTTAGGTTAAATTGATAATTCATTTTTAGTCTCGTAAAAATGTTTTTATAAGACAACAGATAAGACAGCAAATTCCACAGTTTTTATAGGGTAGGTACTCAGTGTGTCTGTTCTCCATAAACAAGGTTTGAGTTTTGTGTGTTCATGATTTATTTTTGGGTTTATGAAGTCATTTATGTTCTACTTCTATATCCTTTCATCCTTTGAGTATATGAGTATAGTACTATTTCCCAGCACTTCTGAGTTTTGCTAATTGCGTTTCTAGTTCTCAGTTCTTGGTTGATGTGAATTCTCTTTTGTGTCCAGACTGTCCTGGTCTTATCTCTGCGGTTGACCCTTGTGTCTCCTGTATGAAGTCAGTCTTGTCTCTGTGTGTTTTACTTTCTGTCTTTGTGTCAAGTCTGCATTTCTGTTCCTGTGTTCTGTTACTTCCTATTGTATTTTGGCAGTCGGTAATTAGATTCTGTTCACCTGTGTCTTGTTTTCCCCAACTGTGTCTTCTCTCTTTAAATACCTCATGCACATATTTAACCCTCAGTTGTCTCAGGTTTTTCTTGTGTCCCGGTATTCTGGTTTCCCCTTTAATTTCCTAGTGTGTCTTCAGCCCAGCTTTATTTTGATAAGTTCCAGCATTAAAGATTCTGAGTTTAGTTCTGCTTTGGAGTCCTGAATTTGGGTCCACACCCTGTCTGTCTTTGGACTTTTAATGACCTGGCTGATGGGTATATATAAAAGAACAAAAGCCTGAGTGAGCAGCACCAAGAATTGTGTTTATAATGGCAAAAACACATTTTGATCATGAGTTTCCCCCATGTTCCTATGCTTCTGATTAAGGCAAGCAGCCCAGGAAATACGGGATGATAGTGATTAATTTTTGGGGGGAGAAATTTAGAGCAGATGTTTTTTTCTTCTTTAATTCAGTGATAATTGTTACCATTTTATCATCAAAGGTACCCTTTACATGGCCTTTTCTTTCTTGTTTGATCTGCTGTGAAACCAACAAATAAGATTAAGTTCTTGTGAAGCTGATACTAATACTAATCTTGTTTTTTGGCTGTTGGGCTATTGCTCATCCGTTATGGACTAATAAGAATTACTGTTGGTAAAATATATGACCTCACTTCACGATAAGAGGATGTTTGGAAAGACAGTCGTTTCTTTGGGAGAACAGAAAACCTTGTATCTAACATCCCTTAGTAAATTACTTTATTTTACATCTGTTTAAATTCCTCGCACAGAACAGTCTGAACAGACAGCCTCTTTTAAAATGTCCTAAATCAGTTATTAATTAGTTTGAGACAAAAACACAACCTCAGGGGTCACAAGCTAGTCTACTCCTCATGCTGGTCTCAAGCCTGACTCAATGAGTTGGTTGTGTCAGGAAAGGCATCTGGGTAGAGGTCTGTGCTAAAACAACCATGCACATCAGTCCACTGTGGTGACTCCTTGGGAAATAAGGGAGCAGCTGAAAATAGCCATCTGTCTCTGTCTGCTGATTCACATGTAATATTTGTTTATGTGTTTTTTAGTTCATATGTTTGCTGTGAGGATTTATGCAAGTGAGTTTCTATTGCATTTTGTGAAATTTAGCCTCAATAGCTTAACTTTCTTTTTATGACATTTCCACTAAATAAATACAGTGTCCTACCCTTTATATGTCAGTTTTGATCAACCTTCATAAACAGACTCACACTTGCTACTTCGTTGTGTACACATGTTAAAAACTGATTGTTAATGCAAATATCCAATCAGCCAATCACATGACCATGAGCTGGAGTTCTTGGGGTGAAACTAAATGCCTTGTTGATGTCAGAAGAAAATGGCCAGACTGCTTCGGCCTGATAGGATGGTTACAGCAATTCAAATAACTGCTTGAATAACCAAGAAGAGCATCTGTAAATGACTCTATGGTGTGGTGTGGTTTGTGGCTCAGCTGCAGGGGAGGGGTGGAGCAGTGAGTTGAGGGTGTGGTGTCTGACTCACACACCTGACCCCATCATCTAATCATGTCTCCCCTGTCAAAGATGTTGCTGGCACCTGAGAGGGTTGTGTTGTGTCCGCCACAGAAGAGGAGCAGCTGGAAAGCTGCACGTTGGAAAGCCAGCCAATAAAAATGTGTAAACCTGCAACGCTGCTGTTGTCGGGTCCTTTCCCACAGACTCTAAAGGACAACACTGACTTTCCCATAGTTATCCCGACAATAAAACTGGTTCTGGGCTGGATCTGGATCAACTGTGTGAAACCCAGTTCTACCAAAGTGTACCTAATAACGTGGTTAGGCAGAGCATTTGTGTAGCTTTTTGTCCTATAGTCTAGCATTGCATAGTCTAGTTTAGTATAGTTGCTGTGATGTAAGAACCACAAGGCATTTTACTGACTCATTACAAATTCCCCCATAATTTAAGAGTAATTATATAGTAATTGTTAGAAAACAACACTATATATTGTAAGGTCTGTTGTGTTATGTTCACTCAGAAGGACGCTGAAACAAAGTGTAAAACTAACTGTACAAACCTAAATAAACAATAGGAAGGTGGAGCCATACATTAAATACATTAACATCCACATGCTAAGGATTTTGCCTTTTATAGATGGATTTAGTGCCCCTGCGGACTGTCTTCCCCAAGAGAAAAAAAACGTGATTCATTGGTATTAAAAGATTAACAGTAAATCCTCATTCCACAGCAGGGCAGCTCTGATGAAAAGTGACGCTCCCTTTGAGGTTGGTTTTGTCTGCTGCTGCAGTGAGCTCAGCTGAGACAGTGTAGTGTATTTGATCTACTGTACAAATCAATCTTCAAATCCTATGATTCAAACCATGTGACTTCAAAGCCAAATACCTTCACATACAATACAAGGACTCGGCTCAGCAACAACACGATGGCCGAAATCTTTACAATAAAACACCACAAAGCATTTTCCAAAATGCTTGTTTGTTTGTTTGTTTGTTTGTTTTTAATATAGAACAATGTGATGCATGTGTTATTTAACTTGCCTACCAATGCTGATTATATTAAAGTAGAAAACTAAAGGGTCTTTTAGGTGTCATGTTTGATTGTGTTATGCAGGCAAAGAGGTGTGGTAATCATGTAAGCAGTGAACAGGTCATGTGCACACAGCTATTAAAAGAAGTGACTGGTCTTAAATAACCCAAGCACTGTTGTATAACTATATAGCAAACTTGTGGCATCAGTGACATTATTCTACGAGTGACCAACAGTTAGAAAGCTGATACGGCTGATGTGTGGATACACACCCACTTAGATAAGTCCAACTGCAGCTTGTCTTCCCAAAACAATAAGTATATAAATCTAGAAAATACCCAAAAACCTTCAAAAGAAAAACCATGAGTATTGCCACAGTCAAAAATAATGATTTTGCCATGTAGTTTGATTATAAACAAAACTAACTGCTTTATCATATCCATATGTCATTTGTGACTTTAACTGTATAAACCGATCCCAGACGTTGTCTGAGAAATAAGGCCAAATCAGAATGTTGATTCTTAACATTCAGACCTTATATCCTTTTGTAATATGAAAGAATTACATAAGTCCCATTGTCTGCAGATTATGGTTGTTTTTCTACGTTCCTTCAGCTAGAAGGGTATTTTTGCGGCTCCGTCACACTTGTCTGGCTCATTCCCACGAGAACTTGTGAGCCTACACTTCTGACACCATAAAATATGGGAACACAAGAAACGACCAGCTTCAGAGGCTCTTTGTGTGGCACTGTTTGTCCCAACAGAGTGAATATGTGTTTTTAATCAAATACAATTCAATTAACCCTCTCAGGCTCAAATTAAACTTTTTGTTGCTAATGCACAACCAAGTCCTGCAGTGGTACTTCTGACTAAAACAAACTCATAAAATATGTATGTGGGGTAATCAGGTTGTTAGTTTTTAACTGTTGGAAATCGGCAGAAATCGAAAGAAAGAAGCATGTGTGTTCTGGAGAAGACCAGTTTCACTGAAATATATTGCCTTACTGATGCAAATCTAGAAAGGTCAAGATCTGCACTTGTACTTCCTTCTTCAAAGAGGTTAAGACCTGGTTAAATTTATTATGATTAGAATTCCACTAAGGTTAAAAAGTTTTTAGTTGGACCTGTAGTTGCAGTGGTGCGGTAAAGGCTTAATCTTAGTCAACCTAAAAGGCTTGTGTGTGTATTTAGACTCTTCAGAATAGAACAGAATAGAATAGTCATTTATTGTGATTGATATTGTCAAGTTCTTTGCAGTCCGAATAGCCTAAAAATGTTTTTGAGTCTGGAGGTGTTTCATCAAAAGAAAAATTAGCTCCAAAGTTTATCAGATGCAGCATAACGGAACGTGATGATGCTGCACGACAATAATCATAAGCATCAAAATAAAACTATTGCATGATGGCGGTTAGACCGCAAACATGAACAAAAACAAACCTAAATCAATTAGCTGTTCATATTAGATGTCATAAAAATATGGCTGAGATTAAACAGATTTGTAGAGATTCAAAATTCCTTGTGAATGTTGCACACGTCTCATCTGTAGTTACTGGAAGCGGTTTGCGGCCAGAAGAGCTAAAACCAGTTTTCAAATTCAAGGGTTCACTTACTTTTATCAGCAACACTGGTGATGGTGTGTTCAGTAAAGACTTGAAGGATTATGTGTAAAGAGTATTTGATTTAAATGTATTTGTGTTAATCCTACAGCATCATGCTTTGGTTGCTCTTAATATGACTAACTGATATGAAGAAAGATAAAGTCTACATCATTTCTGCAGGCTCCCACTGACATTTTAAATAACTAATAAAGTTACTGTTTGAAATCTGGACTCAGTGTGTCCTTGTGTAACAATTGTTGTTTATTTATACATGTTTGCTTAATGGCTGTGTGTGTTTTGCTGACTGTACAACAATTTGCTGATCTGCGATAATAAAGATATCACTGATCCTTGACCCATGACATTATGATGAAGTTGCTGCAGAGAAACAGTTGAAACATGGGACTTTACCCAGAAGCACATGTGGTGGTTGGGATTTCTGTTCAGTGTTAAACCAAAACTAAAGGCTCAGATATTTTTAGACTCCTACATTTTTCTCTCCTTTTCCTTATTTTAGGTTTTCATTCACAGTTTGGCTAGATTTAGACAACAAAAGTATTTCTTTTGATTTGGGATAATATCAAGGTTTAGATTAAATTAGACTCTTGCACAAGCCACCATGTGTTAAGTATTACGCACACAGGACTAGTGTTGATTCCAGTCATTTGTAAAAGATTTCAAATGTCATTAATGATATTAACTTCAACAGAACAAATGTTATGTAGCAGATGTAACAGCTATGTTTGTAACTACCAGTCACAGATGTCAGTGAAATAAAACAGATTTTTCTTACTTCATGAGAATTCTGCTCATGAGAGAGTCGTTCCCCTGGTAACACTAATCCTGTGTGAGTAAGGTTCAGAAATATTTCTATCAGAAAGGATATGAGGCAGATAACCTTGAAGGTTAACTACACTGACTCACAAAGCTCTGAATAACATACATTATGAGCTGTAGGAACAACATTAACACGCATATTGTTAGCTTAAATGTGTGTTTGTGTGTATGTGTGTTTTACACAGATCACATTACATTTATGTTCCATATTCTACTCGGGTCTGGTTTAATAATTGAATCCTTATAAAGGCAACATTTGAATTGAGAGATGTTTTCAGGCAAGTGCTTCATCATATCGAAACATTGCCTTTTAAAGAATGTTTTATGAATGTTTTGTGAATTATTGATGAGACTTGTGGAACATTGGACATGCTTACTACTGTGCAGAAATGTACTATAAAAGTACCAGTCCATTTACATTCATGTTTTGGAAGCAGTAGCATTAGAACCTGTTGGGATTGGTTATGGCTAAATTTGGCTGCATGTTAAGCCGATTTTTATCAGTTTTTATGTTAAGCCACACCAACTAATCCTGGAAGACAGATATAGTGATCTAAGTTAACCAGTTCAATTCAATTCACTTCAATTCACTTCAATTCACTTCAATTCAATTCAATTCAATTCAATTCAATTCAATTCAATTCAGTTCAATTCAGTTCAATTCAGTTCAGTTCAGTTCAGTTCAGTTCAGTTCAGTTCAGTTCAGTTCAGTTCAATTCAATTCAGTTCAGTTCAGTTCAGTTCAGTTCAGTTCAGTTCAATTCAATTTATATGGCAAAAATTCATAACAACAGCTTTCTCAAAGCGCTTTATATTGTAGGGTAAAGATGCTACAATATTAGAAAGAAACCCAAATAATCATACAACCCCTGCAAGAACCTGGAGACAGTTGGAAGGAAAAACTCCCTTTTAACAGGAAGAAACCTTTGGCAGAACCACGTTCAGGGAGAGGCAGCCATCTGCCATTGCAGTTTGGGAATGAGGGGGAACAGAAGACAGCAGGGAGAGAACTCTTTAAACGACAAAAGAAAATGGAACTTTACGAAGATGTGCAAATCAGCAGAAATAAGCATACAACAGATATAACTTCCTGGTTCATTAGAACGCTTGAAACAGCTTTGCTGACACTGAGCTTTAACAGTAAATGACCTCTGATGTTGGATTTCCCCTTAAAAAAGAAAGGCCTGCAATTTAGTCATTAAGATGTTTCACTGTAAAACTGATCCAGTCCCATTGTTTATTATATCTTTCCATTGTTCAAGATCCTGTTTGCAAGATGATTTGGCACTACTTCAGAAGTCGTGGCAAATATGTGACATTCAGACACAGCCGATTATTATTTTCTTTCCAAAGGGAGTTTCCATGAGAAAAGGGGATGAGAACTGAAGCTGATTCGGCTCACAGTTGACGAGGTCGGAAGAGTTCATTGATGTCCATTCCAACGCCGCTGGCTCACCGGTCTCTCCATTTTTGCTTATGTTGGCACTTAGTGGTACACTGAAAAAAAGGGATTGGCCAGCTCTTGGA